>NC_142779.1:20555741-20869283 GCF_988280905.1 Pimephales promelas
GTCTGTCTGTTCACTCTGGAGTCTGGATGCTCAAGGCAAACACAATGAAACATGCAACTGGAATGCAGAAATATGATAATTTATTTGATACTGTAACAAATATACCGCGAATGTACATCAGATGTTATAGCCTAATCGGTTCTTTAAAAAAAAGTTACTTTTTTTGTTTAACCGGCAGCTGCTGCCTACCTGCTAGTTTAAGTTTGCGGTTCGGGGGGGTTTTCGGGGGGTTTCATATACACCTATGGCTTGAGGGTGAGTAAATTATGGGATAATTTTCATTTTTGGGTGAACTAGTTCTTAACGCACAATAATCATTTGTTGCCAGCCAGGTATTTATTTAACGGGATCCTCCTCAAAGGGTTAAATCAGTGAAGGAAGTTGAATTGGTCTCATCAATTAACCGATTAAAAAGATTTGAGTACATTTCTACACGTAGTACCACAAATTTTTGAAATGGTAACAATATTTGATTCAAATTCAATTCAAGTTGCAATTATGATAGGGACAGGATTCATTCAGCGCTTTGAGCAATTCTAATATTCTCCTCAGTTTTACATTTATTCATTTAGCTGACGCTTTTATCCAAAGCGACTTACAATTGCTATATGGGTGATTCTCCAACTAGGAGCACTTTTGGCACTGTGAGTTTTTGGAAAATTCACTCTCTTAAAACACACTTAAAACAATCTTCCTAGCTTCATTAATTTGTCTTCTAACACAATATAATAGTGGGCAGTTTTAGAATTCCATGGAATATTATTATTTTTAACAGTTTTTCTGAAGAGCGATTTCAAAGATGTCATTTCCACCACTTTTTAATTTATGTATTTTATTACAATATAACAAGGAGCTGATAACAGTCAATCTTACTTTTTCTTGGCTTTCTCTGTCAGAACAATGGTGTTATACAAACACACAGTTACAACAGCCAAAAAAAAAAAGTTAAAGTAAGAAAAATTGGGACCAAGAGACCAACTAAAGCAAACACTGATCTCCACAATGGTTACTTAAAATGAAACATATCAACATCTAAACCTCATCTAAACAATGTAAGGAAATTACATTGATATAAACATGAGTTTTAATTGAATGCTGATACATTTGAACTAGTTTTTAACCTTGTACGAAGGTTCGATGAAAGTCTATATCAGACGTGCAGAACACGTCAAAAAAAGACGTCATAAAAACTTTAATTCTGGCTCCTCAGTGGACGTCTTTTCAATATCCGACTTTTGTGACAAAGACTTTGAAAAGACATCTTTTGAACATCATGTTGTTTAGTGGGCAGTCTATCTAATGTTGGTCCACCAATAGATTTGAAATATTTTTGTAGTTTTGGCCAGATTACTAGTTTTGAATGAGTGATCTGAAAGGTTTTCAGACCGAAATGAACGGGTCCAGATCGGATCCGGATAGGGTCTGCCGTGGATCTAGTCTGGATCCGCAATCCTTATCTGTTCCGGTGTTCTGACATTCCATCCTACCCGTCAGATTGTCCTACCAAGGCTTACTGCGCATGCGCACATCAATAATACGTAATTTTTGTCACGCTGAACAACACGCCCATAATATTTTACTACTTGCGCGAGATCTTCTTCATCTGAGGTAAGTTTTTCACTATTTTTGTCAATTATTACTATACAAAGATATATAGCAGTAATGAGAACTGTTTACTCTCACATTCATACAAAGCAAATTCATATTAGCATTTTTTTCATGAAAACATTAACGTAAAATCATTCTACTCATTTATTTCATACTGGTAGGACAATCTGATGAGGCATTTTGCACTGTAAAATCATCCTATCGTTTATTTCATAGGACAATCTGAAGAGGTAACGTTACTTTGCACTGTAAAATCACCGTAACATGGCCTAATAAGAAAATTCGGCAAAGTTACACAGAAATATTTTATGTAACTTAGTCACAGACGCGAAGCAGAAACGCTCAGGAGGATTTTACGACGAGGTAGGATGAACCGATAGATATGGCTAATTTGGCGCTACGGTAGGAAAATCTGACAAGGTAGGACAGATCGACAGAACACCGGATCTGTTGCGTTGTGCAAGTGGACTCCGTTCTGGACCTTGTTCTTACCTCCGCGGCAGATCCGTTCCGGAGTCAGTTGCTATCTGGGATGTATTAAGGTGGATTTTGTTGAGGGAGGTGGAAATGACGGAAAACCTGGGGACAGACTTATTTTATTCCAAAATTAGTTTAAAATTGTGATATACATATGGAATTTCGATTAGTAAGATATTATTTTATTAGTCCTTAAGACAAACATGTTAAAAAAAAAATTTATCGATTCTTTAATATGTATTTTTAACATTCAAAGAGGGCCAGTCTGGGCTGGGGACAAGCATAAAACTGCAAAATCTGCTAATAAACAGCCTTGCAAAAGCATTTTAAAAAGAAAACAGGGGCCAGATTTGGTGGTTACTAGGATGATGGAGCATGAACTTCATAAAGACAATGTATTTGTGCATTTGTTTGTTTATTTATTTACAAAAAAAGGCCAAGGACACAAAAGTGCCTGTAGTTGGAGAATCACCCATATATGTCAGAGGTCGCACGCCTCTGGAGCAACTAGGGGTTAAAGTGTCTTGCTCAGGGACATATTGGTGTCTCACTGTGGATTCGATCCCGGGTCTCTCACACCAAAGGCATGTGTCTTATCCACTGCACCCTCACATATCCACTTGTTTTCATGCAAACATTGCTTCTGAACTATTTACTATTGAAAAGGGAGCATTCACACATAGCAAGAAAGAGCACATTCCTCACAAAGGTTGGACAAAGGTTGTCCTCGGGACAGTCTAGCTACTGTCCTGTGCTAGATTTTTTTTAAGGGATTTTATTAACTAACAAACCCAAATGAAAGTTTCTGGAGGTTTATTTTTTATCAGAAAAAAGGTTTGCTGGCTCAATGATCTGGTCACACAGGTTCTAGAGTCAAAATTGACCGCTTTTTTTTTTTTTTTTTTTTTACCTGTTTTTGTTACAGAACTTTTTTACTTCACTGAAAACAACTACTGCATATTGTAAGAAAGATCATGAAGAAGAATAAATAATGACACTGTTCCTTTTTTGGTCAACTATCCGAGACCATACAAATAGCCTTTGGGAAATATAGAACTAAACTATTTACAATTTCATCAACATTCGAATGTGTAAAAGAAGCCCTACCAAAAAAACAGGAACTTAATTCCATTTGTTGCAACCATGTGATTTTAATATTGGTTCAGATAGATTTCCATAATTCAAATACAGTTTCACATATACAATATATCTTGGTAGGTACCATCCAGCTTTCTGGTTAATATGATAGAGCTTCCGAAGTTATTTATATTATTTTTTTTCTCTCTCTGCACAGGGATTTTTTGTGACTGGTGAAGTGAAAACTACATTATAAGGATGGGAATCATTAAAGTGCTGAAAACTCAGTTGCTGTGCCATCTGATTATCTGTTATGTGTTCCTGGTCAGTGGGATTATTGTCAACCTGCTGCAGCTTTGTACTCTACCACTGTGGCCCATTAACAAGCAGCTCGCACGCAAGATCAACTGCAGATTGGGTTATTCCATTTCTAGTCGTAAGTCCTGCAAAGCTCCAATGAAAAGATGCTGTCGTATCTAAGCATGATGCAACAAGTTTCCAGTATTTATTTTGTCCTCACTGAAAAAAGACGCATGAAGTGAACAAATCACATAAAATAGTATCAATATTGATTCATGGAGATCATGATTATCATGTCTTTCCTGGTTAAAACAGATTGTATTGTACTATTTAGCAAATGGATACACAACACCTGAAACCATTATTTCCTGTTTGACAACCTCATTTTTGCAATGAGGGTAACAAAACAGGAAATGCATATTATTGAAAACTGCAAATTGCCTTAATGTCTATTGTATACACGTATGCATTAATGATTAGCTTGCTGGACTAACGCAGATTCATAATTATGTAAATTCACTCTGCATTATGAATATATGCATTATAATTCAATTGTATATTTTTTCTATATTTGTTTAGAATTGGTGGCATTGTTGGAGTGGTGGTCTGGGACAGAATGCACACTTTACACAGATCCAGAAAGCTATTCACTCTATGGCAAAGAAAGCGCCATTGTTGTCCTCAATCATAACTTTGAAATCGATTTTATGACCGGCTGGACCATCTGTGATCGATTTAGTATTTTAGGGGTAAGAAAAAAAAAACATACTGTAGCTTTCCCACACATTAACCCTTTAAACGCATACCTCGGGTCTTTAGTGACCCGATACGAAATTCACTACCATTTAAGTTATACTGTACAGCAGTCATCTTAGTATTCCTCAATTAATTCATTAAAAACAATATAACAAGAAAAAATAATACAATTATAAAAGAATGACTGTTTTCCCATACATTATTGTAAAAAATTGTATTGGGTCGCTGACGACCCGAGGTGTGTAACAGTGTTTTTTTTTGCAGAACAAAATAAGTGCAATACACCTTAATTCCCCAAGGTGGCAATGTCTGATACACAGTGATGAATTGACCTTTCCCTCCACAGGCAGAAAACAAAAGAATAGGAAGTATCATCAGCAAACTTGAAATGGCTCAGTGATTTACTGCAGAGCAAATATTAGTGTCACTGTCACTTGATGGTGGATCTGGTAAAGAAGCTCTCAGCAATCAAAATATTGACTTTGAGAGTGTTGAAAATGGTACTGTGTGAGATTGGGAATAAACTGGGAAGTTTCAAGGATGGTGATGATAGTATAAAACATCTGCTTAAACTGAACACTTTCAAGCTCTAAAAGGTTACAAAATATGCCCTATTATCTTCTTCTGTTATTGTTACTCTAATATCAGGAGAGTTTGATTTTATTGCGACAGGTAGACATCCATCCGTGTTTGATATAGATCCGGGTAGCTAAAGACCCGAATATGTAATAATGATTGGTAAAACATTTATGCATTTAAGGGTTAACAGATGTGTGATTCTAAATGAGAATGATGTTTTTAAATGTGTTTTACTCATTTTTAAGACTTAATATCTTCATTATAAGACATATGTTGTACTGCCACACAATCGTTTTTCATCATATTCTGTTTTCAGAGTTCGAAGGTGTTGGCAAAAAAGGAACTTTCCTTTGTTCCTGTGATTGGCTTGATGTGGTACTTCCTGGAGATCGTCTTCTGCAAAAGGAATTGGGAAGTGGATCGCAAGAATGTAGTGCAGAGCCTGCGCAACCTTCACGATTACCCAGAAAACTTTTGGGTATATTTGTAAAAATCTTATTGCACATTGTACTCTGGTATCACTGACTTTTATTACATTTCAGATTTCACCGATTTTCAGATTTTCATTAGTTGACGGAATAGTTTCACCTGTTCGCTCATGTTTCAAACCTCATATGCTGTTATTTTTGTGGTTCACCAAAGGAGAATTTTTGGAACAATATGGAGGCAACTCTGTCCATGTGATGACAATTTAAGTAAAAAAAAAAAAATATATATATATATATATATATATCAGCTTGAAAGTAGCCCATGTGGCATTTAAGTCATTATTCACTAAAAGAAAAGTAAATTTTTGGGTGAAATCTTACCGAACTCTTAAAGGAGTAGTTCACTTTTAGAAAAACTTTTGCTGATAATTTACTCACCCCCATGTCATCCAAGATGTCCATGTCTTTCTTTCTTCAGTTGAAAAGAAATTAAGGTTTTTGATGAAAACATTCCATATAATAATTTTTCTCCATATAATGGACTTCACTGGGAACCAAACGGTTCAAGGTCCAAAAGACAGTTTCAGTGCAAACTGTTCAAAGGGCTTTAAACGATTTCAGACGATGTCTTATCAAGCGAAACGATCGCTCATTTAAAAAAACAACAAAAAAATGTAAGTTTTATAAGCTCAAATGGTCGCCTTTCTCTGTTCTGTGATGCACGTTCGTGACTCTCCTGTTCGAACTCGTTCATCAAAATGAACAAATCTTTTTCCGAGTCAATTTGTTCATTTCGTTCGTTGAATGAACCAAACGACTTGGAAAAAGATTCATTCATTTTGATAAACCAGTTCGAACACGAGAGTCACAAACGTACGTCACAGAACAGAGCAAGGTGAGCATTTGAGCTTATAAAACTGAAACTTTTTTTTTTTTTTTTTTTTTAAATGAGCGATCGTTTCGCTTGATAAGACCCTTATTTATCGTCTGGAATCGTTTAAAGCCATTTGAACAGTTTGCAGTTTGCACTGAAACTGTCTTTTGGACCTTGCACCGTTTGGTTCCCATTGAAGTCCATTATATGGAGAAAATCCTGGAATGTTTTCATCAAAAACCTTAATTTCTTTTCGACTGAAGAAAGAATGACATGGATATCTTGGATGACATGGGGGTGAGTAAATTATCAGCAAAAGTTTTTTTTAAAGTGAACTACTCCTTTAAGAAATACACCAAGGCAGGTTTGGTTTGATTAAAACAACTCTAGTGCAATTGCTCTGTCTTTTGTTATATCTCTTATGTGGCTGATGTTCTTTTCATGTTTGATTCGTTCATAGTTCCTGTTGCACTGTGAGGGCACACGATTCACAGAAAAGAAGCACAAGATTAGTATGGAGGTGGCAGAGAAGAAAGGTCTCCCCAAACTCAAGTATCACCTTCTTCCTCGGACCAAGGGCTTTTGCATCACGGTCCAGAACCTCAGGGGAAAGGGTGAGAGCTTCTTGGCCATTAAGTAATGATAAACCCGTAGCAGCAGTGCTTTTATTGATCTTCCAATGAGTTAAGGCATATCACTTTCTTGATGCTATTCAAATGTCTGTAAACACATGAAATGAAAGAAGTCTTTTTGACAGGCATACATAGTCAAGTATTTGTCTCTCTGACTTGGTTTGTGTCTTCTCTGTAGTTACTGCTGTGTACGATACTACACTTAATTTCAGAAACAACGAAATGCCAACTTTACTAGGGGTGCTCAATGGGAAAAAATACCATGCTGATTTATATGTGAGGTAAGAATGAAAGAAAGAATAATTTTACCACGGCCTTTCTGCAATATTTAACAAAAGGTTGTTCATTAAATGCTCTGTGATTATGTCTACTGCTATAACAAAGTTCAAAATGCAATCTCCATAATTTATAAATGTTTTAGTTTCACTTATGAATGTGTTGAGAGTTAAGACCTTTGGTCCTTTGTGAGATCAAGATAAACCATCATGGATTTCCTTGTGTCTGTTAGGCGAATTCCTCTGGATTTGGTCCCAGAGGAGGAGTCGGAATGTGCGGCCTGGCTCCACAAACTCTATCAGGAAAAAGTAAGTGCACTAGCTACCTGCCTAAATTGGAGGTTATTTGTGCTCATCAGTGTTATTTATATAGCATTATTATTGTTTCATTTTTTGTTTTTTCAGTATTATTGTTATTTCAATAATTGTTATATGCTTTTGTCAACTTATCTTTTACTTTATTTTTACCTTTAGCTTTATTTTAGTTTGAGTAATTATTGTACTTCTAGAACTATTTTATTTCAGCTTGTTGCCAAGGCAACATTTTCTTTTTTTTTATCTAATATTTTATTTCAATTAATTTTTAGCAGTTAAAATTCTGACATTAATTGCTCACCCTCATGTCGTTCCAAACCTGTTAGACCTTCATACATATTCATAACATAAATTAAGAAATTTTGGATGAAATCCTAGAGCTTTCTTATTGGCCGGCTCCAGCATAACTTGATTTGTTGTGATGCTTACGTGACCAGCATCAGAAGAACTGACACAGAAGAAATTGTAGAATAAAGTCGTTATATTTATTTTGCGCACAAAAAGTACCCTATTCATGTCGCATTCTTATTTTTTTCTTACTTTTTTCTACATTATTTATGTTTATTATATAGTGTGTGTAAATATGTATGTATGTATATATATATTATATATATGTATTATATATAGATAGAATTAAGGTTGAACCACTGTAGTCACATTACTATTTTAATGATGTCTTTACTAACTTTCCTGGGCCTTGAAAGTAGCAATTACTTTGCTGCCTATGGCTGGTTCAGAAAGCTCTAGGATTTCATAAAAAGTCTTTATTTGTGTTGCGAAGATATTACGAGTTTGAAATGACATGGGGGTGAATAATTAATGACAGAATTAAATTTTTTTGGGTGAATAACCCTTTAATGATAAAACCCCTGGTGCTGGTGTTAGCATTTCAGTTATTATTTGCTTATTAATAGGATGCAGCCAACTAGAAACTAGCTCTAGTAAAGCAATTTCCCATGAACAGTAACATGGACAGTGAGGGTAATCAGGGTTAGAACATGTGAACATGGATATTAAGGGATTTTTTTTGTGTGTGTCGTCTCACTCAGGATGAATTCCAAGAGCATTACACACGGACAGGCCGGTTCCCAGGTCCCATTACGAACCCCCCGAGGCGACCTTGGGCCCTGCTGAACTGGCTGTTCTGGATCTGTTTGCTGGTCTACCCTCTCTTCATGATCCTGCTGCAACTGCTGCTGTCAGGGTCCATCTCCACCATCGTCTGTACATTTGTCTTCTGTTTTGCAGGTACTTGGCTTAAGGGCATGGGGATTTTCTTACTCATTAACAAGACTGGTGTAACAAATACTATAGCAAAATAAAGAAATAGACCTTTAAAATTGCAGCAGATATTTCTGTGGGCTAGACTCCAGCAACTAAGAATACTGCTGCTATTTTACTCCAATCTGTTTTTTCTTTCAAAACATAAAAATATAAAGGAGGCGGATTAGGTTCTATGGCAGTAAGTATATCAAACATTTCTATCTGGATTTACCGCATGCTGGTCACTTCATAAGTGCATGGATAAATTAATTTTTAATGCATTCAAAGTGCCCTTAATTATCAGAGCGTGCGTGTGAGAACGGTTTTAAGATTCATTTCAGCTGTAAAATTTTAATCGAAACACCAATTGCACACAAAAACAAATCTTAAGTTGAACTACATGACTCAATTATACTATGAGAAATCATGTATAATTGATATTTTGTTCAAATGAAGCTTTCATTTCTCCTTTGCTTTTAGTACAGGGTTCCCACACCGGTTGACCAAAGAATTTTCATGATTACTGAGAAAAACGTGTTTTAAAATTGGTGATGATATCCAAGCATAACTTGGGGAAGAAAAAAAAAAAATCAACATTCATAATTTCCATGACTTTTCCAGGCTTAAAATTCCCTGTTTCCAAGTTTTCAATGTCTGTGGGAACCCTTAGAATTATGACCATTATCTAATGCAGTGGTTCTCAACCTTTCAGACTCGATTACACACCTATTTCCTAAGTCCCTCCCCTACAAACATTTTCAGTTTTTCTATTTGTATGTGACATTCCAACTTTATTAGAAGAACCATATTAAATTAACCACAATTCTTTGTGATTCTAGAAGATTCATTCATTTTTTTTTTTCACTAAAAACAATCAGAAACGCACCGATATGAAAATTTTGGCCAATGCTGATAACCGACAATTCAATATATAGAACCGACATATCAGCCTGTTCTCGCGTAAATCCGTCTCTATAACACGCATCGTGTATTGTTGTGTAATTTATACACGAAAATGAGTTTTCACGTCCAAATGAGACCGTTTTTCGCGTGCATTTGCGTGTAATACACATGCACCCCACACCACTAATTCTACCCAAACGTATAATAGACACACACCCCACCCCACACCTAAACCTACCCTAACCAACCAATGCAAACTCACTTTAACATATAAATTACATGACAATACACATGCGTGCTATAAAGATGCATTTAGTGTGATCAGGTTGGATATATTGGGCGCTAATTCTAAATTTTTGACTCTGATTACAAAAACAAAACCATTAAAAGCCACGTCCCAAGCACACAATTATAATGTTCTCTTCATAATTTTATGTAGCCTATGACAAACTTGCACTGCACATGTTGCACTTAACTGTATTTTCCTTTTTGTAAGTGATTCCAATCAAATTTCAAGCAATTCAAAATCATCATGGTGGACAGCGCACATCTGAAGTGTCTCAGCTGAAGGAAATAATCCTTTATTTCTCAGCTTGAATATATCATGCAGGGGGTTACAGGGGGATATAGTCCTTTTTAGAATTTTAACATATTAATGTATTAAAGTAATTCATCTATATGTGATGTGGCCAACTTAAAAGATTGCAGACGCTCCCTGATTGAGAACCACTGATCTAATGAATGATATACTGTAGACAGTGCTTGTAGCTATAGTTTAGGTATGGAGCATGCTAATGTGACTGGCTGTTGCGCTGACCGATTTTTGCTTTTATTTTCAGTGTCAGTTGGAATCCGCTGGATGATCGGACAGACAGAGATTGAGAAGGGTTCGAACTACGGGAATAAAGAGGTGCAGTTGAACAATAACTGAGAGACTGTCTCCCACCAGGGAAACAAGATCATGCTACTGTACTGTGATGAGGGCACTTTCACAACAGGAAATGGCAATCAGCAGTGAAAATTGAGGAACTCGTCACATGAAGCTTTTGGAAAGACATTTCAATCATTAAAAAGACTTCTGTCATGACATCTCTCGGAGTGATTGGCAAGGTAAAGGGTATGACAATGTTGTATATTTGGTCTTGGTGGAATAGATCTGCTACGCTGCTGCTAATACATAGACGACATGCTGCTGCTGTACAATATAGCATACATGAATGACCTGTAGTAGATCTATACAGGTGGAGCTAGGGAATGTGGATGGTTTCTGAAAGCTAAGGTAAATGCTACCCAAGTATTTTAAGGTTGAGCAGCGAGCTTATTGGCTACTGATACGGCAGGAACCAATCAGCTGCGCCCTATAGATAACGATATGATTATGAACTGGTGAGTAAAAGGACCTATTTAGCTTGCGCCATCTAGCGTTTCATGCCAGAACTTTGTATTTCACCATTTCTATTTACATAAAGATACAAGTAGGCCATTTAAAAAAACTGTCTGTTTATTAATATTCTTTTTTTAAATATTGCAAACACTGTTGGAGGAGCAGAGAACCAGCAGTTGATGCCTACGTAAGAGCATGTTTGTCCACCCGTCCGAGTGCAGCAGCAGAAAGGCGGCGTCAGACTGGCCTCTTCCCTCTCATTGGTTGATTATGCTCTCGTACACCCAGATCGTAAAGGCACAGCCTTGCCCAGCACGAGGCTGAGCCGACGCAACTACTACTTTTAGGCTTAAATATGACTTGTTAACAGTGGGCTCTGCAGCAAGGCAAACAAAAATACAATTTTAAGAAAACAAAAAATTTAAAACCTTCTCTACTGTGACTTTTAGCCCCAGGTTTGTATGCTTTCTTCAGTGAACACACACAGTCAGTCAATGCCAAACTCTCCCTCCATCTCCCATTCTCTGATACTTTGTGCGGAGAACGTCCCTTGAATTAATGTACTTGGGTCTACTAACATGTATTCCCTGTGACTCATTCACCAAAAAAATGGCTATTAAACTTCAGCTTTACAATATGCTTTGTACAAAGAAAAACCGTAACCCTATTCTTACAGTATGTACATGACACACTCGTCCGAACGGCATTTCCATCCCATTTGCTAATGTTACTGTACATGTAAGACTTGCCCTGTTTAAATGTCGCAAAGGGTTCATATTGAGCAGAGCGCGTCTGTTTTTCCTTCGTCTTTCCTCATGCCGTGTGAAGTAGTGCTAGCATTTTTGTAAACGTTTAGAGAATGCAGGTTCTCCCCATCACTCTTCATCCGTGCAGACCTGCAATTGAAAAGATGCGAGACTTCTATCAACCTCACTCTAGCAGCCAATCAGGTGACAGCATGTGATGGATTGTCTAAGTAAATTAGTGATGACCCAAAATGATTTTTACACCCAAACCAAAATTAAATGAATTCAGCCAGAATCCAAAAGTAAAGCTTATTTAATAATTAAATCAAATCTGAGTTGCATTTAACCTCAAAAATGTTTTAATGATATAAATGTTTCTTCAATTCGTTGTTGGAATTTGAACATTTAAATGGCTGTCATAATTTGGTTTCTTGACAGATGTTTAGCCTGTGAAAGATATTAAACATTTGAATTTTATTCTAAAATTGGCAGAACCTTTCATATGAAACGTAACAAAGCTTATTGTGATTATTGGATGGTAGGCGTGCTAAAAATGACGTTTTTGAGAATTTTTATTCAGGGATCAACTGAAAACAGCATAGACATCAAAATGAAGATCCATTAAATACGAGAAATCGATATTGTCAACCTAGCTCTAGAATCCACACAGCTTTCAGTCAATGATTTCGACCAAAATTTCGGTGCATTATTTAAGTAAATCACTGGTTTATTTCTCAAAATGAGAATTTTATTTTGTCAGTGTTTGGTTTAATGCTTTTATGAGTGTGTAAAATGTTTTCTGAGTAACAGATTGGAAATTTGGCACAAAGCATTGCCTCATTTCCATCAAATGTGTGACCCCCGTGAGTCGGCTTAAGGATGAAAGCTGGGTGAGAACTCATACCTTGACAAAGGGGTGGTCCAACAGGGCACTGGCAGTCCATCGCCGCTTCGGTTCACTCTCCAGGCAATGGTCCAGGAAGTCCTTCCCCTCTGTGCTCAACTTTTCAGGAATGGGCGGTTTGTGGCCCATTCCCACTTTATACATGATCTGGAAGTTGTGCTCATATTCGTGCCAGGGTCTCTGAATTACACAATCAAACAGGAAGGAACATGAGTTACATAGTGACATGATATTTGTAGAATTTTTTTTTTTTCAGTTTACACACTGTTGCTAAATGATGGTGTTATACAAGACGAATGAACTTCAATACTGGTGAATATCCAAACTGAATCCTGTTTTGTCGTAATTGGTGGACATTTGAGTAATTATGTCTCAGGAAGACCTTTCCAGCATTACAAGTTTAGTTGTTTAAGTTCAAGATCAAAGTTTATTATGAGTGCAAAGGTCGATTTTTGGTGTAGCATAAAATTTGTAACCATATCATACAAAACACACAAACAACATTCTGAAACCTTGCAAGTTTAAAAGCCTTACAGCAGTGGGAACGAAAGAATGTCTATACCGATTGTATTTAAGTTTAGGCATACTATAATGTATACCAGAAAGAAGGATTTTAAATTCATGGAACAGTGGAAGTACAATCTGCAAGAAACTACACTCTCTAACCGTTCAAAACTATTTGATAAGCCAGTCTGCTTAATGGCAATAGTCTTACTACTGTATATTGATTGACAATGCCATTCAATGGGTTTCAATGTTTAACATTGACATACCAACAGCGTATAGAGAAGATTTATAGTGCATGGTCACAAGATTCCCACTGATATTAAAAGTAGAGAGCTTCTGTGTAACCGTTGCTGGCCTTTTTGCATACTAATTCAACAACGCTTAGTACCAATGATAAACACAAGGTACTTGTAACTGCTAGCCCATTCCACCATTTGACCTTTCTCTGGTTGATTGAGGCGGCAAAAGACTAGATCTAATATCAATTACCATACGTCTTTTTTACGTTTACTTGCAAAAAGGCAGCGTCACACAATGTCATAAAATCACTCGCCACTGGATAATGACATTTCTTATCTTTAGTCAGCAGAATAACAATATCATCAGCAAATTTTAAAAATGAACATAGGTTCATTGTGTGTTTGTGTTTGTAGGCAAGCCCAAAAAAATTCCTTTCAGGATTTGGCACTCACGCGAGGGTGTGTTTTCACAGTACATTATCCTCAAACCAGTTTGGGGGAAATGCTGGTACATGGATGAATAAAGAACAAGACCAAACAAATATGGGCATGAAACACGTATATATATAACAGGCTTTACCTTTCCAGTGACCATTTCTATGAGAACACAACCAAGGCTCCAGATATCAGCAGCACGACCATGACCTTCACCCTTTGCTCTCGTGATGACCTCAGGAGCCATGTATGCTAAAAATTAAAAAAAAAAAAAATTGTGATAATCATCACAATGCTACAGATGCCAGACAGTGTAATTTAAGTATTATTTCTAATTTTATTTAAAAAAGATAAAAATTAGTTTGTCAATTAACATGCTTTTGTCATTTTAGTTTTTTCATATTTCTATTTAGCTTTATTTTTATTTCAGTTGCACTTTAAGTAATTCAAATTTCTAGTTTTCATCTAAATTTAAATTTATATTTATATTTTGTTGTAGCTTAATTTTTTTCCAAAATACATAACCAGCCAGTGTTCGAAACGATCTGCTTGACTAAGCTCGATTCAAAGCGGTAAGTTTGTAATAACGTTTTTAATTCCAATGGTACTGGTGGATTTCCGCAGGAGATTTGAGCATGTCTTTGCTTCATTACGTCACATCTGTACACATAATGAAGGAGTCTCAACTAGATGGCTATATTGAGCGTAAGGATGCTGGAGGTGGAGATTTATAGCCTTTTCTCACAGCACTTGATATAATTAAACTCATCAATTTGATGGCGGATCCAGAAAGGTTCACATGACAATCACCAGTGACAACAGATTCATCCGCTGTAAAATGCAAAAGACTTCGTTCCAACTTCAGATTGGCTACAGAAAAAAAGAGACTGCAACCGGACCCATGCAAAAACGAGGATACATATCGGAACAGAAGGACGTTACATGTAGTCACGCTATGCTGACGTTGTTAACATTAACAATTTGAGAACAAAGTATAATTTGCCCGGTTTTGGCTGATATGATAAGCGATTTTTAGATTTAATCAGCGCAATTAACTGCAATGTCAGAACCAGGACAAAAGTGGATGTTTCTTAATTGTTCAGATGACATTTTCCGGTGAAAATATATAAAATTCTTAGGTTGGTCATACTTCCAAAAAGAATAATCTGTGATTCTGAATGCCAGTATCCACACCGGCGCGGTGACTGACAGCCTCACACTCTCCTCAAACATTGTGTTCATCCACGCTGTGCCGTGTCGAATTACAACTCGCGTTAAGCTCATAAGCTTAACTGTAGCTTAAACAAAATAAAAATATTTTAAATAGATTTAGTTTTCAAAATGAACAATTATATTTCATACCATTTGTTAACATTTACTACTAGTGATAAGTAAACTTATTTTGTAAGTTACCTAAAACTATCTTTAAAAAAATTATTAATTGAAATAAAGCTGAAATAAAATAATAAAAAGTTCAAGCTGAAGTACACAAAATCTAAATAAAATAAAAAAACTACTAAAAATTAGAAAAGAACAGAATTAAAATAAAATAAAAAGCTTGACCTAAAATTATACCTAAAAAATATAAAAGCCTATTCAAAATATTAATAAATACTATAAACATAACACTGCAAAGAAACTTTTGGAGACTAAAAAGGTAAAACTATTCAAGGAAGCATTTTGGTGAACCTTTATCATGAGATATGAATCACCACATATGTACGGGTGATAAAAAACGTGTTAAAACAAGCAAAATCAGTGGCTAGACCAGAAGGTCAAAACTAGAAAGTCTCGACCGCCAGCATGCTTCCCAGAGCTTTACAACAAAAAGTCTTTTGAGATCTTCAGTAACAGGTTTTGGTGTGCCAGGTGTGGCTTCAGGTCACTTCACGCTCCCGTTCAAAAAGTTTACCATGCCCTCTGGTGTTTAAACCTGGAAACCACAACTTTGAGCCTCTCACCTGCTGTTCCCAGTGTGCTGTTCACCTCTCCAGGCATCGTCTGAGCATTGTTCTTTAGCTTCACTGAGCAGCCGAAGTCCCCTAGCTTTATTAAACCAGATGATGTGAGGAAGATATTGGCTCCTGGGGAGTAGAAGAAAAACAAAAATTTGTGATGCAATGAAATAAAAATTTTTAACGGACTAGCCAATTTACACATCTGATTCTCTCATGAAGGACAGGCTAACGGAAATCTTGGCTCAAATGAAGACCTTTAATGTCCCGGTGGACAATGCCGTGTTCATGGAGCACGTTGATTGCCGTCGTGATCTGCTTGCTGTAGAGGCGGATGACGTGTTCCTGCAGACCCAGTCTAGACACTTCCTCCAGCGTCCCCTCGTCACAGTACTCCATAAAGATATACATCTCCTCCTGCAGGAGCAAACAGCAGAGTCAATGATGAAAAAACAAAACTGTTAAGCAGACACTGACATAACACAAACACACACAACTTTTTACCCTGTGCAATTCAACTCCAAAGTAGCGGACAAGGTTGGGATGTTTGATTCCTTCAAAGATCTTCAGCTCATCCGCCGTTTCCTTTATGGTTTTGTGGTCATTGGGCTGAAAGCGAATCTGGAAGCAAATTTAGTTACAGCTTACAAAGTGCTTATACCGCAGTGTGTCTAATAAATAAATACATACACACACACACACACACACACACATACACTGATAAGCCAAAACATTATGACCAGTCACAAGTGAAGCGAATATCAATGATCATATAACAAGGCCACATAATATGGTCTGAGTACATTAGATGGTAAGCAATAATAAACATGTTGGATGCAGGAAAAAAGATCTGAGTGACTTTGACACAGGCGAAATGTGACTGGGTAAAAGTCCCTCTGAAACAACAAAGATTGTGAGTTGCTCTCAGTCAGCAGGTTCAATGCGTTGCCCTAGACTCAAAATCCCCCAGATCTCAAGCCGACTGAACATCTGTGGGATGTGATGGACGAACGAAATCCACATCGGCTCCACCTTGCAACCTACATGACTTGAAGGATCTGCTGCTAATGTCTTGGTGCCAGACACCACAGCACACTCTTGTAGAGCCCATGCCTCAGTGAGTAGGCGCTGTTTTGGGGGCACCCAGAGGTCCAACAGCATACTAGGCAGGTGGTCATAATGTGTTGGCTCATCGGTGTATATATATGAAATAAGATTTTGGTCATACCACCAATTTCGACTTATGCTAAACCATTGAAACATCACAATTCAGGGACATACCTCCTTCATGGCCATCAGTTCACCAGTGTCCACATTAATACATGTGTAAACCTTCCCATATTGCCCTTCACCTATAACCATAGGGGAAAAGTATTAAGAAAATTCAACAGGAAAGGATTCTGCTTTGTAATGTACTGTATATACTGATGACCACTCACCTATCTTGTTGCCTCTCTGCCATTTGAAGGTGACCTTACGCAGGCCCACATGCATGACGTTATCATAGGACTTTGGTGTGTTGCACACCTGTCCTATGATGTTTCGCTGTCTCATGAGCGCATAGTGCTTCTCTTCGAAGGAGCTTATGGAGCGCCAGACGGCCTCCATAGGGCTCTGACGTGCTGCTGTGTCTGTAGGAAAATCAGAGCCGTGGTTGGTATACTGAATATGCATATTATATTAGCAATAATAAATCAAAATCAAAATTGCTGTTACAGCAACAATCAGTAAAAAAATGGTTTAAGTGATCACTCAAGTCTCAATGTGGTATATTTCAGGTATTCATTTCAACACTTTTAAAGTCTCTTATGCTCAAAAGACTGTAATTGGCAGCAGTAATATTGTGAAACAATATAACAATTTAAATATTTGAATATATTTTAAAATGTAATTCATTCCTGTGGTGGTAAAGCTGAATGTTCACTCCGGCATTATTACATCAGTGTCACATGTTCCCCCAGAAATCATTCTAATAAGCTTATATGGAGCTTAAAGGGGTGGTAAAATAGCCTGGTTCAACCAGACTCTCGTTTATTTCTCGTAGTCCTTAAAAAACTATTTCTTTAAAAGCAAATATCTTCCTTTGCTTTGAATGTTGTAACTTTACAGATGTTGTTTATGCTCAAACAGCAAGAATACTCACTAACTAAAGTTAGAAAAGAGAAATCATAATCAACCACCCCATAAAAGTAACATTTCATGAACAGAAAGTAAAAAGAACATTTACAATGCTACAAAAATTATATTCAAAATACATTTATTTACGATCACTTTTGATCAATTCGATGCATCCTTGCTGAATAAAAAGAATTAATTATTTTTAAAACAATTGTGAAAGCCCTACTTTCGTATATCATCTTGAATGACAGACTCATCATAATTTTATGTTTATTTTTATGTGTTCTACCTTTTGACTGGCTGATGAAGTTGCGGAGCTCCCAGCTGCGGCGGGCCGTACTGCTGGGGTCTCCTTTAGGATATGAGGGCTCTGGAGATACAAGAGAAAACTTGCTTAATAAACTAATTCTGTAAAACACCTTTTTTACACAAAGTCAAAAAACGCATCAATACCTTCTCTGTCCTCTGTCGGGCTGGAGTGGCGACTGAGGGATTTAAAATGCAGCTCTGCCGCCACAGATGACAGTCGGTCGTTCTCATTTACACTGGAGCCCCTATGCGGCAGAAATGAGTTAAATGTTACATATGGTCACCACCTTCATTCAGAAAAGAACCCGGTTGAGAAGCATTGCATGCAGCCAAATAAGTCAACTGAAACATGTTAGATATGATGAGCATGATTAAGTCTTACAGCAACACAACAGCGAATGGGAAAGCCAGCTCTATTAAAGCGCAGCAGTGTTAGCGTAACAAAATAAGCAGCATTAACCTCTTTCGAACCATATACAACATCCTCTGCCTCTGATTTTAACATAAAACTTCATTAACAAGTTATCCCTCAACCAAACGTCAAGCTGCACACCCTGGGTCAACATATTTTCTAGATCCTCAATCAACATTCATGTCTGAAAATGCTATCATAACCATATCCTTACCTGTTAACCTAACCCTACCCATAAGTTATCCCTAAAATGATAGGTGAATATTAACACTGATGTAGAAGCCCCTAACGCTGGTTGTAAGCCTACACTTGACATAAACTGTAAACTTGTCCAGGATCAAAAACAAGATGTTCACAATTGGTGAAATCAGGGTCCTGTTGTCAAGCTATTAAGGCCAATTCGTGACACGGACGATAATTATAATAGTGGACAACTAAGTCTACTCCAGCACATCCCGAAGACTTTCAATGAATTCAAGGTCTGGACTCAAAGATGATAATTCATGTGTGAAAATGATTCTCTCCTATGGTCTCCCAACCATTTTTTTACAATTTGAGCCTGATGAATCTTGACATTGTTGTCATCCTCCTGGAATATGTCCATGATGTCTTTCTACATGGTGGTTTAAAAAATTAAAAGCTTCACACTAACTTGTGACTTACGCTGGAGGTCTAATGATTTCTGGCGTATTTGGTCCCCTCTTTGGAACTTTCTTGAGAATGACTGTTGAATGGCTTTGTTCCTTCAAACTTCTTGTTTTTTTTTTTTTGTCCCTTCACCTAATCCATTAACTACCAGTAGATGGATGATTGTATGTGCTGCCATGAGACACTTGTACCACGGTTCTAATATTGTAAAACTATAAATATAACTATATTCTTTAATAAAAAAAATTGAGCCAGAGTCCTGAACTAGGATCAGACAATTTTACCTTTTTTTATACTAATGAACTCTGAAATCTTTATACACTTGGATTCATGTGTATCTTTGTTTTAACAATGCACCTGATAGCAGCGGGACAGGGTGTTAAAGCCAATGATGCATGCTAATGCTCGTTTCAACAGAGGCTAATTAATATGGATGCGCTGGACAAAGGAAAGTTACAAAGGTCATAGGTCACTAAACATTTGTCATTAAAGCAAATCATCTGCTATACATCAAACTGTATCGAAGCTCACAGCAATGCGAAACCCGGACAATTTGAGTTGATTATACATCCAAACTAACTGGCAAGGAGTTTGAGGAACACTACATCACTTTCATGTACTGAACCTAAATGTATTTCAACTTAATGGGGTCAAATCAACCTTTCTTTATTATCATCTTTCCTTTTTTACTATTCATATTAAAGATGTCTGTTGTGTAATAATTCAATCTTAAAAATGACAATTTTCCCTTTTCTTTATTCCTCAAGTGAATTAAACGGGTCATTCATTGCCATGCTTTTTGCTCCATTTCCATGTGAATTGAAATACAGGTCAAGTGCACTTGCACATTGTCGCGTCTAATGTAATTTGTGCTGCCTCATCCTGCAATAATGCAACACCTCCTTTTACATTGTGAAATGATCCCAAAACAATTCCTTACAAAAGTAAAAATTATTAACAGTAGGTGCTCCACACCAGTGTTATTTTAGTACCGGTGATACCATTATAGTTTTTATTAATATTTTGAATTAATTTCTAGAATTTTAGTAAATTGTTTCAGAAATAAGTGTTTTTTTTTTATTTTTAGTCTATATCATTTTATTACATTTAGTTTCAGTTAATGTAGTACAAGTTAAACTAAATTAAAATTAGAAACGGTATAATTGTATCTTTTTATATTTCTCTCATTGGTAAGTCACAATGTTTTTTTTAATGTTTTAATATACTACATTAAGCACAAGGTTTAGCGAACATTCCCACATTCACAGAGGAAACGTTACTCTTAATGCCATTTCCTCTAGTTTTTAATAATAATATCCTCATTATCACACTGTAATTGTTCCGATTACCCAATAGGCATTGCTGACGCATCAATTTAACCAGTCATTTTAATATATTTGTTTTCTGGCATAACACGGTTTCTATTTTGGCTATTTGTTTTTTTTTTTTTTAATATATCTTTTTATATTGAGTTGACGTAGCAGATAACTGTGGATCAAAGAAATCTGATTATAGATTATATGACCCCTTTATCATCACAACATCCAGTGCAAAAACAGCATTACCCAGACGTTGCATGCTTTTCTCGTGGACTTGGGTAAGAAAACCGAATATTTTACAGACGGAGTAGCCCGTTTCAAGATTTTCTGGTACCCATCATCTTATTGTTAATACATTTCAGATTTTTGCCGATTAACTTATGAACCCAAAACCCACGAGAGATGCATGCTTTTCCGACAAGGATGCAATGCTGAAGACGTTGAAAATGTTGCAAAGCTCCGTTTTGGGTTGAGAACGGGATGTCCTGACTACCTGATGTCATTGGGCACGCCGCCGGACGTTTTGGTGGCGTGGCCGTGTTCCCCTGAGGGTAATGGAGGGGCGGGGCGTGGACCTGGGGGACACAACTGGGTACGCAGATCACACGGGAGACTCCGAGAGCTGTGATGGAAAAACAGACTGATGGCCTCAGCATTCTGCTTTGGATGGAGTGTGCATGTGTGAAAGTGTTTATTATTAAATAAGGCAGAGCTTTGCACATGTTCTAATGTCAGCATACAGACAAAACACACAACAACGCACACCCATATGAAGCTCTATGTTGTTAAAGCATTATTACAAACTACAGCATTAATAGAAGCGTGACTCAATTAAACCCTCCTCACAAGGCCATGCAAAGGAAGTACACAAGTATTCACAAGCATTATAACACCACTAGATTTACAAGATGTGCTACTGGTGAAGACCCAGAACATAACCTACCTGAAGCCCTCGGCATGAGAGGAAGGGATGAAGAGGTATGGGTTTGGAGGATCGCTATGGCAACGGGGGACTTTGACAGGTCGAGGGCTGTTTCGTGGGCCTGATGAAAGAGTTACATCAGATGTCATGATCAATTTGTTATACAAGAAAAACACAAACAATGGTCAAGATAGGCAAGATAATTATTCCTGTTATATTATGTCTGTCGAAGCGCAAGACGACGTGAAATAGCTCATTTCAGTGTTTGTGCGCTGTCTGTGAAACGAAACAGCGAGAAACTAATTGAGTTCCCTTTTGCGCCTTCTTGCGTTTTCATGACTGGCCTGCCATCTGTCCTGAGGCTCGTTCATGTTCTCAAAACATCGCATTGTTATAATACATAAAATGTTACCGGCCAACTGGCGATTGGCGCCGTTTCATATAAATTACAGACACTGAACCTTAAACACTGCAGGGGAAGAGAACACTTACCAAAGTACATACTGCTGACAGGACTGTGCGGTTTGCCGATAACATGCCCGATACATTCATTCATCAGGGCTTGCAGACTCTATAAGACATAATATTAATGAATCCAGACAAGTGCAAATCAAAACAGACATTAAAACAGCAGGACATGGATATCTCACCAGAAAGTCATCTTCTGGCAAGGCTGATATAAACGCAGCCTCAATTGCTTGAAGAAAATCAAAGCCCTGTGTCGCCCACCTAGAGACATTTTTTTAATAAAATTTAATTTCAAATAACATTTGCGAGCATGCTAGAAAGAACAAGGTGGAAATATCATTTATTGAGTAAACCGTTGGAAATGTTTAGTTTGAACATTAGTATCTCTGAGGGATGAAACACTGGCTCCAAAACCTAGTGAGCTTTCTAGATGCAGCATTTTAAGACAACAGACACACTTCCTAGGTGATTTACCTGATCCAAAAGGTAGCCAGCACGATAATGCAGGCTTCTAAGATAACTATTTTAGCCAAATTATAAGGACATGAACATGTGACCCTAACGCATTTCAACAAACTCAAAAATACATTCCAAGATGGAGAACAAAGCGAAGCATCAAAAGTACACTAAATTATTTGTGTGCTTTTTTTCTAGGCTTATCAGAACAAATTCAATTGAGAGTTGATTCCAAGTTAGAGCTCAATGACAGACTCCTCAAAAGGAAGCTACCTAGGAAGTAGACTGCATGACACCCTAATTGTTTTTGTAATCGAGCCTACTCACCTTGGACGAGTGCCTCTTCCACTTTCACACTTTGTGAGGACAAAGTTCATCCACTTGCGGGCAAAAGCAATGTAGCGCTCCCCTATTCGTCGTCTGAACTCTCCAGACATCAGCCGAACAACCTCTTTATGGTACTGCAGGATTGCAAAAAAAAAAAAAGTGTTGAACAGATGGACTGAAGAAAACCCTTTATGTTCATGTTAGCTTGTTTCATAGTTGACAGTAGCTTTGAGGTTTCCCCCCATTAAACTTCCTTTTTGTCTGGTGTTGTTAAACTCACATGGCTAATAAAATGTAAACACTGATATAAAGAAAGTACTTAAAGGTGGGGTAAGCAATATTTGAAAAACGCTGTATGAAAGTTGGTCGGACCGATCACAAAAAAACAACACGTAACCAAACCAGACGAATGATTCCGCTCTGAGTAAAATTGGGTTTGAGTTTCATTGTTTGATTGGAGCTGCTGTGCGGTTGGCAACGAAAAACGCACTCTTTGTTTGTTTTTATTCATCTAGGTGTTAATTTATTGTGTTTCCTTGTCATTCGTTCATCATCTTTGCTTTATTTTTAGTGAAGCATTATTTGAGCACTAAGCATTATAATTGGAGGGTGATCTTTGAAGGCGGTGAAGAGAGGGGTGTATTTGTTTGGGTTGATTTTAAATATCAACAATATTCAGCAACGACTTTGAGAAATAACATACTGCACCTTTAAGGCCATTAAGGCTAACTAGCTAATTACTAATTGGCATATCTACAATTCCGATTCCATTTTTATCCCACAATTCTGACATTTTTTTCTCAGAATTGTGATTTAAACTGACAATTACCAGAAAAGAGTCAGAATTGTGAGATGTTATAGGCTTAAATGTTATCTATATAAAATGTTGTAGGTTTAAATATTATCCCAGGCTGTAACTAAGGCTAATACAATATGAACAGTGAATATTAAATAAATCTGTTTACATTAAATTAATGCTTTAATAGTAGACTAATAATAACAGGTTTCATCAGTCCAGACTTTTTTCAATGGCTTGCAACCATAAATGTCTGTTTAACTTTAAAAGCGTTCACTTCGACGATGGTATTCTGTAAAAATAGAGAAGACCATCTTTTTCATTCCGATTCTGGCCTTCAAAAGCAAAACAAGACCTTTATTTCTCTCATTTGAAGGATCTTTTCCTTCACTTGTTACCAGTGTTTTTCTACCACCACCACCACAATGCAAACGCAAACTGCAGTAACATAACTATGACGTCTGCTCCTAAATGGTCTATTGATTGGATTGTTATCTGCGTTGCACACGTCATCAGAGAAAAGGTCATTGCAAGAGGAAGGGGGATATTCATGTTTTTGATTTAAAGATTACTTAGGGATGAAAAGTAATTGAAGAGTTTTTTCATGAAAAAAAACATCTATAATAAACACTGCAACATTCCATGAAATTTTGGTGTTGTGAAGCATTTCAAATAAAAATAGAAATCCATTGGACTAGGACCTCAAAAGCAAAGTTGTAGCCCTGAATCATGGCCTCTCTGTAATACTGCTGCAGTGTGACCTTCTCGGTCTCCTCCACCTCAGCCTCAAACTCCGACATGAACATGTATTCCACACGGTCGATTGCAGTGTTGATCTTGATGCACAGCTGGAGAGCCTCGTTCTGAAACGACAGAAAATGTTCTTTAAAAGAGCAGCTCAAACCAAAATTGCTTTGCAAACATCCGGTGTGCTGATGCATAGTTATGGGTTGCATATCCTCACATAACAACGTAACTCGTCTCTATGGAGCCAAACCGATCTTTGCGCTCGAGTTCCATGTGTATTCATATTGTGTGAAAACATTCATGTGCATACTCCATTTGTTTGCTACATCAGCATCAAGTGACACAGAATGAAACTCCTGCTTGATGTGATATGAAAGTGGGTCTCCAAAAACTCCAATGATAGTGAGAAAACTGAGGTTGAGGAGATTCCCCTTCCATATGTAATGCGGTTTGAGTGCACATCAGAATAGCACACATCGATATGTCAGAAAACAAACTGGGACCACAAAATATGGTTTGTTTTTCTGGGGATTGTTTTGCATCACCTTGAGTTGCTCCAGGGCGCAGACGATAAGCGGCTGGCTGGACGTCTGCTCTCGGCTGAGGGTGAGAATTTCGTCCATTGACAGCTGAAAAGCTTTGCGCTGTGTCATCAGGTGGGCCGACTGTGACACAACCAGCAAGAGATTGTCCACCTAGGAATAATATGACACATATTAGATGCCAAACTCAACAGTTAAATTGAGAAGAGATGGATCTTTCTTCAAAAGAGATTAAAAATACATAAGTATATTGTACAAATACAACTACACCATTTTTAATTTGTTATTCTGTTTTTTTTTTATTTATTAAAATGTTTAATTTTTTTTCTTCTTTAAAATATATACTTATAATATAATAAAATATATATAAAAATGTATATGTATATATATATATATATATATATATATATATATATATATATATATATATTTCCCCCCAAAACAGAATAACACATTAAAGGTCCCGTTCTTCATGCTTTATTTAGTAATTGTCATACTTTTAATTGGTTAAATTGTAATGTTAGATGTTACAAACTGTTATAAAAGCTTGTGGTATATGCTTTTTTTTTCCGTCAGTCGGATTAATGATGGTTTTGTATAATTTTTTTAATAAGTCCATTGTTTATTCCTACCTTAGTTACATGTGTGCACGAGTTTTGATTAGTAATATATGTTTTATAGGTCTAGATGTGGTAAACATCTGCTGCAAACAAATACAAAAAGTACTGTAGCCTAACGCCTCCTAATTAAATATTTTTTTGTTGTGTATAGTTCTTTTGAAATTGTTTATCCAAACAACTTTATATAAATATACTTCATTTTACCAAGAATATAGCCTTACAAGCTGTCATGTTGTGTAAAAGTTGCCAGGCATTACAATAAGTTATTTATTAAAAGTTGATTGTTACGTGACTGCACATTAAATTATTACTGCCTCACATCAATGTATAGGTTTGTCGACGAATTATCCACCCCCCCTTTCTTGTGTATTCCTGTGGGTGGAGATTAGTCAAAAAACTGTTCTAATTACGTCATTAAAAAGGAAGTAGAGGGATGTAGTCCAAACTGGACGTTCATTGTAGGCTTTGAAAGGGGACTTCTATTAAATAAAATATCTCGCTAGGCATTGATCTTTGAGCTTTATAATTTTACAGGTATTATTTATTCTCTAACAGCAACATTACACACTTACTAAAGTTTGAAAAATGAAATTTGAAAATGAAAAAAAATGAAGAACGGGACCTTTAAACAGGACCATTTCTAAAAATGTATTACATATTAAACGGGCATTACCTTCATGGCCCGTAACGTGTCCACAGTCTCCATCTGAGGCACCAGTTTGAGCACAGGGCCGTCCCACTCAGCCCAGGCGCCATCAGCAGGTGAGTCCCCAACTCCATGCTTGCTCATGAGCAGGTAAGCCTCGTCTTCCGGGATCTCGTCTGGCTCTTTCGAGCAGTCCTTTCCGGCTGCTGCATTTAACAGCTGCAAGATAACCAGCCGCTCCTTTATCAGATCAGAAGGGACAAACACCTGGAGCTCTTCCAATCCTGGGATTTGGACCTAAGGAAACAGACAAACAAAGTTATTTAGAATCTGTCAATAGAAGCCTATCATTAATATAGAGAAACATGTTATTACTTTGACGTAATTCTTAGCCTCCAGAGCTTGGAGGAGAGAGGGTACTCCACTGGTTAGGCTGAATTCTGCAGCAATCTCAAGATCCTGAGAGGAGTAAAGCAGAATGTTAAAACTGTCCATCACAGTGACCTTAGAATAAAGACAGGTGAAAGTGGGTCTACTGGTGAACTCACCTTACGCAGCATCTTGGCAAAGCCCAGCGCTTTAGACGCTCTTTCCCTGGCTTCATGGAAGAGCTCTTTGAGAGAGCGACTTGTCTCAATCACTGAACGCCTGCAGGGAAAGAAAAAAACTGGGATAAATGCATGTTATATAGTATAAAATATTTGTAAAAATGTATTATCATCGGGGTATATATACATATACATGTACATACACACACACTATCAACAGCTAGGTGTCATTATGATTTTTCTATTATGCTCACCTGTATTTATTTTGATGAAAAATACTATAAAAACAGTAACATTGTGAAATATTACAATTTAATTTAAAGTATTTTCAAATATCTTTAAAATATAACATTACTTCAGTCTTTAGTGTCACATGATTGAAAATGTTGGAAAAAAATGTTTTTTATACATTCTGAAATCAGCTGATTTAAAGAGCTTTTATTGGAAATAGAAATCTTTTGTAACATTATAAATGTCTTTACTGTCACTTTAGATCAAATTAATGTGTCCTTACTCAACAAAATTATTTACTAAAAAATAATAATAATCTTACTGACCCCACTATTTTTTTGGAACTATTTTTTTGTGGAAGCAAGGTGAATTGTTTGACACTAGCGGCACCAACAGAATTGAAATTTTTATCTAAATTCCATTATATTATATCAATTTCCCTATAACCGAACCCATTTTCAGCATATACAAGTAAAAAAAATATTTTTTTTCCTGTACAATACATCAGTTTTTGAATTGTTTTTATTGTTCCAGATAACTCCACAGGTGTTCCCTCATACACACCTGATTTCATCTGAGGCAGTGCTATCATCTGCACACTCCCAGAACTCATTGCCACTCTTCTGAAGGCCCGCATCCAAAAAGTCTCCAGTGGATTTTAGCAGCATGCCAGCAATATCACTGAAAAATACAAGTCACGCATACAGTGACGCTTTTGTGCACTTTACATTTGATATGGATGTTGATTTGCTAAATTAACACAAGGATTAATCATTTTTCTTATTTCATCAATAAAATACCATAGAAATTAGTTGTGTAATGGTTCTCTGTAAAAAATCTAACCGTATTGTTCTCCACACACTTGCATCGCAGTTCATCTATAATCTGACAATCCATCTATAATATGGTTTGTTGAAAATAACAGACAGACAGTGTTCCGCTAATGTATGTTTCTGTCGATGGATACGCATTCTGGCTTCTCACTCTTTAGTGATGGTGCATGAGTGCAAGTGAGACCTGAACAGCACATGTTGCTATCTGTGTTTAAACTAAACTCATTTAAGCCTTGTCAATTTAAACATTCAAGCGCAAGACGACAAAACAACAAAAGACAAGGAAATCACTCACTGCTCTAGACTGAATAGCTTGGTAACTTTAATAATGATCTTTATTTAATTTATACAGAGAAGATAATATGCAATGCTATTTTACTACTATTGAATTTCTGTACCTGAAAACTACATGCTTAAATAACCTTGCATTTATTTGTGGTTTTGCTTGTAGTTTGATTACTTGTTCTTATTTGTATTTGTAGTTTTTTCCTCTGAACATAGCACGTACCAAACCGTACTGAAACTGGGACCCTGAAACCGTGAGTAATTTGAACCATTACACCACTAATACAAATGCTATTCTTTAAACACATCCAGTAACTGAAACAGCTAGTGCACTGAAAGAAAAGACTAACCAAAAGAGTTTTCCAGACTGGGCTTCTCCACCCCGGATGTATGGAGTGATAACTTTGGTGAAGTTCCACTCCTCCTCCAGCAGGTTCTTCAGGCTGTGGGAGGCTTGAGGCAGCTGCTGTAACATCTGGATCCAGCTGCGCATATAGTCAAAGTACACCTGCATGCACAGACACACAGAAGACATTTCTATTTCAAGCTCATCCAAGATCACTGCAGTTCATGGTGCTGGATTCTTCTGAACAACACTTTTAGGTAACACTTTATTTCAATAATCCACTTTAGACATTCTACTAACTATAAGTAACTTTGCAACTACATGTCAAATAACTCTCATTAGAGTATTAGTAGACTGTCTGCTTAAAGGGATAGTTCGCCCAAAAATTAAAATTCAGTCATCATTTACTCACCCTAGTTGTTCCAAACCTGTATAAATGTCTTTGTTCTACTGAATACAAAGGAACATATTTGGAAGAATGTTTGTAACCAAAAAGATCTCGGGGCACACTGACTATCATAGTAAGGCGGGAAATATTATGGTAGTCAATGGGGCCTAAGATCTGCTTGGTTACAAACATTCTTCCTTTATGTTCAGCAGAACAAAGAAATTTAGACAGGTTTGAGAGCGAGTAAACGACAGAATTAAGATTTTTGGGTGAACTCTCTCTTTAATATCTGCTAACAATTTAATTTGATGGTCCCCCAACAGACATTCTAAGGACTATAAGTAACTTTACACAAGTGAATCACAGTAACTTTGCCCTGAATCTAAATGTAGTTGGAAAAAATAAGTTGATAAATAAGATTACAAAATGAATCAGTCCAAATCCCACCTCTAGCATTTTATGGAGATCTTCCTCAAACTCGTCGATGTTGGTGTTAGTCTGCAGACTCTGGGGGTCAGAGACGACGCCTCGCAGCATGAACTGGTAGTACTGTTTCATCAGGAGCCCTCCTTTAAGAACCTCTTTACACTCTCGCACCAACTACAATACACAAACGCACAACTCTGATGTAGCCTCAAGGAACCATTTCATGAGATTTAATTTAGCTACACCGAATGTGAGAATAGCTTTTAAGAATTTATGCTTCTCGAAGAGTCGAGCACAATGTCCCCCAAGAAGCATCACGGAACAAAACAGCCATAAGTCATAATCTACAACAAAAAACACTATCAGTTAGTTTCACAACCAAGCTATCAAAAAAACTAATGAACATATAAACCAAGATATTTTATTGATAGACTCATGCTAGCTTTGCCAGTTGTATTGGTTGATAACCATGTCTACTAGATCAGAAGTAATAGTTCACCTTGTGTCAGTTCCAAAATCAATAGCTGTTAAGTGTAATTTATATATATAGTGCTGTCAATCGATTAAAAAAAATTAACCGCAAAATTTCCTGTAATTAATTGTGATTTTAACAAGAAAAAACATTTGGAAGGCAGTGTATGTACAATATGTGTATAAGTAATGACCTGCTTGATGCTGAGCAGGGACGGCTCCCCTGCAGGCCTTTGCTCAAGGCGCAGTTTTAGGCACTCGTGAATAACATTTAGCAGCACACGGCAAAGCACCAAGAAAGCTGGTCGGAATGAGGGCAGGTCCATATCCATTAGCTCCTTCCACGAAACTCGTCCCGACCCCTCCTCCTCCTCTACCGGACCGGACAAGTGACGAGATAGCTCTGGAAGGTAGTCACAGTGCTGCAAAGAATAACCTGGGACCGCTGACAACTAACAGGAACAAAGCAGAATATGGGCATGAAAATTCAGTTATATGAACACATAAAACAGAAGACCACAAAATCTTGCTGCAAAACTGATAAGAAAAAATTAAAAAAAGACAGAACACAGACATTCATCTAATAAAAGGAAGAGTTCATGCAAACAAATATTATGTAATTATTATGCAGTCACTCTCATGTTGTTCCAAACCCAAACAATTTTCTTTTTTCGATCCGAGTGGAACATTAGGTTAATAAAGGTGAAAATGAATCTGTTGATCCTGTGTACAAAATTGGTTGGGATGAAATCCATTTCTCAAATTCAACTCACTGACACAGTAGGGGTAAACAGCAAACAGATAATCATTGAATTAGGGGTGGGCAATATTAACAAAATCACAACACGATGAATTTATTTCATACAATTGATAAATATAACATTAATGCTACTTTTGCTGGAACGAACAAGGTTGTTTTGATGGCAAAATTTTAGATAACATTTAATTTCATACAATTGAAAATAATCAAATATAAAACACTTCATAGACTTCATTATATGAAATAAATATATTAACTCATATTAAAGCTACAAAAGTCTAGAGCAACAAGCGATTTTATCTTTGCTTTTGTCGTTTGATTAATATTCAGGACACAGATGGCAGCAGATATATTAGGCTGCTGTCACTTTAAGACCAAGTGCACAAATCTGGTAAGCGGTATTTGAAAAACACTGTTGGGAGTTTAATCGGACTGACACACAAACAAACAACAACAAAAATGTGTAGCCAATCGGCATTAAGGGGCGTATAACGGTGGAGGAGAGAGAATGAGCAAGAGATTTGAAGAAAGACTGCAGAAATAGAGATTGGACATACACAAAAGAGAAAAGCTCAGAAGAAATCACTGAAAAACAAAGGGTTACGATTGGGCAAGAGCTTTAGGACCCGAGTTAGTAGAGCGTCACAGTCCCGTCCACAACCAGTGCTGGAAGTAAGAATTCAATACAATTTCTCCATTGACAGTTGGGGAATAAGCCATAAAAACGCAACCATACATGGTAGACTTAAAACCAGCTACGGCTGTACTAAGCGATTGTATATGCTCATATATACACGGCAAAAGTTCATAGGGCACTAACCTTGTTTTAAGATAAATGACTTTAACTCACAATGTCTTGGATATGTACTTCATTACCCACAATCCTGAACAATCCCACAGTGATGCATCTGATTGGTGGAAGTCATGTAACTGTCTGGTTAAACCCCGCGAAGGTCCGTGAAGACTGAAATGTAATGACGTATGGCAAGTTCATTGGTCGCACCTCAGAGGAGCCGGCACCATTGGATGTGCAGTTGCCTCTGCAGTATTGTGAACGCATGCGCGAACCTATAGAAAGTAATGCTTCTTTCATTTTGATCTATAGGCATATTTCTCATGTCTGTGACTATTTATCCACCTTATGCTCTTAAGTTTATTTTGTGCACTGTCAAGTACTGCATCAGATTTGTCGTGCTGCCAGTCTTGACAGCAATCATCTTGTCTCATATATTGCAACTGTCTGTTGGCATCGAGCCTGGAGAAATGTAGCCAGCCACACTTTTGATATTTTCCACATCTTTTAAATCTTTGCGGGTAGGGACGCTTACACACACAGCCTCACACGTGAGCAAAGTCTCTGTGGGCAACCGCATAAACTAGTGCATGAGCCACTGATGTTGACGAGATTAACCCCTTAGTAGGGCTGGGTAATAAATATCGATTTCTCGATATTAAAGGGTTAGTTCACCCAAAAATGAAAATTAAGTCATTAATTACTCACCCCCATGCTGTACCAACCCCGTAAGACCTTCGTTCGTCTTCGGAACACAAATGAAGATATTTTTGATTAAATTTGAGAGCTGTATAACTACCACATTGGCTCCTAAGGGACTGCCTCTTGACGGCCCAAAAAGTCAATGAAGAAAATGTTTAAATATCCCAAGTGACTACCGTGGCTCAACTATATGTTTATCAAGCGACGCGAATACTTTTTGTGCGAAAAAACAAACAAAAATAACGAGTTTATTCGACTATTTCTTTTCTTCCTTGTAGGCCAGAACGAGACTTCCTTATAGATTTCCACGACGCATGCGCGAGAATTGCGATCTGAAGTAGTGAAGCTGGTGTGAGCAGATCGCAAATCTCGCGCATGCGTCGTGGAAATCTATAAGGAAGTCTCGTTCTGGCCTACAAGAAAGAAAAAAATAGTCGAATAAACTCGTTATTTTTGTTTGTTTTTTCGCACAAAAAGTATTCGCGTCGCTTGATAAACATATAGTTGAGCCACGGTAGTCACTTGGGATATTTAAACATTTTCTTCATTGACTTTTTGGGCCGTCAAGAGGCAGTCCCTTAGGAGCCAATGTGGTAGTTATACAGCTCTCAAATTTAATCAAAAATATCTTCATTTGTGTTCCGAAGACGAACGAAGGTCTTACGGGGTTGGTACAGCATGGGGGTGAGTAATTAATGACTTAATTTTCATTTTTGGGTGAACTAACCCTTTAAAAGATTCTCATTTTTTCGAACCGATGTCGATTCTTAAATCTCAAGAATCGATTAGTCATCCTGTTTCATTTGAATGAATGGAACACTGTGTCACGGCTGCGCGCATCCAAAAAAAAAAAAAAAAAAAAAAAATCGCAATAATCTTTGTCCTTTGTCTCAAATTACGTCCATTTTCTTCAGAAATTCAAAAACATAAATAACGCTTTGGTGCTGTGTCATCTGATCGCTCTTGCGCAGTTTATATTTCATATAATCTTCTTATTATAAAATACATAAGTGTAATTTAAGTGTTTGTATAGCTACAAAACAGTTAATTATTACCTTCATATTAGGCTAATGAAGCCTAGAAGGCCCCCATAGTTTACAGCATTAGTTAAGAGACTTGATTTCCTTGAGAAAATTTGCCATTTATTGTAACTGATATCCAAAATAATCAATATTGAATTGAAATCGAATCGAATTGTGAAATTTGTGTCAATACCCAGCCCTACCCCTTAGGTCGAAATTTGGTACCAAACGACAAGCAATGTTTCGATACTCGATAGTATCAAGGCAATTCGGTCTTTACCTAAAAAGTATCAAACACTATACCCAGCCCTAGCGATCGGTGTTCGAGGCTGACTCGGAGCAAGGTGGTTAGGATTGGTGTGAGAGTTTTGGAGGCGGAGCAATGAAGAGAGAGGTGTGTTTGTTTGGGTTGATTTCAAATATCAACATTGTCCAACAGCTTTTTTGAAATACCGCTTACCAAACCTTTAATACTCGCCAAGACGGTCAAGTGCAATTGAGTTCTGTTTGTGTTGTATTGTGCTCGAAAGGTTTAAAATTGCTATAAAGGTTAAAACTGGCTTAAATGATACAGCACCACAACATAACACGAGTATAACCCCGATATAGACGATAATGCAAAATTCTCTACCGGTGGTCAAATTTGTACTGGTTTATCATGTCTACCGGTATTTCACCCACCCCTACAGTGACCTTTTGACCTTTATGGGCCATGAAGCTCCAATTCCCATTTATAGCAATTGCATTAAAGAGAAGCAAGTACATTTCCCCTTGTGTTGCTTCCACAGGAGCAAAAAAAAAAAAAACAATACAGGTTTGGAATAAAATGAAGGTGAGGTAATAATGAAAGTATTCTCATTTTGGGTTAAACTAATTATTTAAAAAAAACTTCTCTCATTCTTTCCAAACCGCTATGAAGCCAAAATGAACTTTTCCAATTTCCCCCCGATATTCCACACATTTAGAGCCAATCAAATGTCCTGGCGGCAGCACCACAGTTGCTCTCACCTCTTGAGCCGGCATGTGACTCAACAGAGCAGTTCTGGACCTCTGCAGCGAGCGGTCCATCAGCTTGTGCAGTCTGAGGATCAGTTTACGCAGTCCCATCTGTTTAAGTGCCTTATCCACAAACGGCCGGTATATGGCAGTGGGACAGTGGCAGGTCTCGTTGTCCTGTGGGAGAAACTCCTCCTCTGACATGAGGCGTGAAAACTTTGGCGTGAGGCAGGGCGACTGTTCCCCATCACTAGTCGCCTCACTCAAGGTCCTCTCCTCCCCGTCGTTGTCGGCGGTAAAGGTAGCCGTGGACTCCGTCTCATCCTCGTCGTCCTCATTGCCGCGGGAACAACGAGGAGAGGGGATCTCGAAGATGGGCCAGCCGATGCGGGAAAGGTCCCTGAGGCCCAGCACGGTGCCCATCACGCGCAGCTTCTGGTTCAGGTCCTGAGTAATATTGAGCCACAAGCAGAGCGCCTGCACCCTGCCCTGGAAATCCCGAGCTGCGTACTTTTCGTAGTCCTTCTGCAAAGTTTGCAGAGACGGGAACAGAGCCTCCACTGACTCCAACAGAGACATGACCCGCTTGACCTGATCGAAAGCTACTCGCTGCCTTTGCAGGTGCTCCCGGCACTCCAGTGCGGAAGAAAGCGGAGCAGCAGCGTCAATCTCTCCCCAGGACGTGGAACAAGTGCTAAAGCTAAAAGGATCGTTACTGCAGTTGGTTTCACCGGGGCAGGAGTTGCTCTCCTCAACTGAGACTTTGCTCTCAAGCCCGGCTAGGCTGCTATAATCCACTTTGAAGTGCAGAACCTCGTTGATGATGTCAGGTATGGCTTGGCGGGCAGTGTACAGGTACAGGTCCTGCTCCATGACGCTACGGCGGGCGTGCCAGGCCTGCAACTCTAACCAGATGACCTCGTTGTTCTGGCCCATGATGGCAGTGTTCTCCAGGCCTCGCTGCTCCTTCTCCTTCTTCTTGGATGACATGGAGGTGAGTTTAAGCAGCAGCCGCAGAGTCTCGAAGAACTTGAGACGGTCTGCCGGACAGTCTGTGCGTGAGGTCTGTCGGTGAGTGCGCACAGGCAGCATGCCCAGGCTCAGGTATGGCTTGCGGGGATCCATGTTTCTGGAGCCGATGGTACTGGATTTGGAGACCGAATCCAGCATGAAGGTGCCTTCGAACTTGGTATCCCGATCGTTGGTGCGCTGGTTGGAGCGCTGCTTTTTTTCCTGCTTGTAGCTGTGAGGTTCTTCGGGAGGTTCAGCTGATCGGGCTCCTTCACGTTCTCGTTGAGACAACGGGCTGGAGGAACACGGCTTCTCTGCTGATGAAAGAGGTGAAATTTAGTGACAGATGACCAAACCCATTTATTACAATAAACCTAATTTCTATTTCTACTTCATTTACTTTGCATTTTGTACAAGCAATACAACAGAACATGAATAAAATTATAACATTCAATTTGTATTAAATTTTTTTCGCATAGTGCAAAAACCTGAATATTGTTGACAATTTTCATTATTGTTGACTATTTAAATTTGGCTTAGTTGTTTCAGCACCAAGTTTTTATTCTTCAATAATATCTTATTTTCTTCATCATTTTTCCCCCCTTATTCAGTGGCTTTTCTTCATTGAAACGTCAAATGCATCAATTTTCATTCAACGTGATCTCAAGCGCTTGAATGACACTCCAGAATGCGGCCCTAACACCATATGTTTCAGAAATTTGCACATTAAGGGCTCTCACCTTTGCCCTTTGACCCCTGGCTGTTTCTCTGGTGTTTGTTGGACATACGTTTCATCTGTCGAGGAGTGCGGGGAGGGGAGGTGCTGTAGAGATTCTCCTCTTCCTGGCTGGGCTCGTCCCAAGACTCTTCCACCTCAGTATTCTGCTGGGGCACATCTTTGGACGAGTCCTTGAGCCTGAACAGAAATCAGAACAATCCAAAATATGATTATGGCCATGAACTGCCTTGGCAAGTCTTACTTTAAAAAGAATTTAGGAACAGATATCCATAACAAAGTCAAGAAGCAAGTTATATTTCTCTACATAGCTAAGGAAATATTAGGGAAAACCCTTTTTAGAGTTGCAAGAATTATTCAAATATATCGATGACTGCGCTTTAAACTGTCATAAGATCAACATTTATATTGCTGAGGTTTGAAAACAAACAAAATGCCTTAAAATAGACTGAGGCTCTTATGTACAACAAGATGTGCGATGTCTTCTGTCTCCAAATTTTAATTGAAAAAAACCTCTGAGGGTGACCACTTGAGTTATGTTTAAAAGAAACGTATTCGTGAGCTAATAAAAGTCTTTTAAGAGGATTACAAAAAGTATCAGAAGAGGACATGCATCCCATAGACAATGAAACAAACAAAAAAGGACTGCATTAGCTAGTGGGAGGGAGAAAACCGGTGCAAAACTCCCCGCCATGCTGAGACAAACTGTGTATGTAGGTGTATTTGGACACGTGCATGTCTGTGTGCTTGTGTGGGAGGAAAATGATACTGATACGAGGCCATTGTCAAGCAATGAAGGAAAGGATCACTTTCACAGTGGGGTCATCCTTTGGTTGACTTAATCTGAGATTTCACTCACAAAGAGCCCTCTGAGCAAAGCCCAAGTCATCCATCTGCCCCTCACACATACATCAATTCCCCACAATCCCCCAGGGAGTCTCCAGGCAGACCAAAAGTCCTCCCAGACACCTGCTGCAGGGTATTGTGGTCCTCGTGCCAGAACATTCAGACACAGACGGCCCCACTCCCTGCACCCCACAGTTGCCGCCACTTAACATATGGATACCACCACAAGACCCATCATTTACATTTAGCTTACATCACAAAAAAGAACAACAATTTGAATTGTTATTTTCTTTTAAAACTCCATGTTTGCCGTTCTTATTTATAGGTCTGCACAATTCGGCCAAACATTTTAATATATTTCTTTTATTCATAAAATAAACACCAGAAACATATGCAATTAAATTGCAACCTTTACGATTTGATAGTCGCACACTAAGCCATATCACAATTGTGCATCCCTACCATTTACAGACACTGCAAAATGATGTGCATTTCTCAATAATGAGTTTAATGCCGTCTAATTCGATCCAATGGCGGTATTCGATTAGAGGTCAAGGTCTTTTCTCATGGTGAAGAGATTTTTAATTAAATGCAATACATTTTATTTTATGTATTAGCTCGCTCGTTATTTCATCTGACTCCATAAATGAAAACGTTTTTCAATGAAACCTGTGCATCATTAAATCTACACAATGTTTGACTATTCCTTAAACTCGAATAAAAAGTCAGTAGTATAATCAAATATAACAATTTATTATGTCAGGTAAATGTATTATCACAATTTCATAATCGATTGAAAGATAATCAATGCAAACCATCAAATATTCTAGAACAAAGAGGACAATCTTTTGCCCGACATATAAAATGCATGGGCGACTCAGCATTCACGGGCTGATCTGAGATACAGAAAAGGCCCTGATCCTTCCACTGCATTTCATTATATAGTCAGACCTCATTTCATATGTAAACACGAGTTTACAGTGTAAATCAACTGTGTTCACTGTGTACTGGGGGTAGAAGTTGACCATTTGCGAACATTGGAAATTTGCATTCAGGAATTTACACATTTTAGGGGTTGAACCATGTCTAGAGACCACATCCCTTTGTGAGCCAGTTATCCCTAAACTCTTAAAAACCTTATTACCTTTTGTTTTACTTATTTGGAAATAGGACACTTGTACCAGTTGCACTGAGACATTTCATATAATACCAAACACATGTATAAAACTGTATGATAGTTGTTCAAATTAAAACCATATAGATTCTTAAGTGAGTTTGGGTGATCTCTGCGAAAGTGGGGGATGCGGGGAAGAGGTGTGTGTGTGTGTGTGTGTGTGTGTGTGAGTTCAAATGTTAATTTGTAGCAACGTCCTTCGTCTCAGACCAGTGGTCAGGTCTATCCCTTCAACTAGTTTTTCCAGTATTACATGAGCATAGCAATGTCATAATTCATATTCAGCCCAACCTACACAAGATATTAGAGTTCCCATAAGTTCTGAGAGTAAACAAAAATGCAGTTACAATTACAGAAAGCAAACTATGCATTGCAGGGTGTTTTTTGTACAAAAAAATTGGGCTTAAATTAAGTCAAGTAAAACTCTGAAAAGCTTGCTGGGAGAGTGACAGAATGTTTGTGTTTGAAGGTGCAGCCCTGGGCAGAGTCTAGCTGTGACCAAACCCTTCAGGAATGACACAGGAAATGGTGAAATCACCCAGGCTCTGGCTGTTTGTTTGGTTGGTTGTCATGACGTATCTTCATTGAATGCTGCTTGAGCACTAGAGTGGAAAGGTCTAGAAGAGTCTGCCTCTGTGCTGCTATCACCCCATTCAAAGGCGTCCCTCCGACCCGCAGAAACGCCGAGCGCAACCCAATAACCCACAAAAGCAATACACGTTGTTGATTTACGGCTGCATACGGAGCTCAGGTCCACTGAATAGCTCATCCAAGTTTATCAGGAACAAACTATACAACAGAGGAATGTTACAGCCTTTGGCGAGGGCCATAAACAGAGCTGACCACATCTGCCTCGCTGCAGTCAAGAGAGGGCCGTGACCTCTGACCCCACCCGCCACTGGAGTCATTGTTGTAGCCTGCAGCGCTTCATTGTGTGCGAGCGGCACGTGGAACAACCGTCTCGGCGTCTAATGGCTGGTTGCAGCTGGTGATAGGAATGGATGATATTGCTAAAACTATTAATATTTTTAAGACTTTTGCCAACAATACTACATATTTTCTATATAGATATTTTTATGTAATTATTCAGAAATCAAAATAAGGAGTTTTGTCAGACAGTAGGGTCATCGGGAACATTGTCTCATGCACTATACAAGTTGGGCCACTCAAAAAAAAAAAAGAAAAAAAAAGCTCCCCAGAAAAGAAAATTTTTAACTCTTTTGATTAATTTTTTTACATTCTTTTGATTTTGGGGGGAAATTTTGAATGTTAAGTCAAAATGTCCCCCCAAAATCAAAAGAATGTAAAAAAAATTAATCAAAAGCTTGGGCCTTAGGGTCAGTTTTTTCTATTTAAAGAAATCCTATTATTCAATGATCAAAAGTGACAGCAAAGACATTTTTATAAATAAACATATATATATTAGGTGTGTAACGATACACATATTCGAATCGAACCGTTCGGTACGAGGCTTTCGGTTCAGTTTTCGGTACGCATTTTTGAACCGAATGGTTTGTTGGACCGTTTTTCCTGCCGACCAAAATTTCGTTATTTCAAATGCAGGCGCGTTGCGCATGGCAAGCGTGCTCATAATGTAAGAGACACTGGCGTGACTACAACATTGCCAAACATCAAATGGCAAATGTAATGTAAACGGAACGAAACTGAGCTACTCGTTATTGTTTGGTTGACGGACCGTTTATCAGTTTGGACCAATGCAGTGCGAGCCGATCTTGATCATGAGCACTGCTACTACACAGCCAAATCCAGTAAAGAAAACATTCGAATTCGCCACTGAAGTAATAACATCGCTGCGACTCTGCGAGTGAGAAACATTCACATTTCTATGTTATTAACGGATCAAACCAGGAAGAAACATTGTAACATCATGGATTTACTGTATAACACTACGAACTGTAACCATGGAAGTTTGGCAGGAATAGTAGGTTATAATGCTTTCAAGTAACATTACGTCGGTTTTATTTTGTAATCTGAACTAAAATAAACCTTTGTTTATAACTACTACAATATTTCATTTTGTCCAAGGTGCTGTTTTGTTTAATATGCTCCTAAGAAAAGTCAAGAATAGCTCCATCATTGCTCAAAGTAAAAAAATATCATAAAGATTGTTAGTTTTAATAAAAAATATATTTAAAAATTTAAATCAAGAAAATTTCTCTGCTATTTCTTTCTTTTTGCTGAATTGGAAACATACTGAAGAGTATCGAACCGTGAATTTTGTGAACCGTTACACCCATATATATATATTTCTCTTCTTTTGAACTTTCCATTCATCAAAGAATCCTGGAAATCCATAAAAATATTAAGCCACATTGAAAACCTTTTCAACATTGATAATGACAATATTAAGAAATGTTTCTTGAACACCAAATCAGCACATAAGAATGCTTTCTGAAGGATCATGTGACCCTGAAGACTGGGGTTATGATGCTAAAAACTCAGCTTTACCATCAAAGGAATATATTACACTATGAAATATATTAAAATAGGAAAAAAAAAAAGAGTTATTTTAATTGCAAATTTAAATTGTTTTTACTGTGCAAACAAATGCAGTCTTGGCGAGAATAAGAGACTTCTTTCACAAACATTTTACAATTGAGCAAACCCTTTCCTACTACAATGCATGATAAAAAAAAGTATTTTTTTTTGTTTAATTCTAAATTTACATAAATTGTTCTAAAACCGGCTTTATTTTCTTTAAAATGTACATTTTCTTTCTATTCTTTTCTTTGATTCTTCCTTTAACAGTTTTTGTAAGATTCGCTCAGGCAGAAAAGCAATAAGCTGACAAGGAAGATATTTGCTATTTTTCCATGAATATTTTTTTTAATCCAACCAATTTTCAGAGGAAACATGAACTTACAATGAACAAAGGAGAGAAACGGAGAATAGAAATAAATGGAACAGTTTTTCAAAGGATTTTCATATTCAGCCAAAACCCAAAGGGACATCATGTTACCAATAACAAGGAACAACCAGTAAGTCACGCCAGAAACTACCTTTGACACGAGGCCTTGTGAGCAATGCTTTGCTACCGCTGGCATGTGCGCACACACACACACTTCTCTAACAGGCAGACAAAATCCCTGCTGAGCTTATTGATTGAGGCCGTGCAAGACACAACAAAAGCCTGACACTATAGGTCACAACTTTGAAACACAGGTAACCAAAGACCAATCATCCATCCACTTCTGTTTGGTACCAAGTTATCACTCCAAACAATGTTATTGATCCGCTATTCTGGTCTATGCACTGTTAGTAATGAAGATAACATGTACCTACATTTTAATGGTATATTCTTATACCGGTAAAAGGAGCACTTACATAATTCTTCAGAGGTTTAAAACATCAAAGTTGTGAAATATTATTCCAATTTAAAATATTATTCTGATTTTGCACTCAAATTAGACATTACTTCTCATAATCAACGTTGAATGTTGTGCTGCTTAATATTTTCATGGAAACCATGACATGTTTCTTCATGATTATTTGATGACTAAAGTTTGAAAGAACAGCATAGTTTGAAATTAAAACGTTTTATTGGATTATCATTTGTTATTGGATTATTTATTGGATTATCATTTGTTAGTTGTAGCCCAAACACTATATATAAATAAAGTATCCAGAATGTTGTTAGTAAATAACTCCACTGGCCTGTGATGTTCCCTTGAGTGTTATTCTCTGAGCTCGTGATTTCTTGGAATTGACATTCAATATTTTCTCATATAGACATGAAGGTCATAGACAATCTATGTAAGGAACAAGTGTAATGGTTCTGGTTTGGGTTTTTGCTTATGCTGGTTTTGAACCTACAAACAAACGTAAAAGTGAGCTGGGTAATTTAATCACTAGCAATGCCAAATTAAATCGCAAACCATTTGTTTGAACAGCCAGAACAAGAGAACAACATTGGATCACCTGTGGAGGGAATATTTGCTGATGTTTTGGTGCAGATATTACACTAGAGATTTGTAACAATATTTTTTTTAAGTTATTTTGTGAATATAAATGTAAAATCGAATGCACTGTTGCTGCTTTTTGTTTACAAGTGTGTAAACTGGTGTTTCAGAGCTGCCAGAATTATGTTCTATTGCGCAGTCAACAGTGATGCACTCAGGCCATTAAACTGTATTATAAAGCCTATCAAGATCCAGAAAGACATCCATTCCTTCACATTTTCCTTATTGTAAAAGCAGCACTTTTAGGTTCGGTCTTATTGATATGCATCCTCCTTTTCTCAACATGCACACTTCCATGCTAAGAATATATCTGGAATAGAGCCAGACCGATATATCGGCAGGCCGATATAATCGGCCGATATTAGGCATTTTCCAAACTATCGGTATCGGCAGTTATAATAGCCGATAAAATAATATTTCAAAAATAAAATAAAAACGGACGAAGCACGCTTAAACCATGTCATGAGTGTTGGAGTTTTATAGTTTGTCCACCAGAGGGCACTCTACACCGTCCCAGTTGGTCACGAGACATACATTGCTTGAATAACAACTAAAAGAACATCCCCTTCAGTTCTCTTAACTCAAATAAGCATGACAAAATTTGTGACTATCATGTCCAGTTTTGCTGCTGTTAAATAAGCCGAGAGTGAAGCGGAATTAGCTAGTAATAATTATGTTACGTTGTTACAGTGTAGTTGAATGACTGTCCTTTTAACTTTTGACAATGTGACTGAAGTATTTCTGTAATAGCGTGTGAACGTTATAGCAATGAGACGTATCATCTCTCCTTGGCCTGTCATATTAAAAATGTATGTTTTTCAATTTGCAGTATGACGTAATCCATTGCTACGTAAATTATGGCTCATCATAGACTAGCTAACCACAAAGCTAGCTAATACCAATATCACCAGTCTGTTCTGTTGTGACAATAAAAGAAACAAGTTTCTTTTTAAAATGCATTATCATATTATTTTAGTTAAAACTACAAATAACTACAAATAACTAATGTTAGGGAAATCTGTTAATGTTTTGTTGCGCGTTTCTGAAATAAAAAAAATATCGGCCGATATATCGGAATATCGGATTTTAAAACCAAAAAATATTTGTATCAGTATCGGCCTTCAAAATCCTTTATCGGTCGGGCTCTAATCTGGAAGAAAACAAAACATCTGCACATTTCCAATAAACTGCATGAGTCAAAGTAGATCAAACTAACGTTGCTTGTTAAGTTAAATGTTGGCCTCTTAAATAAGATCTTGATAGGCACAAATTAGATCTATGATTCATTGCTATAATTGCAGACAACTGATGCACGGAGCGAGTGACTGATGTTGGCTGTGGATGAATGAAGTGCATAATAGCACAAAGTCACATTATGAAAACTGACTTCCAGGAATGCTAAAGCAGACTTCCTCTAATTTTAAAAACAAGCTTTGCTCTATTTCCCATCACTATGCCACAGATTTGTACAATATCATTTCCTGTGTCCACATAATGACCATTTGAGGCCGCAAGGCAAAATGACTGTGTGTGTGTTAGTTACATTAAGACATGAGCATGTGGAGTGGAGTGAGAGTTGCATGAGGGACCAATGAAAAACCACCAATCTTGTCTAGCCAATACCTCTGCATGGAGTCTCAACATAAGTCACTATTCTAACCTCCACCCCGGGTGCACACCCTCTCTGGACAATTGAAAGCCTGACTGAAGATATTATTACACAAGAAACTGTTTTGAGAGTTTAGCTAGACAAGTGATCGCTTTATGATGATATGCGTTACATCTAGGCACTTCCTTCCTGAAGTCAAAAAGAGGACACATTGGGCTGAAGCTCAGCTGGTCAAAGAGATACAGGTGCTCAGCCAACATACACACCAAAAATACTAACCTAATACTGCAAAATAAATAAACCACAAAGAGGAAAGAAAAATCAGAAACATACAGACAAACCACAAGTGCATCCGATTTGACTACATTTTTAGTTTGATGATGAATAGCTGTAGTGTCTAGTTAGCAAGCAACGCTAGAACTGATATGGTCTGTGTGTGTGCATGAGGTGTCTCTTTATTGTATTTATTCGTGAAATTGTTTGCAATTTGTTTTTTCTTATTTACATTAAATTGAATATGTGTATATATATATATTTTGTCCTTTTAAATGGTTCATTTTATTCTGCTGTTCTCGGTTCACACAAGTGCTGCGATGCATTATGTTACGATGTTATGAATCCTCATGTTCTGCGGTTTATGCTAGAGCCAGACCGATTTATCGGCAGGCCGATATTATCGGCCGATATTAGGCATTTTCTAAAATATCGGTATCGGCAGTTATAATGGCCGATAAATTAACATTTCGAAAATAAAATAAAAATGGATGAAACACGCTTCAACCATGTCATGAGTGTTGGAGTTGTATAGTTTGTCCACCAGAGGGCACTCTACATCGTCCCTGTTGGCACGCTCGTGTATAACGTGCCACACATTCTGCAACCTGCTGATCCAGCCAGAGTCAGGCAGAGAGAACCAGTTATCCGCGAGTGAGATCATCGGTTAAGTATGTTCACACGGTGAGTTGGTCACGAGACATACATTACTTGAATAACAATTAAAAGAACATCCCCATCAGTTCTCTTAACTCAAATAAGCATGACAAAATTTGCAATGAGATGCATCATCTCTCCTTGGCCTGTTATATTGAAAATGTACGTTTTTCAATTTGCAGTATGACGTTATCCATTGCTAATTATGGCACATCATAGACTAGCTAACCACAAATCATCAGTCTGTTCTGTTGTGATAATAAAATAAACAAGTTTCTTTTTAAAATGCATTATCATATTATTTTAGTTAAAACTCATTAATAACTACAAATAACTAATAAAAGGGAAATCTGTTAATTAATCTGTTTTGTTGCGCGATTCTGAAATTAAAAAATAAAATAAAAATATCGGCCGATATAGTGGAATATCGGATTTTAAAACCAACAAATTTTTGTATCGGTATCTGCCTTCAAAATCCTTTATCAGTTGGGCTCTAGTTTATGCAGCTATTTGCTCATGTAAAGCTAAAAAAAAAAACATTTGTGGTCATTTTAATTAATGGGTCACAGACAGCCACCTATTTCTAATTTAATTTAATTTGGCATTTTAATCTTGTATCTTAACAAGCTTCGATTCTTGGGCCCTGTTTACACGAGAACGCCCGCGGGTGAAAACGTAAAAATATTTTATCGGATGTGCCTTTCGTTTACACGGCGATGGGGTTTTTGAGGCTTAAAAACGCAAAAAAAGTGAAACCACCCTCCAGAGTGGAAATCTTAAAAACGCTCCACCGCCGCGTTCCCGTGTAAACGGTAAAAATGCAAAAGTCTGCTTGACAGTGAAGGTTGTACGCAGGCGCGTGGACTTGGTGCTGTTGTAGTATGCACTCCTAGCCGCCTGAAGTGCATACTACATTGAATTTCACACACTTTTGCGTCACCATTTGCACACGGATTTCCCACACAAAACGCTCGTCTAAACGCAGAATAAAAAGTGATGACGCAACGCCACTTTTGCGTTTTCTCTTCAGAATCGTTTCCGTTGTAAACATAGCCTCGGTCAGGAAAATAATCAAAAAATTTACAAAATGCTCTCATACAATTCTGCACCAGATTTACGATGCTGCAAATTAGTTCACAACTTAAAAAACTTGCGTACACGAGCGGAGCCCTAACGTGAGATTTTATCGTAGTCACTGCTCACGTGATGTCCATATTGATAAATGCCAAATTTTGCATGGAAATGGTCATATGCACATTTTTCTGTTCTACAAAAGTCAGAAAAGACGTGGGACTGACAGCAATCTGATTCTGAAGCATTGGACCATGGATTGTGCAAAGAAATAAATTAATGAGTTCCAGCCATGGGTGCCACCAGGACGTGAGGTCAACATTCTTTTAGTGCACCACATCCTGGAATTGAGGCATGCTTGTGGTCATAAATGAGCAGGGATAGGATTTACAGCATGCTATACAATGACGTAAAACGTCAAAATATCAATGGTGCATGTTCAGCAACCATACTGAAGAAGAATAGCATACTTGCAGTGATTTGTGACATTTCTAAATAACATACGTTACGTACTTAGGATTCCAAAACGTTCCAAGGCAACAATTTAACCTTAAAATCTCTGATCTAGCATTTTAAACAAGTTATCTCTATCCTTAACTCTTACCAATGAACAGTTTATCACAAAGAATTTCTAGGAAGGGCGGGGAGAACAGGAAGAGAGACACAACAAGACATTCTTGAGAAGCTGTCGCCGGGCGTTCAGGGCAAACACTTTCGCTGACTTTGTGTGGGGTCATAAGAGACTAAAAAATGAAAACGCTCCAGCAGAACATTCCACTGGGCTTCATCAGCTAAAGCCTTGTGCACACGGCAGTGGGAAAACAACACTTTCTGAACCTTATCTTAAACAGAAGAGCTCAAATGCAGGAATATATTAAGGTTTAAAAAAGGCATTTAGCCACAGGCCTTCATAATGGGGGGAAATAAGATGGCAGAACAATCTGTACAGTGCACATAGGTCTCAAAAGATCCAAAAACATCAGTGAATAAATAATGCTTTTAAAAAAAACAATTCCAAGAATCGGATACTGCACGTCAAATCCAAGAAATTCTCCTCAGTTGAGCGCAGACAGGTGATTTCTGGGAATTGCAAATCAAACATTTCACCAACTCACTAAGGGAGTGTGTGTCAATTTGACAGCCAGGACTCGTGGTTTCCCGACAGGATATTTTATACTCAATCACGACTGTTGCTTCATCCCTGATATCGGATTTACTTCCAACTTTACTCGTTGTGCGTGATGTTTGTTAGAATTATGTGCAACTCAAGTTGCACTCGAAGAACGATGCAAATAATTCAACAGACAATTTCAAAATTTCTAATCACACCCAGATATCGCGATCGGATAACAATACACTAAAAATTTTAGCTTACACAGCCATGAAACTTTAAAAGGCACACTGCTGAAATTGAAATTGAGAGAGAGAGAGAGAACGAGAACATAACTCGCGCGCTAGCTGAGTACAATGATCTTGCACATAGACGCACAATCTCTTTACCTTTCCCACAGGTCTGCTTGTTTCCATTAACGATGAGTTTTTCTCCTCAGGAACAGATGTAATCATGCATACGCTTGGTAAGTGTTTTCAATAATTCTTTCAATTCAATAAAAGTTTGCAACTTTAATGTGAAATTCTGCTTAGTGTTGCGCTGCAAAGCGAGATCACTTTGTGGCAGGAAGCGATTTGCAGCGATGCCCGATTCGTGAACAAATCATTCTAGTGAGTCGGCTCTTTTCAGTGATTCAATGAACCGCTCACGAAACCGGACTGAATCGGTTCTCAAGTAAACTCAATTAATTGAACCTTTCCGATTCGTAAGGTATCAAGAAATAAAGTTTATATAAATAATTATAATGTTAAATACAATAATTTAACATTTTTTAACACTAATTATTATTTATTATGAATTTCTAAAATAACCAACATCGCTCATACAACATAACTTCAACAACGCTCGAGTGGTCAAGAAAATTCCAATACATAACCTATTTATTACTATATTCAGAAATGAATGACAAATGCAATAAAACTGTATAAATTGTTTGTATATATTTTTTTAATTTATTATTATTATTATTACATTTTATGTATTTTTTTTTATTTTGGATTGAATATGGTTCTGTGATGCTCCTCCATGTTTTCTCTGTATGTTGACTGATTATGCCATTTTGTTATATTCAGAAAAAAAATTTGTTGCAATAAACAATAATTGCAATAAACATTTATTAATAAATATATGTTTTTAACCCTATTACAGAGGGCTTGTTTATAAAACATTTAAACATGTAATAAAAAAGACTGATGAATCAGTTTCTAAATTAGTTCCGTTGAAATGAACGATTCGCGGAAATGACTCGTTTTCTTCTCACTAGCGGTTTGAAGATTTTATGCGCATGCGCCAAGTTGCTTCAATACGGTCTCAATGGGTGCACTATTTGGCGGCGTGTCCTGAATCCCGGCTGTATAGTTGCGTTATCTCTCTCTCTCACACACACACACACACACACACACACACACACACACACACACACACACGTATATATCATATGCATACAAACACAGACTCAAACACGCACCCACTGTTTCTGATTAGCTTCTCTTACCTGATCTCATCCGGAGGCTCCATAACCGGCTATGAAATGACGAGATGGCTCTCCTTTCACCCGTGCATGAATCAGAACATGTCCAGGACAATAGAGGTCGACTTTGCAAAGACTAGTGTATGATATGAGTCCCGGTGCACACTTTATTTCTCTATCCGTCTGCAGAGTTCAGGCTCGCCCGTGTGTGCACTGACGCCATGTTTCCAGCAGCGAGCCTCTGATGAGGGAGTGACACACACACACACACACACTCTCTACGGCAGCTCGTGCAGTACACCAGACTCGCTGCCACCGACCAGATCACGGCCGCCCCGTGCAGACACACACAGGAACTGCAGAGAAAAACGCCTCACAAAAGATCCCAGATTTGACATGCTCCTAGACACGAGTGCTTTGTGCACATCACGTAAAAAAATAATAATGAACTTTTGTACAGCACACATTTAAAGGAAATGTTTCATTCAAAGGCCTATCGTTTGCCCAAAGTTCGGTAGGTGACACAATCTGAAAATGTATACAGTAAGTAGCCTATAGTACTATTTTCTGTTTTTAATAATAATAGTTAGGCCTAATTGTTATTATATTTTTATAATGAAACGCATTTGCATTATTTTTAGGGTTGTCAAACGATTAATCGCGATTAATCGCATCCAAAATAAAAGTTTGTGTTTACATAATAATGTGGGTGCATTGTGTATAATTATTTTATATATAGCCTATAAATACACACACATGCTTGTATGTATTTAAGAAATATTTTCATGTATATACTGTATATAGGTTGATATATAATTTATATTATAGGCTATATAAATATAAATATTTTATATATAAATAATATTTTTTCTTAAATATTCATGCATGTGTGTGTATTTATATATATGTACAAAATAATTATACACAGTGCACCCACATATATTATGTAAACACAAACTTTTATTTTGGATGCGATTAATCGTTTGACAGCCCTAATTATTTTACATGATCTTATTTATTGTATACAAGTTGCTTTTAGTTTATTATGTGAATTTTGTTGGTTTTGTTTGTATCACATTAAAAAACATTTAAGTCAATTTTTTAACAAGCGTTGATTTTTTTATAGACGCTGCTAAATTATCGAAGTTGGATTTATAATTTTGTTTTTCATAAAATGGTCAGATTACATTTACTCATAAATTTTAATTTTATACAAACTTACAAATTACACTGAACAAAAATTAACATCGCAACACCTTTGTTTTTGCCCCCATTTTTCATGAGCTGAACTCAAAGATCGAAGACTTTTTACACAAAAGGCCTATTTCTCTTAAATATGGTTCACAAATCTGTCTAAATCTGTGCTAGTGAGCACTTCTCCTTTGCCGAGATAATCCATCCACCTCACAAGTGTGGGGTGGATGGAAACTGATTAGACAGTATGATTACTGCACAGGTGTTTGCCTTAGGCTGGCCAAAATAAAAGCCCACTCTAAAATGTGCAGTTTTATTTGGGGGTCCTTTTGGATCAAACAGCCCCAGAAGTCAACTTCAATATGAAGGAGCTGAGCCTGAAAGAGATTCAAGCTGGTCAAAGCAGCCAGAACCAGTTCAGCTCCTGGACTGAGCGGAGTACCGTACAAGGTTTACAAGCACTGCCCAGAACTGCTCCAATGCCTCTGAAAACTGTTGCATACAATATGGCGCAGATGGGTTGTTGTTGAAAACAATGGAGGTTTGCTGAAGGGATGTGGATTCCTAATGAAGACAATTCAATAAATCTTGAGCTGTTCAGATCCATCTCTTTGTTCAGTGTTGAGGGCAAGTTTTTCTTTAGCATCTGTCTCGATAGCTAACAGAATTCCTGCTAAAGAACAACTATCGACATATCAGTGCAGAAGGGAGGCACTCCAAGGCTGCCTGAAACTCACAGAAGCAGTCACACAGTCGATCAGAGTGGCATGCGAATGAAAAGGAGATCTGGTTGTGCTGTGGCTAGACCTGGCCAATGCTTACGGTTTAATACCACACAAGTTGGCAGAGACTATGTTGAACCAGCAACATGTTCCCAGCAAGATCAAGGACCTCATCTTAGGGTTTCTCAAACTCGGTCCTGGAGGGCCACTGTCCTGCAGAGTTTAGCTTCAACCCTGATCAAACACACCTAATCAAGGTCTTCAGGATCACTAGAAACTCACAGGTAGGTGTGTTTGATCACACGCCCTCCAGGACCGAGTTTGAGAAACCCTGGATTATAACAACTTCAGATTGAAAGTCACATCTGGGCCAGTAACATCAAGTTGGCAGCAGCTGAAGGGCAATATCACTGGGTACGCAATATCACAATGTCACTCTTTTCACCCTCGCTATGGCATGAACATGGTAGGGAAGGCTGCAGACAGATGTGGAGTGGACCCTTAACAAGGTCTGGCATGCGGCTGCCCCCATCAGGGCCTACATGACCTCACTGTCCCTACATCCTCTGTTCCAGGCAGTAGATGGACCGGTAGAAGGTCATGAGAGTATTATCAAGTGGGCGAGAATGAGCTTCAAACCAACAATATCCAGGTCGTCTTGAAGCGAGGCAGGGTGTCCGAAAATTTCCATTTTACCCTGGATGGCACCACGATACCATCCATCACTGAGAAGTAAAGAGTATAGAGAGGAAGATCAGCGGGTACCTTCCCAGGTGGCTGGGATTGCCACGCAGCATCAGCAGCGCAGCTCTGTACAGAAGGGACAGCATTCTTCAGCTTCCATTCAAAAGCATCACGGAAGAATTCAAGTTCTCCCGCACTGCAGTACCGAGACTCAACAGACCCAAAAGTCTCAGTGGCCAGCATTGAAATCCGCACAGGCAGGAAATGGAGTGCCATTAGGGAGCAGGAGGCGGCAGAAGCGAGGCTGAGACACAAGGCAGTGGCGAAGGGAACAGCAGGCTTCAGGAGCTATCCATATCCAAGTAGAGCAAGGCCCAGGGCAAGGAGAGAAGGTGGCTTCTCAGGAGGAAGTGAGAGCAGCTGTTGGGAAATAAGATCAAGTAGAATGACTGGCATGAGACAGCAGGGGGTGAGATGGGAGAGTGCAATGGAGTGAAAGCAGAGCCCCAGCCCATAAAATGATACCCTTGCCAGCCTGGCAAAACTCCAACTCTGGGGCAAGGTTGACACACCATCCTTTCCTCTCTGCTCTGGGAGAGGAACTCTCGAGCACATCCTGAGCAGCTGCCGAAAGGCCTTGAGTTGCCGATAGCGCTGGTGGCACGACCAAGTGCTGAAGGTAGTGGCCAAGTGTGTCTCCTCAGCCATAACAAAGTGCAGGCACCACCACTCCCCCAGATAGCAGATAGATGTCATTCATAAAGGCAAAGGAGAAGCCCAAACCACAGCCAATAATTGCATAAGGCCTGGACCTGCAGCTGATGGTCGATCTAGGCAGACAACTCAAGTTCCCGGCACATATATCGATTCGCAGTGATATCTTTGATATCTGACATCATAATTCTGTCAGAGGTCATGAAACAGCTCGCCATGAGAACTGACTGTGCCCTGGGAAGACCATTTGGAAGAAGCATTCGAGAGAAAGAAAGCCAAGTACCAGGAACTTTGTGGAAGAATGCCGGAGGCAGGGGTGGAGAGCACAATGCCACCCAGTAGAAGAAGGGTGTAGAGGTCTACTGGATCCTCTCTCTACAGAGCCTAGGCTACACCCGGCTGGGCATGAGCGGGCCATTGAAGAGAACAGCCATCAGGGCTGCAATAGAAGCAGCAGAGAGAGCTTCTGGATGGCTGTGGATAAATAGAGGAGATCCATGCATGGGCTAACACTGGTGAGACTTAAGTCTGGGCTTGATCAACCCCAGCTGGGTCCCTTGGGCGAGGATGTATGATGTTGTGAGGGCCGAAACACACGATGAACGCAGGATACATCACTGATGATGCATCCCAGCATAGGACCAATCATAGGACTATGACTGAATTTACAATTTTACACTGTAAAAAAATATTGTTGGTTTAACTTAATTTTGAGTTCGCAACTACTTAATTGTATTAACTGATTTTTTTATTTAATGAACTTGAATAATGATCAAAGATAAAATCAAAATAAATCTGCATTGTTTATCCCTTTTGATCTTTAATTTAAAAAAAAATCACAGAAATCTAACCTTTCATTTAAGTAAAAGAATTGAAAGTGCGGGGGTAAATCAAATTATGAAATACATTTTTTTTTTCTCGAAAACATGTTGGCCACAATTATCGGCACACCTAGAACTTTTTATGAGTAAAATATCTCTGAAGTATTATTCCCACTCACATTTAGTTAGTTTTTAAGTGTTTTAGTTTTTTTGGTGACAAACAGCATTAAATTGTGCAGCCATGACTTCCTGTTACATAAATATAAGGAAACACAAAGGCCAAATTCCTTTAATCATCCATCACAATGAGTAAAACCAAAGAATAGAGTTCTGATGTGCAGTAAAAGATTGTTGACCATCACAAAATGGAAAGTGGCTGTATAAGAAAATAGCTAAAGAATTGAAAATCCCCATTTCCACCATCAGGGCAATATTTAAGAAGTTCCAATCAACTAAAGATGTGATGAATCTGCCTGGAAGACAACATGTGTCTAATCCTAATGTACGGCGAGAAGCAAAAGGATCACAGATGGAGAAATGCAGAGATTAGTTGAGTCTTGGGGTCAGAAAGCCTAAAAAAAATATAGAACACTTGTAAAGGGCAGTGGTTGGATATTCTATCAGGACAATGGTCCAAAATAAAACATCAAAATCAACACAATACTGTGTCACTAAGCATAAAATGAAGCTTCTGTCATGTCTCCAGACCTGAAATGAGTGGGTTGAAGTGAACTGAAGAGAAGAACAACATGGATCTGGGAATCTGAAGGATCTGGAGAGATTTTGTATGGAGGAATTATCTCTGATCTCTTGTCAGGTCCTCCAAACTCCTCAGGCATTATATGAGAAAACTCAGAGCTGTTATCTTGGAAAAAGGAGGTTGCAAAATAAAATATTTAACAAAAGCATGCCATAATTGTGGCCAACGTGTTTTAAAGAAAAACATGTATTTCATAATGGGATTTACCCTCCTTTTTCAAATATGTTATGAAAGGTTGGATTTTTGTGAATTTTCTGAATGAGAGATAAAAAGGATAAACAATGCAGGTTTATTTTTTACACCCTTATTTGATGATTCCAGGGGTGCCAACATAATTCTGACAACTGTATTCATGCTAAAGCTTTGCCTAGAGGACAGCCTGATTGATGATGGTCAATTCATGATTCAAGAGAACAACAAAAAAGGGTGCAGTGGGAGGTGAAGAAATTCACTGAACCAGGAGAGACTAATTAGAGAGTGTCACATCCTAGGTACAACAGGTCACACACATTTTTTTTGTTGTTGTTGTTTTTTTTAATGCCAAGAATGAACAAGAGGTAAATATGAGATTATATGGACAATGGAATAGCCTAGCATTGCCTTGGAAATAAATGTATTTTTTTAAAGAAAATTTTTAAATGAATGCTCTGTTTTGTCTTTGGTAATTCAATAATAATTGCAACCTTGTTAGTCAATTAGATTTACCCATTAAAGCGTGCATAAATAATCCCTATAAAATTTCAGACCAGTTCATCAAAGACTATACGTGTCGCTTTGAGTTCAAAATTGGTCGGGGGAAAAAACCTGTTTAACCAAAGTAAAATATATTGCGAATCCATCATTGATTAAAACAGTTCACATAGCCAGATAGTGTAAATACAACATTGCATTTTTCTTTCTAGAAAGTCTTACGGCAAGCATTTTGAGAGAACAATTTTTGTCTTTGTGTCTTGTATCAAGTTTTTCCACTAAGTGGCGCCATTTTCTGTGCTAATATTTTACACTGTTACATACACGTTGCTTGAAGTAGATATTTCTACTTTATTGACAAGACACACTGTTCCAGTCCAGACGTTTAATATCACTATAACACCTATTTTTACTGAATACTATGAGTCCTCTTCAGTCTATGATGGCACCACACAGATCCAATCCTGCTTTGTGCAAAATGGTAATGTGTAGGCTACCTATTGTACCATCAGTAAAAGAAAGACTTCGCAATCCACCTCCTGTTACTGCTCAGAGGTTTAAATTCCCAATACAGAATCCTGAAATAACAAACTATCGCACAGAAAAGCCTCTATTTTTAGAGTTTCAACAGCCTGGCAAGATGATATAAAAAGTCATATTAAAAAGTCACAGCAGGCATATTTGCTTTTGTTCAGGGTTTAAAGTCCTGCCAACTTTAAGACTAAGTTCCACTGTATAAAGAAGTGAAAGACCAGATATGTTACAGGAAAGTACTGCGTTTCTCTGGCTTTGCAGTCCTACGCAAGTTATCTCTTTTAAACAAATGGCTTCTGAAAAACAGATTTGAAACAAAGCTCAAGTTTTTGTTAAGAATGAGTCCAAAAGAATCTACCTTGAAGTCATCATGCTGTGCCATTTAGCAGCTTAAAATCAATGTATTGATGCTCTTCTGAAAGTTTTGTCATTAATTTCAAGGCATTTCAAAATTATTGTGTCCACCCCTATGTGAGAAAGTGTGTCTAAAAGTGGTGAATGAATTCCCAACTGGCCTAAGAGCCCAGATTTCACTACCTCACCAACTTCACACTGTTACCTTGGAAACAGTCGGCCGCATGTGTCTGCATCATATTCAAGAAACAAGGCCATATCAAAGAATGAAACTGTCATGTGTAGAAAATATGGGCCGTATTGTGTAACTTGTCAAAGTTTAGATTGTCTTTATCAGTAAACTTATCTTTATTACCAGACAGGGTTAAAGTTTAGACTGAATGGTAAAACGAGAGGTATAGCCTACATGGTTCTGTGAAAGTAAAAAAAAAAACTTATTCTGTGAAAGTAAAAAAAAAAAACCTATGCACTTCAACTTCCAGTTGTCTGCTTTAATTAATCATTAGCTAATGATTTGCAAAGGTATCATTATGTTATGACTTTACTTGTTGAGGCAGATCATTATTAACCTTTCATTTAGTAATTGTAGTAATTTGCACATGAATTTGCAATAACAATGAAGTAATTAATCATGTATTAATGCATATTAGTGTACCTTTCATATTATCTGGAAGTTGAAATAGATATAAGGCTTTGGCTCATTAGTTAAAAAATTAGTTATTATGGAATGAATCCACAATTACATATTTAATTAATAACAATTCATATACAGACTCTTAATTAGCCTAGTTCATAATGTGGTAAATTAATAGCTCAAACAATCATTAGTTACACATTAAGCATGAATTAATGCTTGTTAGTGTTACCACATCCTGTGCCTGAGATTGCAACAATGATGAAAGTCGGAGGATGTTTAACTCGGCACAGACAGTCAACTGCATCGATGCTCTTTCCTCTCTTGATGTGTTACCTGGTGGGCGAGAGTCAGTGACGTCACGTCCCCGATACGAGCTGAGCTCGATCTTCCTCGGGCTGCATTCGGAGCCACTCGTTTAAACAAGGGCATTAAACGCATCTAAACCACGCGAGCGCGACCTCATCAACATCGGATCAAATAGGAAAACTAAAGATGCTCCAATCCCTCGCCGGTAATTCGTGTGTGCGCTTGATACAGAGCAACAAATCGGCATGGTATTTTCTGTTTCTGGTGCTCGGCTATATTCTATATCTCATATTCGGTGCGGTGGTGTTCTCCTCTGTGGAGCTGCCGTATGAAGACGTCCTGCGCCAGCAGCTCAGAGAGATCAAACGACAGTTCCTCAAGGAGCACGAATGTCTGTCCGAGGAGCGCCTGGAGAGGTTTCTGTCCAAAGCGTTGGAGGCCAGCAACTACGGGGTGTCTATTCTCAACAACGCATCGGCCAGTTGGAACTGGGACTTCACGTCGTCTTTGTTTTTTGCAAGCACTGTCTTATCAACCACAGGTGAGAGCAATGCGAATCATAAAGTTATATGACTGCATGACATCATCCCTGGACCCTGATACTCTTAATATCCGTTGTAATTCATGATTTTTAATGGTGCACCATTTGATGATTCTATTTGCAATTACCTATATTTATCTTTAAGGCTTCAGCAAGGCATCAATATCAACAACAACACACAATACAGTCTTCTCATTTGTCCTTTTCGACTCTTTTTCCAATAAGTTTAACCCACTTCTGATAAAAACATGATAATGTTCTTTTGTAGCCTTCTTGTTTTTCTCCATTTTCTTTGTTCCCTTTCGAGACTCTCAGGTCTGTCATTTAACACCTAAGGCAGGTACGCAGAAATGTTACCTTAGGCAGGTATCCAATTCTCAAACAGGCATGAACGGACAACAACTTTATAGAAGATCTCTATAATTTGGTCTTCTCCAGGTTGTGAATTATTAAGGCCTAGAGATATGGTCCTGCATGATCACATACAGAGAAGAGGAAGCTCAGACATGCAGATAACGAGTTTTAGTTTCTGTTCTATAGAAGTGTTTCCCAGACATAAGAAAACTTTAAGTTAAAACGATACCCCTCTTCTATCATTATGAAACTCGCCATTCATAACAAGACTCAGCATGTACAACTCAATCCAGTATAACATGAAAGACCATCTTCTTTAACTGACATATTAAATAATTATTGAATATATCATGAATAAAATGATTCATTATTGCATTGTAAAAAATATTTTCAAGATTTGTTATCACACCATTTTTTCTTTTGTCAAATCAACTTAAATAATTTATTTAGTTCAGATAACTTGGTATTTTAAGTTTCTGATGATCTCCTTCATTGCATTAACTCACTATTTCCAGTTCAATCAACTTAAAAATTTAAGGCAATCAGGTTACTTAATTTTTTAAGTTAAACCAACAATACTTTTTTACAGTGTGAGCAAGAATATGCAACTTGGTGCAGATGGCTAAAATGGAATATGATTTTTTTGAGTTTGTAATGAAAATCAAGTCTGCATGTAAATATCGGGAAACAAATCATAAAAATCATGCAGTGAAATACAATGAATAAACATTTCTCAAATGCCTGTTGTATAATTAATTTTTGATACATTTTAACATTATTTTTTACAACAACAACAAAAGTATGGATAATCAATTAAACTTAAGTTGCTTCAGTCCAGTAAATGCTCATCTTATTAATAAAAAAAGAAATATTAAAGTTATTACGAAATCAAGATTTCATAGCAAAAAGACAATATTTATAATTATACTAAAAGGCCATTTATTTACTAAAATGTCTGAACTCAGAGGGTAAGGCATGCAGTATAGTGTGTAAAACAGTTTTTTTTTTTTTTAGCAAATTTTGATTATGTTGATAAGTTGATAAGCACTGCTCTAGAAAACAGCACCAGGTTAACACATGGATTCATAAAGCCCAATTACCACTGGAATTTGGTGTTTGTTAGGATTTTTTGAGGAAGTGTGAACTAGCTTATTAAACCCCATTTCCAGAAAAGTTAGTTAAACCATTTTAAACCATCCACAAAGGCATGTAAATTGGTAATAAATGAGGGTTAGTGGTATAAAAGGAGCATCTCAGTCTTTGCAAGCAAAAATGGGTCATGACCACTTTGTTCCAAATTCCAAATTGGCAATTCTCTTTGTTCCAAAGAGAATTACCAAACAATCCAAGTCACATTTCTCAGTGTCAGATTGCAAAGAATTTGTGTCTTTCACTATCTATCTACCATACATAATTTTATGAAAAGATTCAAGATATCCAGAGAAGTCTCAGTCAATGTTGGGGCAAGGCAGGAAATGTGCGTGACCTTTGAGCCCTCAGATGTCATTGCATGAGAAACCAAACATGCTGTACTGTGTTAAAAATGGCCACGTGGGCTCTGGAGTAGGCTATTTTGTCCCTTAACAAAGTATACTGGTGCATCAAGAAATACAACTTGAATCACTGTTGCGCAAGAAGAAATACATCAATTCTGTGCAGAAATCTGTCACAGACATCTGTCATGTTATGGGGGTGGATCAGTGCAAGCGGTATGAGTGACTTGAAAATGTGTGAAAGATTGTACAAAGACATGTGCTCATAGAAATAACCATCAAGAAGAGATCTTTTCTGGGAAGCAAGACACCTGTCCTGTACTCATTTTGCACTTGTTTGACACTACACTGTACAGTGCTTGACTGGCTGCGAAGTCCAGATCTGTCTCTAATGAAAATGTATGTCCCATCATAGAAAGGAGAATCAGACGACGTCCATGGACGGTTGAGCAGCAGTCTCGTATCTGGCAAGATTGAGTAAAAATTCAATTAAAAGGATTTAGTTTTTCCCAACTTTTTGGAGTGTGTTGCAGCCATCAAAATCAAAATACAATTAAGTTGATGAGTGAAAACATTGGAAATCTTTTCTTTGTAATTTTGTCAGTTAAATAAAGGTTCAAGAGAATTAACAAATCACATATTCTTGATTTTATTGATTTATTGCATTTTACAAAATCTGGATATGGGGTTGTATCAGGAAAAGCACTGTCATGATTTACCAGGAAAAAAGTTTTTCAACCATTTTATCATTAACACAGACAGTTAATATCTAGTTCCCCTTTACCTGTATGCATGTTGCACAAAATATAGTTTCAAATCTTCTTTCTTTTTATCGAAAAAAGGAAGTTTGAACAACACAGTTTGATAGAGAGCGGAATAAGAAGAAAACACGTTTTTTTTTTACCTGATTTGGCATAAAAGACATCATGCTCCCCAGAATGGACTGTGAGAGTCGCACGCATGATGTATTTGAATTTCCGCGTCTGACCAGAAGATGAACACAAGATAAATCATCCATCTATTTCCAAACCGCTGGTCCAATACAGCGTAAAATCTTAGGTATAAATTCCTTTTTAATTGATTATAGATGGTTTCCATGACAGAGTTCAAGAGTTTGGGCATAAACTTACTCACTAGAATCACTAGATATTGTTCTTTGGTCATTTCTTTTTCAAATGTATGTCCTTGCTTCCGTATGAATTGACTTTTCTCTGTAGCGCAAATCCTTCTAGCGCAGTTGTGTCAGAGGCGCGAGGCATTTACAGTATAGAGACCCTGCAAACTAACCTGATTGTTGATGCCCATAATGTGAGATTGTCCATTAGTTGTGAGCTCTAGGGAGGCATCAAACTGCTGAGGGCAGAAATGAGAGCAGTATAATCTGTTTATTTCAGGGACAGACACACAGAAATGAAATTACATTGCCTGACTGAATAATTCATTCGTTGATAATCCAGGATGGGACTTAACGTGTTAATCTGTGTCTGGCAATGGCTGTGAGACAGTATGGTTTTGTTTTCAGTGCTAAGGAATAGAGTGTGCTAATCCATGGGTATATGCTAGTGTCCGGAAGGAAAATGGGAATGTTTAATGTGTAATTTCCACCTTATAATTCACAGGATATGGTCACACTGCTCCTCTCTCTGATGGTGGGAAGGCTTTCTGCATCATTTACTCTGTGATTGGCATCCCTTTCACCCTCCTCTTCCTAACGGCTGTGGTGCAAAGGATTATGGTCTATAGCACATGGCGGCCCGTTATGTACGTGCATACGCGCTGGGGTCTGTCTAAACCCCTGGTGGCCCTCGTACATGCAACCGTGCTGGCTGTCGTGGCTGTGTCCTGTTTCTTCCTCATCCCTGCGGCCATCTTCTCCGACCTAGAAGAGAACTGGAACTTTCTGGAATCCTTCTACTTCTGCTTTATCTCTCTCTCCACCATCGGTCTGGGTGACTATGTGCCTGGAGAGGCCTTCAACCAGAAGTTTCGTGAGCTCTACAAGCTGGGCATTACTGGTAGGTGTTTGTTTTGTTTTGGCTCAGAGCTGCACGATTCTGGATGAATTGAGAATCACAATTTTTTTTTGCTTCAAACAGAGAATCACGATTCTGATAGGACTGTCAAACGATTTATCGCGATTAATCGCATCCAAAATAAAAGTTTGTGTTTACATTATATATGTGGGTGCACTGTGTATAATTATTTTATATATATAAATACATACACATGCTTGTATATATTTAAGAAATATTTTCATGTGTATTTCATATTTTCATTATGTAAACACAAACTTTTATTTTGGATGCGATTAATCGTGATTAATCGTTTGACAGCCCTAGATTTTGAACAGATAACTAAATAAAATAACATAAAATTTACATGAAGTTTTGACAAAATTAATTAATTTCTACAGTCTATTTAAAACGTTGAAATAATCCAAATGTTTGGGGTTTTTTGTTGTTGTTGTTTGAGTGAATGATTCAATGACTCGCTCATAAATACTTCACTTGTTGTATTCCTGGATGAATCAACGTTTTTGAACAAATCTCTTAAATGAATGATTCAATGACAAATATATTTTTTAACAGTCACTTGTCACCAACTACTGGTGTAATAATGTAATCGATACAATCGTTATTTGAAGTGTCAAGTTATTTTCAAAAGGTGATTTGCTCTATTTTGGTCACTTCCATAGACATCAGTGTTTATATTCAAACTTTAATATAAACTTTTATCCCATTAAGCCTACTTATTTGGTAATGTGATTATTTGTAACAGAAATAACGAGACTATACATGTCCCTATACATGCTAAATTTACAGTTTATTTGGTTTTATTCGTTTATTTTTTGAAAATTCAGAAAATCCCAGTTGATGCAGCCACATTTTCATTACAGATTTGCGCAAAACTTCTGCGATATTTTCTAAATGTCGATAAAAAACTATTGAGAAAAGATGGCGTTTCCATTAACCGATGTTATGTGACTAAACTAGGCATGTTATCCATGCATTAATGGCAACAAAAGCCCCTTCTACTTAGAAGAGCCACGAATGAGGTGTTTCTGGGTGTTTCTCCCTCATATCTGCTTCAAGGTCTTGATTAATTGTGGTATTTCTTTGTTTTTTAGAATCCAGTATTACCGTAATTTTTTATCCTTTATGATTTTAATAAGAACTCTGTCTCGTCTTCTGTCCAAACATACCACGTCATCTTTAAAGAATGATCAACTTTTATGTAGGCGCCATGATCTGGAAATGCGAAAAAAGTTTCTATTGCAGTTTTGTGAAATATTCCTTTTTTAAATTGCCTAAAAAAATACCTCACGCGTGCGATATATGGGAGTTTTTGTGAAATTGAAGCGTTTCCATTGGGCCCAATTTGAATTTGCACAGTTTAAAGGGTAATGGAAACACTTGAATTTTTGTCAGAATGCAAAAGATTGAGGATTTAAACTTTCAGTCAAAGCTCGGGTGTGCATTATTTTTCAATAAATCAACGGTCTAATATGGTTGCCACACCTCAAAACATTGTTCCAATGATGTAGCCTATTTCAAGATCATTTTTTGTGGCAAAAAAACATGGAAATTAATTGTTTTTATCCTGTTGTTTACTAGGGGAGACCGGGATGGTTGTAACATTTTTGACCTTTCTGTCTATATCTTGGAGTACTTTTAAGCCAGTGTGTTAAAAAAAAATGTGATTCAAACTAGATACACGTGTCTGCTATCAAATGACATAACTTTTATATTTGCAACACAAACAGAAAATACATGTTTTAGTTCCAAACACGAAGAGTGAAATGTTACAATTCACCCCATAGTCTGGGTTAGTTGTAACATACCCTGGCTGGGTTGATATGTAACATAATGAAATAAGGATTTTGACTGAAAAAAAAAAAAAAACTGTCTGTGTGTGTGTGTGTGTGTGTGTGTGTGTCACTCTTAGTCATAGCAATTGACCACTATAAATTTAACTTGAACACAAAATATTGTTTGTGTGTAAGCTTGTTTGTTACTCTCAGTCATAGTATTGGCCATAATAAAATTTAAATTGAACGTGTGACGTGTGTAAGGTGTTATTGTAACATTTCATTGTTGTTACAACTAACCCAGAGTCATGTAGCCATGAACTAGCTCACCTTACAGCTAACAGGCAAAATATTAGCACTAACAACTTGCATGAAAAATATCTACACAGACACACAATTAACATCATTTAAATTTGATGAGTTTAACTATAAAGCAGATAAAACTATAAAGGAAAAAAGTTACTTTCATACCTCAAAATTGTTTTTTGCACTCTTAACATCTGCTGTGTTTGCCACAGGGCTCTATTTTATTACATGTGGAATAAGGACTAAACTGAGCATGTGCGAAGTGAATCAGGGGATTTGTAACTAGTTCCTGATTGGTCAGATTGGAATTGTTACAACTGACCTGTGTTGCAACCATCCCCGGTCTCCCCTATATTTATTTTCTGGTTAGTGTCATTGTGGGTTTTGGTTCTTCTGCTGTAGTCTGTTGTAAGGAACTGTAACTTAGCTTTGCATTTCCCTGAAAACAATTGCACACCTTAAAACATTTGTCACCCAATCAGATTCAAGCTGCCTCTTAGTAGAAATATTTATGTATTAAGAATGTTTGCATAAAAAAAAAAAACTCTCAGAAATACTGACTTGAATAACAAATGTCAAACGTAAGCATGTTCTGTGGTATTTTTGTAGTGTAAACTGATTTTATGTTCTAGTTGTAGTTTTTGGTTACTAAAATGTTAACATTGTGGTCGAATTTATTGGCCAGGCCCATTATATTTTATTGAATAAACACTTGTCGATTCAGTTCCTCTTCTCGTTAATGAAACTGCATGATATGCAAGTAAAAATACTCTGCTTACTTCCTTTTGTATATATAAATATGTTCATGTGTAAGTCTGGCCTGTTGTCATAGGAACAGATGGAAGGTAAAAAGGAAGTGCATGTGATTTAAGGGTTCAAATAGTTCGTCCACTGCCGCTCTACTGCTCCATCTAGTGTTTGTATTACTTATGAAGCAGTACAGCTCTCATTTAAAAAAAAAAAAAAAATTGCATGAAAATCCCACATGGCTTGTGTACTTATGTGGGTTTAGTTGATGCAGATGGCCCCATCCTTCTATTCTGTATGTGGGAGTCGGTGAGAAAGGTCCACATTTGCTGTTGTAGCGTAATTGTGGAGGAGGATATGGCATTTGTGAGGCCCACACATGCGGAGTTGGCTTGAAGTCTCATAGTTCTTTTGCTCTGACTCTCTGCAGTCTAAAAGCATTTTATTCATGATCCTTGAGTTGGCATATAAACACATTTCCTTTAAAGTTAAAACAACCTATTTTATTTAGCATTTTGTAATGTGATGTATTCTTTATGAAGAAATTTAGATCAGGGCTTAACTTTAGGCCTAACCATCAAAAATCAGATTTTGAGAATGGGCATTATATGGATTACTTAAAGCTACACTGTGTAACTCTTTTAGTTTATTTTTTAGCTAAAAACACTTAGTTCTTTCAAAAATATATGTGCTCATTAATGTATATTTACTTCGTTCAAGTAATAAAGTATTCTCGTGAGTATATAATATGGCATTGAAAATACATACGGGTAAGGGGTTCTGATGTCGGTCGCCACCGTTGCCCCTCCATCTTGAAAGTACATTAGCCAAAGTGAGACATATCGGTTAATTCAAGCTTCGCCTTTCGCGTTTACGTTTGAGTTCATGGACTCATGGACGAGGTCGAACTGGAAGCCATGTTAATCTTGGACTACATTGGCCACCGTAGGAGTTAAAACGACATCGGAATTGAGAGGAACAGAAACTAATATTCACTGGATGGTCATATACCTTTTCACCGCTAGATGGGGGTAAAAATCACACAGTGTAGATTTAAAGGGTTAGTTCACCTAAAAATCCCAAATTCTGTCATTAATTACTCACCCTCATGTGCTTTCAAACCACAAATGAAGATCTTTTTTTAAGAAATCTGAAAGCTTTCTTTTCCACCATAGACAGCTTTCAAAAAGTTTATAGAGATCGTAAAACTAATCCACATGAATTGAGCGGTTTATATTTGATTGCTTTATCTGATGATCAAATTGAATTTAGGCTTTCATTCACATATAAACGTTCATCAACTCACACATCAGTTATGGTAAACGGTGCTCAAGCATGTTCTCTTAACTGTTCATTCTCTCGTGTTACGCAGCACGTTTGAGCTTCTACAAGAACCAATGAGATTTGTTCTTGCGCAACAAGCAGTTTTGGTTGAGCTTCAATCATGTGAATAAAAGCCTAAATTCAATCTCACATAAAGCGATCAAGTATCTTCAGAAAATTTGGCCTAAACCTCTCAATTCATATGGATTAATTTGATGATCTCTTTATGAACTTTTTGAAGTGTCAAAGTGGTAGATGTGTAGCTGTAACGAAAGTCATACGGGTAAATGACTGAATTTTTAGTTTTTGGGTTAACTAATAAATAAATATTAACTAATAAAAAAATAATAAAGATAAAACTCTTTTCAAGCTACAATGAAGCAAGAAACACACACACACACAGACGTAGAGTAGACAGAGAAATGCTTGAGGTGAAACACACCATTAAACTCAAAAGTTAGTATATAAACTTTACATTACTTCATTTCTCCATCTCTCTCCCCACAGTGTATCTCCTCCTCGGTCTGATTGCCATGCTGGTGGTGTTGGAGACCTTCTGTGAGCTGCAGCAGTTGAAGCAGCTTAGGAAGATGTTTTACCTGAAGAAAGAGAAGCCCCAGGATCGCCTGGCCATCATGGAACATGACCACCTGGCTTTCACCTCCATGCCAGACGGTACCATCAACTCGCCCCAGGAAGATAAAACCGAGCCCTTTGTGGACTTCCCTGTCCTAACCTCTCCGGGAGGTGACGACCCCATGATCAAATAGATGTTTTAGCTTCTATCAACATAACCTTCAATCGAGGAAGACATCTTTACCCGAGGGTTCTCGCAAGTGACTGACTGGCCACAGAATTGTGAAAATTACTTGAATATTTCACTTGAGATTCAGCGTATTTAACAGCCCTCTAAAAAACGATGCCAATCTGGCTTCCTGTTTCTTGACGTGATGAAACCGTTCAGTGTGCTTACTGAATATCTGCAAATGATTGTAAGCACAATTAGGCCTAGCCCATAAAAACCCAGGAACTTGATTAAAAAGCATACACTAAAGTCTAGTATGTACTTGCCTATTGAGATTGTCCAAATGGTGGAATTAACCCCGACAGCATTTTGGGGTTTAATCTTGATTACCACTAAAAACATTTTTTTTTAAGAAAGCAAAAATGTGGGTTTCAGTGAGGCACTTACAATGGACTTGAATGGGGCCAATTCGTGAACACTAAAATACTACATTAATACTATATAAAATATACTATCATTGTGGACAAAAAAAGTTGTTTTCTTCCATTGGGAACCAAAACTGTTCGAAATCTCTATTGTTGTATTCAGCAGAAGAAAGAAATGCAACATGAGGGTGAGTAAATGACAGAATCAATTTTGGATGGACTATCACTTTAAATTTTTAAACATTGGACCCATTTACTATAAAAGTAAGACCTTTATTGTAGCCTCAATTTTTAGTGCATACATAGCTTAAAGGGATAGTTCACCCAAAAATGAAAATTCTGTCAGTATTTACTCACCCTCATGTTGGTCCAACCCCGTAAGACCTTCGTTCATCTTCGGAACACAAATTACAATATATTTTATAATCTGAGAGCTGGATCACTCCTCCAAACTAGTCCATAGGCTTCTTGAGGGATTGAAACTTGCCGGCCTCAAAAAGTTATTAAAGACATAGTTAAAATAGTCCAAGTGACTACGGTGGCTCAATCTTAACTTTATAAAACGACGAGAACACTTTTTGTGCGCAAAAAACAACAAAAATAACGACTTTATTACAACTATTCGCTTCCTTCTCTTTGTGCCTCTAGTCAGTTAAACTAGTGTAATTGCGTATGATCTGTTGTTGTACGTCACACGCATCACACACATGACCAGCGTCGGCCAATAGTGAGCCTACGTGTGACGTAGCTCTACGCTATCCCACTACGCTAACTGACTAAAGGCGCAAAGAGAAGGAAGTGAATAGTTTATTTGAAGTCGTTATTTTTGTTTGTTTTTGCACACAAAAAGTATTCTCGTCGTTTGATAAAGTTAAGATTGAGCCACTGTAGTCACTTGGACTATTTTAACGATGTGTTTAATAACTTTGAGGCCGGAAAGTTTCAATTCCTCATGAAGCCTATGGACTAGTATGCAGGAGTAATCCAGCTCTCAGATTTCATCAAAAATATCTTTATTTGTGTTGTGAAGATGAACGAAGGTCTTTCGGGGTTGGAACAACATGAGGGTGAGTAAATACTGACAGAAGTTTCATTTTTGGGTGAACTATCCCTTTAACTTGTATTGCACCTGAAAAAAATATATATATATTTTTAAATAGACTAAATCGTAAAGCAATCCCTGATCTAAACTTCGAATGAAGACTGTCTTCTCAGATCTTCATAAATATGTTGTAAGTGCTCAATATATATTCTTGGAATGGAGACCGGTCATCAAACATAGTAGTTGCTCATCCATCCTCTGTTAAGTGTTATTTCAGACTCACGTGATTTACCTCATGAGTTTGCTGATTTAAATGATCTTCTACTTGTGGGTAACGAAAATATTCTTGCAATCTCGTAAAGCTGCATTGCTCTAATGCATTAAAATGTTAAGACTATGATGCACTATAATGCAGCATATAATGTAGCATAAATCGGTGTAGAGGTGCAAAAAACTGTTTGTGTGCTTAAAGGGGAGTCATGCCACGTTTTAGATGACAGTTGAAAATGTAACATTTACATTAAAGAAGAGTTTAAAGATGCCATACTGTATTCTTTTCTTGATACAGTGAAGAAAGGGAGATTTTACCTTGGTCTCAATATTATGACGCTTGATAGAGCAAGTCAATCTCAGTTTACATGGATTTTTTAATCCAAGGTCGAATAATGGCTGGTTCCATGTGTCTTTGACTTGAGCTACTGAGATCCAGCACAATGTCTTTACATACCAAAAATGTTTGACGAAAATCGAGGATTTCTGAAGTTTGGTAAAGTATTATCGACTAATTGACTGTATAAAACTTAGATCATTCAGTTTGCATTCTAAACAATTTTGTGGCTATTTAATAAACATAAAAGAATGAATTCTATTTTTGAAACATGCTTGAAGTGTCGTTTACAACAGAATGCTTGTGTTTGTATAATGAGAATGACTGTTGTAGGCACAGACTGATCTGATGACTACTGTTTAAGGTCCCGTTGGAAGATCACAGTGTACAGCAGATGTGTTGTCACTATCACCACAGTAGAATGTCATGACATTTTTATCACGATATAATAAAAGCTGAATGTCTTAAGGACTCATTTTAACAGCTGTTTTGTCTGACTGTAGGGATTATTTACAGATAGTGCTGTTTTTATATTAATAAACATGCTGAATCCGAGCTCAGGCCATGGGAACTTGACTGTGCTGATGTGATATATTTATTGTGTGAATAATGAAATGCTTTGTGATGTCAGTCCTGGATGCTTTGTGCTTATTTGCCCATGGTGATCAGCTACAGTGTCTTAAAATTGAATCAGTGCAGCATAAAATCATGTATGTATTTGTTATTGATTTGTTTTTTATTGGTGAATCAGTAGTACATTTAGAAATGCACAAGGGCATACGGTCTTGTTCTCTGTTTAAGATGCGTGTTAAATACTGGTGAATATGCTGTCATTTCCATAAATAAAAATCCTGACTGGATTAATAGCCTTGCAAACATTTTTTTCTTTTAGGGAAAAGTAATCACCCATCCTTTTAAATGTTCAAAATGACCAGAAACATAAATTATATATATTTTAGTGCTGCTGTCAAAATTAACACAGGCATAGGTAAATGTGGCATTTATTATAATGGGTTTGTGAATCGTTACAAAAAAAAAAATCAGTTTCAGGAGACATCATAGTGGTATTGGCATCAGTGATGCTTTCATTGAAACATTTGCCATTAAACAATGCAATTAATAAAACATGTTTGTTTTGATTGATTGCATTAAATATACAATGTGTATCTATATCTATATACACACATTTAAGACTTTTGTAACAAATAGAAAGCCATCTTTAAATTGCTTTTTGTGAATGAAAAAAAGAAAGAAAAGCCAAGCAAGGATTAACTAGAAGTCAAATGACACACACAAACCATCATATGAAGAACCAGTTGAACACTGATGTGCTCAATGTAAAACACTACGATCAATGTAAAACACTACTTCACCATTCATCATAATGACTTAGGCCTTTTTTGTTCAGTTACACTTACTACAGACATTACATACATAAGTGTGTTGTAAAATATTTGAGAATATTGTTTTTTATACCCAGAACACACAAATACACAGTAACAAATATATTTTACTATATTTTTCCCACAAAATCAATGGGAGATAGATCCCACATTTTGTACACCCCAACCAACACAAAGTTGCCCATACAGTGGTTTACATACAAAACAACAGAATTTTTTATGCTGTTATAGTAAAAAAAGAAATAAAAAAATATCTATGCTGCATCCTCTCTTTGATTTTGGTATTTTATGCTAAAGCTCTGATCACTAATTGTAAAACTGTGTGACGGGTGTTTGCCCATGTGACGAGTCAGTGTGAATATTTGAATGGCAGTGTGTTCCTCATGAAAACAAGAGATTTTTCTGCATGAAAATTGTGCCAAATGCAGAGAATTATGTGTAGTGTTTTGAAAAACGTGTGTTTTAGAACTGCAATTTGAGTGTAAAGCAGGAATTGTGCTTGTAGTTCAGCAGAATTGGTTCAGGGGGTTGGTGAATGAGTTACATGTTGTGGTCATTGTGTCTCAAGTACCAGAAAATGTGTGTAAACAATCGAGAAAAACCAAGTTAAAATTAGACTTGAGGATATAGCACTTAGCTGCTTTTAACCTATAACCTCTATATACATATATACATACACACACACACACATATATACACTCACCGGCCACTTTATTAGGTACCCTATGCTAGTAACGGGTTGGACCCCCTTTTGCCTTCAGAACTGCCTCAATTCTTTGTGGCATAGATTCAACAAGGTGCTGGAAGCATTCCTCAGGGAGTTTGGTCCATATTGACATGATGGCATCACACAGTTGCCGCAGATTTGTCGGCTGCACATCCATGATGCGAATCTCCCGTTCCACCACATCCCAAAGATGCTCTATTGGATTGAGATCTGGTGACTGTGGAGGCCATTTGAGTACAGCGAACTCATTGTCATGTTCAAGAAACCAGTCTGAGATGATTCCAGCTTTATGACATGGCGCATTATCCTGCTGAAAGTAGCCATCAGAAGTTGGGTACATTGTGGTCATAAAGGGATGGACATGGTCAGCAACAATACTCAGGTAGGCTGTGGCGTTGCAACGATGCTCAATTGGTACCAAAGGGCCCAAAGAGTGCCAAGAAAATATTCCCCACACCATGACACCACCACCACCAGCCTGAACCATTGATACAAGGCAGGATGGATCCATACTTTCATGTTGTAGACGCCAAATTCTGACCCTACCATCCGAATGTCGCAGCAGAAATCGAGACTCATCAGACCAGGCAACGTTTTTCCAATCTTCTATTGTCCAATTTCGATGAGCTTGTGCAAATTGTAGCCTCAGTTTCCTGTTCTTAGCTGAAAGGAGTGGCACCCGGTGTGGTCTTCTGCTGCTGTAGCCCATCTGCCTCAAAGTTCGACGTACTGTGCGTTCAGAGATGCTCTTCTGCCCACCTTGGTTGTAACGGGTGGTTATTTGAGTCACTGATGCCCTTCTATCAGCTCGAACCAGTCTGGCCATTCTCCTCTGACCTCTGGCATCAACAAGGCATTTCCGCCCACAGAACTGCCGCTCACTGGATGTTTTTTCTTTTTCGGACCATTCTCTGTAAACCCTAGAGATGGTTGTGCGTGAAAATCCCAGTAGATTAGCAGTTTCTGAAATACTCAGACCAGCCCTTCTGGCACCAACAATCATGCCACGTTCAAAGTCACTCAAATCACCTTTCTTCCCCCATACTGATGCTCGGTTTGAACTGCAGGAGATTGTCTTGACCATGTCTACATGCCTAAATGCACTGAGTTGCCGCCATGTGATTGGCTGCTTAGAAATTAAGTGTTAACGAGCAGTTGGACAGGTGTACCTAATAAAGTGGCCGGTGAGTGTATATATATATATGTGTGTGTGTATATATTATGTTTATCAGTGGTTGTGGAATCATGAGCCACAGAGAACACTGTATCCGCACCACTGATCGACGAGCACTTTGATCACTTGGCTTCAAAAACACCACATTTCAGCGCTAGATGGCCTCTTATTTTACAAACGAATGAAAGTAATTCTCGGCTAGTTAACTAGAGATGTTCTTATTCATTTGTATTTACATCGGTGCCGTGAGATGTTTCAAAAGGGGTGGGGACCATATCGACCCTGGCAAAAAGTGGCGAGGACATGTCCCTTCCGTCCCACCTGCAAATTACACCTTTTTTTTTTTTTTTTTTTACAAATATAATAAAACTAAAGACTTTTTGGAGATATGATGCAATACCACTCTAGGTACTCAAGATTAACACGATTGGCCAAAACTGGGTGTTTGTATGATTATTTATTTATTTATTAAAAATCCTTACAACAAATACAAATAACGAACCAACACAAATAATGAACACAAAGGGCAAAGTGCGTTAAAAACCATGCTTTTGCACTTTTAACAGCAGCTCATCACACAGATCTGTGACATCTTTGACTTCTTTAGCCTGAGAATAGAAAATAGCAAATGTCAACAACAAAAACAATATAGATGTTGAACACCAAGTAATTCAGCCCTACACCCATAAGGATCTGCTGTACCACCACTGCAAGAGTGACATCCCTCGTGTGCGCTCATGTACCTTTTGTTCCAGATCCCTCTCTAGGGACTGAACTTTCAGATGTTCTCTCTTGAGCTGCACCTGCAGCGTTGCCACCTCTGCGCCCAGTTTAGTGCGAACCTCGGATATGGCCTTATTTGCTCTGAAACAGTGGCATTGGTGAGACTTTTATAGCCATATTAATTGATCCATGTTCACTGTACTATTACGTTAATAAGAAAGGACATATTTCAGACATTACAGACTGTTTGAAGAGCACGTACTGATCTAGTTTCTCCTCAGCATGGGCCTTCAGAGCTTGATAACGCTTTTCCTCTTTCTGCAGTCTGTCCATGCAGTTCTGAGCGTACTGCTTTAGCGTCTCCTCATTCTATAGAACAGAAGGGGGAAAAAAAATTACCGTTACACACTAAAATATCATCTTGATTTGGGATTAAGTCTGCTAGTCTTGTTGCAGAAGTCTCAGTGTACCTTTTTGAATCCCTCAATAACTTCCTTGCATCTGTCAAGACGTTTGACAACAGAGGAGAAGGACTGCTCCATTTCATTCAAATCTTTAGACAGCTGATCTTTTTCCTGAAGGACTCGCTCCAACTCAATTTTCGCCAAGTCTTCCTTCTGTTTATGCTCATCTGTAAACGCATGCGTTTTAATATCCAACATACTCCTTAAAAATAGTGTACTTAATAAAAAAAAATCTGGTCACACCTGTGATTTGAGTGATGGTGGCCTCAAATTCAGACACTATGAACCTGAGAAGAGGAGGAAGAGATTGAGTGAGATTGGTGCATTGTTCAAATGTCAATAATTCATTATGGATTTCACAAGAATCATTATCTTGCTCTTGAGATGTTATTTTTTTTTTTTTAATGGTAAGCAAATCATTCCTTGGTGTCTTTTCTTTAAATTGACTTATTTGTAGGGCTGGGTATCATTCAAAATGTTCGATATAGTTTCCTGAACGCAACTTTTTTTGACACCAATTAGATGAAATCTGTTTTAACAAGATTTCATTACCCCAACAAAAATCTTTGGTTTTATTTTCTCAGTTTGTTGACCTTTACCAAGGAGGTAATCCACCAGCCGGAAAGTTAAGCTTCGCCAATAACTTTACATTTGAGGCGTCCAAAGACTCTATTTGTCCATTATTTCTTAAGAAACAGGACAATAGATAGATGGCACCATTACTTAGCATCTTACGCTATGGCCCCGTAGAAGCCGTTTTTGTAAAAATAAGCTAACGATTGCATAGAGAAATTACCGTATAGACAGAAGGAGAAACTCTAATCTTCTAATGGACTTCAAATTTCTCTGTGGAAATCTGTCCATTTCTTTGTCCAGAATCAATCGCAAGAACATGCTCCAGCACTTTAAAAATTAATTATAGAACTTTAGATATTAACTTTAACGCTCCAATCTCCTCCGTCCCTTGAAGATCCCGAAAAAAGTTTGTTGGTGCTTTAGTGACTACTTTGGTCAGAGAACCTTCTATCACAGCTGTCAATCATGTCACCACCACCGCAACATAACTAACTAAAAACTACAGTAAATGCCAGAAATCATATTTGGAAAAACTATATTTGAAATGTAATTTAATTGTTTAGTTGGTCTCGCATGCCGTTGAATAACATGGGGAGGCGGGGTTTATGACCTATACTAGGACCACCCACTGGGGGCGATACTAGCACACACAAAGCTTGCCGCAAAGCACTGGCAAATGTAGCCTAATGATTATGAATGTGTCGGGGGAAATAGCACAGACGTTTTAATTGTTTGTTAATAAACGTGTTGGCTGCAAAGATGAAGTTGACATTGCTGACTTGTCATCTCCACAGTAGTGAATGCACGCATGCCTAAAGAAAGAAATGTACATAATGTATATAATCAGATTATTTGTTTTCAATTTGAATTGATTCGTTTAAAAGCTTTTCAAGCTTTCCAATATGCCTATTTCTCATGTCTGTGAGGCAAGAAGCCTATATGAGTTTCGGTTAATTTGTGACACACTCCAGTTCTTCATGCAGTCTAAAAACGGAGAAACTTCTGCTCTAAATTTATTACATGCACTGTTAAATGCTTCGTGTTGCCGGTCTCGGCAGCAATTATCTTGTCGCAAATATCGCATTGCGCACTGTTGGCATCGAATGTCAATCAATGTGCTGGAGTGCTGATCTTTGACATCTTTTAAATCTATGGTGGTTACACCTCATGTGGAAGCCATGTCTCTGGGTGTAATTGGCCTAAATTTGTGTTTTTCCTTGATGCCTTGCAATCGCCAGTCATGCAGTATGATTATTGGCTAACTGAGATTGACAAGATTAATCCCTTGGGTAACTAACGACGAGAGATTTTTTGATACTCCATGGTAGAGGCAATTTGGTCGATGGCTAAAAAGTATTGATACTCGATACTCTACTTATTTGTGAATCAAATTTGAAAGAACAAGCTCAAAGAACAACTTTTTCAAAATTCAAACATCACAAGAGGGAGATCAATTGGACCAAATATTCGTTCTTGATATTTCCATCACTTTTCCAATCGCGAAAGGCAATGATCATGGTAACCCCCCTATGTGAAAGTGTTTGTCTTAATAGGACTTACAACATGTGTTGATTCTCCAGACACAATTTGTCAATCTGAGTCTGCATTTCTTTTTGCTGTTCTGCCGCCTAAGAAAAGACAAACCAAGCATTAGAGAGGCCAATGAGACATGAAGCTCATAATCTTGTGTAGGAACTGACCTTTCTATCTGCTTTCTGCAGCATAGCATCCACGTCTCTCTGACTGTACTTCAGAACATCTATGATGGAGTCCTCAGTCTTCACAGGCTGTTTTAATGTGTGAACCAGTAAGTCCAGAACAGTTGGATCTGGTACCACAGTTTCCACTGCCTGAAGAGGAATAGACATGGTAAAATTGGCTCCAGTGTCCAAAGGAAAATGCTTGTTTCAGTGTCTACTAACATAGTAACAATGTTACAAAACCAAGGGAGGGTTAGGGAGTTTGTGTTGTCTTACTGGTGGAGGCAGATCATCCAGCAGTTTCATGCTGTCATAGTGAGACTTCTGCTTTACTTCAGACTTTGCAGCCTCCATCATCCTACCACACAAATTAAGTTTGCATGATCGCTCATGTGTGCACTCTAGATTTTGATCACAATGTAAATCAGATCTCTTACATTGAGGAAAATTGTAATATTTATTTTGCCATTTTGCTTCTTTTCAAAAGAAGTTCAAAAATCAAGAAAGCGTTGATTTGAATGCGTTTGCGGAGAACACTGACCTGATGGCAAGAGAAGGCCGTGGCAGGCTGAATCCAGAGTTGCCGCAGTCCACCAAACTTTTCTTTGGACTTTCCTTCAACAGCGGGTCAAACTTCAAATACAGTGACTGTTTCCGCAAAGCTGACTCCTTAAACTATAAAAAGAGTTTCTGTGAAGCACTGAAAATCTGAAATGCTACTCAATAGAGGGTATATGCATTGACGTCACTTTCCCGCCAGAACACCCCCTCAGCCAGACTGAGTGGCAACAGAGCCTGCTGCAAGACTAGATTTAATAAGGAAAATTAGGGGTATAATGGTTCACAAAATTCATACCACCAGTTTGGTTCGATACAATACACTTGTGTCACATTTCGGTATGTTTTCCAAACAGCAAAAAGAAAAATGCTAGAGAAATTTTCTTAATTTAATATTTTTTATTATATTTTTTTTATTAAAACTAACATAAAAGTATGATATTTTTTAAACTTTAAAGAGCCACTATCATAGCATTTTAAATGTTCCTATTTTTGTTTTAGGAGTTCCCAAAAACAATTTAACGTGCATGCAATGATAAAAAAACACTTTATTTGTCTTGTAATATGCATTTATTTTTAACTGATTTGCTCAAAGACTCCCAAATGATTAGTTAGACGATTCATTTTCCCAAACACCTCCTTTGAGTGATGTGAATCTGCGTCAGTTGTTATTGGTAAACCGTAGGCAGAGACTGTCGGCAACGGAGCGCCCATAACCAGGATTATAGCTTGTCAAGTGTTGAAAATTGTATATAGTGTTTGAACAAACGTGTCAGAAAAAGTGCCCTTTCCACACGGTCCCTTACTCGCGTCTCCGTCAAGAGCAAGTTTTCCTGGCGAAACTCACATTGCGGCGGCTTTTGAGGGGCAGTGCTTATTATATAGAGCGAAGTCATATTTGGCTAAGTCGTTTAGGAGGTAATTGCCATTTTTCAATGAATGTCTGGTGAACATCATAAACAAAACTAACTTTACCCCGCTTAGAAGCTGCGCGGAGTGTACACAACACACACAACACAATATAACTATATTGTGCATGCTACATCTACGTCACGATGTAACAGCTAATGACTCGTTTCAAAAACAATTCATTTCATAGACTCAAAGTCGACTCTCACTTTTGAAAGACAATAACTTTATATACGGTGCACTTTCAGATATAAATCTTTGCAGGATGTTTTCATTCCCTTAGAGCTATATTCCACACTACATGAACAGTCCTTTTCAAAAATCCATGATAGGTGCTCTTTAAATAATGATGGAGCTATAGTTGACTCTTCTTAGAGGCATATAAAATCAAACAGCTCCTTGGACAAAATGAAATGTAATATTGTAGTAGTTATAAACAAAGGTTTATTTTAGTTCATTTTACCATTTTGAGGGCAATTGTATTCATAATGTCAAAATAAAACCGATGTAATGTTACTTGAAAGAATTTTAGCCTACTATTCCTGCCAAACTTCCATGGTTATAGTTTATAGTGTTATACAGTAAATCCATGGTGAATGTTGCTGATCTGTGGACACTGAATAGTTTAATCATGGCACAATGTTTCTTCCTGGTTTCCATGTCAGCACTGTTTGATCCGTTAATAACAGAGAAATGTAAATGTTTCTCACTAGATCTAGCAGCGATGTTATTACGTCAGTGGCAAATTAATTTTTTTTCTTTACTGGATTTCGCAGTGTACTAGCAGTGTCGCTTAAGATCGGCTCGCACTGCATTGGTGCAAACTGATAAACGGTCCGTCAACCAAACAATAACGAGTAGCTCAGTTTCGTTCCGCTAACATTACATTTGCCATTTGTTGCTGGACAATGCTGTGGTCACGCCAGCATCTCTAACATGAGTGCGCTTGCCATGCATGACGCATCTACATTTGAAATTACGAATTTTTGGTTGGCGGGAAAAATGGTCCAATGAACCATTCGGTTTAAAAATACGTACTGAAAACCGAACGCCTCGGTTCAATAAGAATACGTGTATCGTTACACCCCTAGTGGAAACTGCAAAAACAAGCAATTATCTAAGGGTTTAAATATTCGATATAGTGTTTCATACAACTTAGCAAAGACCCAGTGATCGATGGATATTGCCATGTAGCCAAGAAAAACGTTTCCTGACATTTACGCCTGACTTTGAAAGGAAAAAAAAAAAAAAGAAAAAGAAGAAAAAAAAAAAAGGAAAAAAAAAAAAGAAAATTTGCCTGTGGAAGCTTTATATGCAAGATAGTCAGGTCTAAATTCAGAACACTTATATCAATGTTATACATTAGTCAACATTTGAAATGCATTAAAACATTTCTGCATCAAAGTGAAATGCATCAAAGTTATACATTAATTTTAAAATAACCGTTCTTGTCTTAGGACAGCATCGAATAACATTTTTTTGATCCACTTCAAAAATTGACTACTGTATATAGCCCTATTATCATATCGTCCATCTTTTTGCTAGTGTTTATCTAAAAACATCCAATTATGCAGAATATACGATGGTAAAAATTTAATTGAGAAGTTGTCAAAACATTTTATAGGGTATGATTTTTTCAGCTTTTTTGCCACTCAGTGGGTGTAACCGCAGCCACTCTGGTCAACAGTGACATCACACGTATACCCTCTATAACCTAATTGCTTCACTCTATTTGGTGCAGCATTTCCTTAAATATAGTAGTAAATAAGTTTAAAGACTCAAATGGAAACACTCACAGTGCTCGATCCAAACTGCTCCAGATAATCCATCTGCCCATCAAAATCTCCATCTGGCATGACTGAGACAAGGAGCAAACATTTTGCTCCCAATGTTAAAAGTTTTCACCAGATGAGTCAGTGTCATTCAAAATGTGCAACCATGTTTACTTACACAATGCCCCTGGCACAAATTCATCTTCACTTGGTGCCATCACACCCAGATCACACGTCTGGTTATGAAATTGCAATAAAGATTCAGGTGCTGCCATGATCTTTGGCTCCTGTGATATGAGAGGTGATTTTTTTAATGAAATAACATGATCATAACTTGTGGTAACAGACTAATTTTGTTTAAATTCTTAAATTGAAAGGCACAGTTACCTGCTTGGTGACAGGAATATCAGTTTCTGCCATGTTTTTATCACTTTCAGAAACTGCTTGGTGAGATCTGGAGGAGAAAAAAAAAATTAAAATCAGAGCTCAATTATTCGCATTTATGTATTTGGTAAATACTCTTATCCAAACTACAGAAGTACATTTCATATTGGGGGTGTCTCTAGGCACCTCACGATTCGATTATGATTCAGAGGGCTGTAATGTGATGATCAATTTTCCTATAAAATTTTCCCCCCTCTTACTGTGTGACTACTTGGTACTTTTAATGCGAAGTATTTGAAAAGAACCATAATGAATTTGCTTCCAATATATTTTATTAAACAAATGAAAATGATTTAGCAATACATGTTTTGATAAGAGTATATTCGCTTTGCCTTTTTTCTTTGAGCTTTGAGTTGAGAGGAAGCTATTAAGGTTGGTTTCCCTGTCAGTGCTTTTTGATTTGACATATGGTTTATAACAGAATTCTGTGCAGAATTTAAATGCTTCCAATTAGGGCTGAGCGATTATAGAAAATCTAATTGCGATTTTAACCAATATTGCGATTTATTATGCAATTACTTTAAGTTTAAGTTTACCTTCTGTATAAGTCGACAAAGACAAGCATTAAATCATTGTACAGTAGGAATGGGAATCTTTAGGCAGCTCATGATCCGATCTACTTTTTTTCTTATAAATTAATCTTAACACTTTAAATATGCATTTAATTACATGTGCAAAAATACATATAGTATTTAAAAGTAGGCTGTCTGAGTGATTTTCTCTGAATCGATCCAGAATTGTTGGATATGACATACATTAAAAATAAACTGTTCTTTCCTGTATGCCAGACATATGTGTAGTGTGCCAAGCTTGATCTTGCAGACTGCGTTTATCTCTCGCACGCCATGTGACCAGTGTAATCTCAGCTTTTGCGGTCACAAATTCGTGTTTCATCATATCGCGATATTATCGCAAATACAATTAATCATTCAGCCCTACTTCCAATTAAATGTCGCTTCGATGTTATTAATTCTGCAGTGAACTCAAACTTCTCACTGGATCTCCCAGCGCTTTGAGATAAGTGTCGTGTGATTGAGATGGGCCACAAGTAAACCTGTTCTGAGCTTGCGCTGCGCTAAACGTTCTGCGCAGCTCAAACGAATAGTGTGGATAAATTTCACTTTTGTTTCGTTTCCAATGGATGTTTCTCATATGTAACAGAAGTTGCAGCTCTTACTAATTGGACAACGTGGTGGTCGCACCAGTGAGACCTCTTGTCGCCCATTTGGCTTCAGCCTGGAATCCTACTTGCATAAAGTGTGGGTGTTGTCCAGGTCCCCCCCCCCCCCCCCCCTTCAACTTCATAGAAGCCAAAGTTATGCTAGATTTTAATGCAGTGGCTGCTGGTTGGATTTTTCACTCAACCATCATGTGTCTGTTATTTGCACAGCAGAACGCCACAGACTGTCCAGGTGCCTTTGGCGTTCCGTCAACATTATGTTATCAATTAACACTTGAAAATCGATTTTTTACATTTTTTATCGATAAAAATAGTCCGCATTGCGGTGCATCTAAGAATCGTTTTTATCCCCCACCCCTAGGGAAAATATTTAATCACTTCATCTGAGAAATCAAACCAATAATTGAGCTACAGGCACACTTGTGAAAATTATTTTTAAAATGACATGTATTGTGTTAATACATGCTGTTCCAGCTCTAGTTTCTGTACCGGTTCTCAGGCTGATCATCCTGTGTAGGAGCCTCAGGCTGTGGAAGAGGAGATTGTGCTTTCATCAAAACCGGGCTGGTCTGGACCCCACGTGGTGGAGAGCTACGCACTGCAGCCTTGGTACCAAAGGGATTAAAGTTTGGATCGTCAAAATCAAAGGTGTAAGAACCTTGAACAGCAGGAACATCCACAGGTTTTGTCTCCTCTGCCTTCTTGGGGGACAACTTCTTGGGTTCTGATTCTTTCTTCTCAGTGACTGTATTTTTGGTCACAGGTTTTGCACTTGCAGGTCTTTTGACCCCAAAGCGTTTTGGAGGTTTGCGCTTGACTCCATCATCAAAGTTAAACTCTAGTAGCATCTGGTTCTCCTTAGGTGGCATTGAAGCATTGGAGGATGTTGGGACCACTGGGGTCTGGACTAAGAGCTCTGATTCCAGCTTGGCTTCTTGGCTTAGGACATCTGGGCTATGGACTGAGAGCTCAGATTCCTGCTTGGTTTTTTGGCTTGGGACATCTGGGCTTTGGATTGAAAGCTCAGACTCCTGCTTGGCTTCCTGGCTTGGAACACCTGGGCTATGGACTGAGAGCTCGGCTTCCAGCTTTGTTTCTTGGTTTGGCAGGGGTGGTATATCTGGGGTCTGGACTAAGAGCTCTGATTCCAGCTTGGCTTCTTGGCTTGGGACATCTGGGCTATGGACTGAGAGCTCAGATTCCAGCTTGGCTTCTTGGCTTGGGACATCTGGGCTATGGACTGAGAGCTCAGATTCCAGCTTGGCTTCTTGGCTTGGGACATCTGGGCTATGGACTGAGAGCTCAGATTCCAGCTTGGCTTCTTGGCTTGTCAGGGGCGGGAGATCTGGAGTCTGGACTGAGATCTCTGAGTCCTGCTTGGCTTCTTGGATTGGCATGGGTGGATCAGAAACAACGGATGCTTTGCCAATCACAGGAGAGTTTGGGATCTTTGAGCCACCAGTTTGGAATGGGTTGAGCAAATCAAGATTGTCAAAATCCAAGTTGTACGATCCTACGGGGGGAAGTGGCAAATCCTGAGGCTCGTGCTGATCTTCCATAGTAGGAATCGGCTGTGACACTGGGGTTGGCTCAGTCTCCTCTGTCTCTGTGATGCTGTTTTCAACATTATCAGTCTTGATGATGACAGTACCCTCTGCTGAAGATATGTTGGCAGAAGATTCTGCAAGGGAATTGTTCACTGATGAGATAAAAGGAAGAGTCTCATCAAGTGCTGAGTTGGCCACCTCTGGAACCTCAGCCGAAATGAGGGCCGCAGTTGTGTCAGACTCTACAAGCTCTGGAAAAGCAGAAGACTTAGGAGGTGAATTTGCCATTATATTGGACCCCTGGAAAGGGTTAATGGCATCTGGATTGTCGAGATTGAGAGTATAGGCCCCTTTGCTCTGAATAGGAATGTCATCCTCAGGGTAGGCAACGTCGTTACTCTGCATTTTAATCGGTGTGGTGGTGGTGTTATTCAACAATGAACTCCTGTAAAACAAATTCATTTTTACATGTTAGTGGATTGTCATTTTTATTTAAAAAGATTATGATTGACTGCAACAAGACACAGAACTAAATTGGATGTTAAAAAAAAATATGTCCAGTTAAATTATTATTCTAAAATAATATAAAATAAAAATTAAATCATAAAAAAGTAGAGCTCCAAGTTATTTGCTCACTGGTCAGTAGAGGCTGAGTGAGTCTCCAGTGCTTTAGTGTGGTCCTCTTGGATGGCAGGCCTACTGGTGCGGCTTGGGGACATGATTTTCTTTGTGACTGGGTCTCGCCGTGGAGTTTGAAAACAAACCTATCCAAAAACAACAAAGAACTACGCATGTAAATCTAAACACTACAGTACATGTCTGACAATGCACAGTTAACAAATGCTTAACTGGCCCCTCCCCCTTTTCAAATAGCGTTTAGTTCATCATAGACTACAATTCGTACTTGACCACCATGGTACCACGGAAGCTAATCTGAGCGATGATACGTTGGATTCAATAGTACAGGTGTGAATATATTCTAGCCATTTCATTCTTAACAAACATACAGTTGGAAAACTGGAATACATTTTTTGGGAATAAAGCGTTTTTGAGCAACCGAATACTTGCCTCACAGACCTGAGAAATATATCTATATTGAAATGTCTACTAGAATGATTCAAAACGCAAGAAAACAGACTGCTCTCTGTGCATGTAATCCATATGAAAAGTTCATTTCACTATGGTAGGCCAACTGCAAAAGATCGCGAGTCAGCATTGAGCAGCAACTTCATCTTTCCAGCCGAGGGAGCAGACACTGGCAGAAAACACTTGTTTATTAATAAACAATTAAAATATCTCCTTGCTTTATTTGATATTCGTAATCATTGCTTTTGCCGGTTCTTTTTGACAGCTTTAAGGTAATTGGCAAAAACATGGAGATCTTTTTTAGACAATCGCACAACCTATTTGATATTCTATAATTAAATACTCAGTTACTCATCCCAACCAACTATTAAAAAAAATGTTTACTAAGCGTCTTTTCACATGTTAGTTTTTCAATGAGCGGGAATTAAAAACCGGGAATGGACCAAGAGGGAAGTGATTGCAAAATGCTTAGAGTGGAGAGAGGAATGTGCTTTGGCTCCACTCCAGGCTTTGATCACAACCCCCTCAGCATGATGAATACATCTCATCTTTCCTTAATTTAAGATCTATTCAAACTAAAATTAAGACATTTATTACCCTATTTCGGGAATGAAAGCCTATTTACGGCCTTAAAATTATGAAAAGTGAATTTAAGACATAAGGACAGACAGCAACCATGCAATTGACGGAAATCCGTCGTAGCGACGGAGAACTTTAATCCCTGTGAAATTACCTTACAGCCTATGACAGAGTGAGCCAGCTCTCAGACTTCATCAAAAAATAAATCTCTTAATTTGGGTTCCAAAGATGAACTAAAGTCTTACGGGGTTGGAACGACACGAGGGGGAGTAATTACTCCCAGAATTTTCATTTTTGGGTGAACTGACCCTTTAAGGTTAACATATTCATACTAAAATAACACTTATTTTGATAAGTGTTGATAACATTTTGATTTCAGGGAGCCTTTAAGCAACAAAACTGTTTTCAACATTGATAGTAATAAGAAATGTTTCTTGAGCAGCAAATTGAATGATTTCTGAATGATCAATCGACACTGAGGACAGGAGTAATGATGTATGCTGAAATATACATATTCAAATAGAAAACATTACATTTTACAATTTATTGTACAAAACTAAAGGTAAATTGAAACCTTTGGAAAACCCACCTTTGCTCCTCTCTGAACAGTCCTGCTGATGTTGTCAGCCTGCGACTGCCGCAGGATCGAGGGCCTGCCAGTCGGCTGCTCCAATGCGAAAATGTCACAAGTGTCTTCAGAAATGCTGTTCATCCATCCAGCTCCCTGATTCTCCTTCAGCGCCTCAGAAGTCATACTGCAAGAAAGAGAGACACATAATATAACAACATTGGGTTTAGGAAAGCCACGCCCAGAGGGCACCATTCACAGCTAATTTTACTGATAAGACCCAGAAGCGGGCATCTGATCTTCTCACCCAACACCCAGAGACACTAATACTCATGAGACACCTCAAATCTGTAGCTTTTCTTTTGAGGATCAGACAGAGATCAGACTAAACCACTGTGACTAACAACCCAAGCATGTAATATCAACCGGTGCAATTCAGCTATGTGCAGCTGAGGGAACAAAGTGGATCTTTATCAGTGAAGGAGTATGACCAGAGATGGTCAAAGATATAGCAGAAGAAAACCAGCAGTTAACTACACATTTTTTGATGGCAGCAACACAGCTTTGTGATTTGGCTTATGGTGACATTGTGTCTACCAGACAGTGACACTGTGGCAATCCCTTAATGGCATGATTATTATGACAATGAGGAACAAGAGACTGGTAAAATTTTCAAAGAATCATTAACGTTACCAATTTTGGCCTCATCTGTCCTTCCCTGGATTCTGCTCAACTATGTAGGACTGACAATAAAATTGTCAGCTTTGTAATGACAGGCACTCCTGACAGCTTCTCTCTTCTACAGCCTACCTGGACAGGTTATAAACAGCCCACCATCATAAATAGCATTATTAGGTTTTGACCTGGACACATTTAGATCCAAGACCAAGTAATATAAATGAAAGCAATAAAGTAAAGCCATACAAGAACAGCCAGTACGATTTGAACTAAGACTAAAAGTTAACAGCCGCGTCACGTGCCTACATGGATGACAGAGGGTTGATGAAAAACAACATTTAAGAACCATTCGTTTCAATAAAAAAGCTAAATAACGTTACGTACTTTTTATTGGAAATACACTGTCTCTAAATCTCAAACAAAGATCAAATCAAACTATTTCACGTTATATTTGTTTTCCTAACCAATAACGTTACTACATTTTCTTTTTTGCCATTATTATCCAAATAATTTCACATTTCGAGAGTAAAAAAGAGTGAAGATCTCTACATAAATCAATTAAGTTAGATCGATAGCAATAATTGAAAATTTGACAGTATCATTCATATGCGGATATTTCCCAACGTCATAGTAGCAACGTTAGCACTCGCAAACCGTAACTAGCAACGTCTTTTACTGTTCAATATCACGCAATATTTCATTATATGTATCCTATAACTGTGTAGACGGTTTCCTAAAATACGTACCTTATTCAAACTGCTCAAATTTAACACAAAAATAACGTTTTCTTCTCAGTGAAAGACAGCACGATACACACACAGATGCGGTGCATCTATAACTTTCCGCAACCCACTGTTTGAAACGGTTCAAATTTAAACGAGGCAGTCGCGTCCAATCAAAAGCAAGATTCGACGTTTGTCAGGCGGGGCGATCACATGAATGGACCAATAACATTGTGCGTGAAAGTGCCGTCCTAGTGGATGTTCTTTTGATTGACATCCAAATCATCCAATTGGAGGGACATTGTTGACGCAGACAAAGAGGTAAATAAACACGACCTCGTTTACCCTTTTACCACTGTACTAGGAAAAAAAAAGTCCATTACATTTTTTTTTTTAATATTAAATATATGTGTTTGTGTTATTTTCTTCCTACTATTTCGATATAAATAAATGGACACATTTACCAGAGAGACAAACTTTATTTTTTTATTTTATTTTATTTTGGATGTTACAATGTCACAATTTACTTTAACTATCCTTAAATAAAACGGGTTTGCAAGTGGGTGAGTAAATAACCAATACATTTAATGAAAAACACTTAAAATATATTATTAAAGTTTATTGTTGTGTATTTAAATAAAAATAAATACACATGATGTGCATATCTATTAAAACTATAGCTCATAATAGGCACAAACAACTGAAATTATGAAGAGATCTGTGACTCTAGTCTAGGTAAGAAAAAATGTTATTTGCAAAAGAGCGATGCAGAATTCAGTGCTTTGAAATGTTTGAACAGGTTTACCTTTACTGTATTACGCATTACCGAATATAATCTTGCTTTTTCTTTTATTCACAATCAAAACTGTTAGTTATGCGTCCTTCTACCGCCAGAGGGAAGCATCGGATCACTAATTATGTCACACTTTATGAAGCAAGCGTCAGCCATGGGTTGGGAGAGAATGCGTTTATGTGCATGTTTGTTTTACATATGGACTATATATGTATATAAACACGTTTATTAATCCGTTGCTTATACGCATCCATGAGCTCATTTACCATGCCAAAATCTTGAGTTTGAATCTGAGAAAACAGCAATAGCGAGAGATACAGGGAGGGGCAGGGAAGAGAAGAGAGTTACATAACAAAGGCATGTCTGTGCTGAGGTCAGCCAGAGCTCCCTCTCCCTACACTACTGACCTATATTCAGCTTACATCACACAAGGATACATATACACTCAATACATGCCTAATTACACACTTTCTTTTCTTTCCCAGTTGTTATTACTTTATTTTTAGTTTAACTCTTTTTATTGGTGTTTTACCAATCAGAAAGAAAATGGAGAACAATACAAAGTTTGTATCAACATATTGATCGATAATAATAATAAAAAGTATACAGTCACATTTCTTACTCTCTGACTCAAAAAGAGAAAAGAAAAGAGAGAGATTTATCCGCTTGCTTCAAAACATGCTAGTGCATTACCCAATTATTACTGTTTTTAATCGATAATCTAAATGTGCTGAGTCTCAGAACCAGTTTGAGTTTTTATAGTGCTTGCACAGAACAAAAATAGAATAAAATGCAAATGTAAACTGCAAAAGTATAGTTCTTAGTTTTCTACATGCTGCAGATCCCATCTAGGCATAACATTCAAAGATCCATAAAAGAATAGCAGAGTAGCACCTTTCTCCACTTTTTTTGTGGAAATTAAAAATATTTGCCAGGCTATACAGACCTAGCCTGGTTCAACCAGACTCTCGTACATACATTTCATTTGTATACTGAAGGAAAATTAAATTGAGCGGAAGTGCGTAGGAGGGCGCAGCCAGGCTAATACAGACCATCACAATTTTAAGAATTATTGCTGTATTATATCCAACTTGCACACAGAATTCCTCTCATTTAATACTGCATCCAGGCATATTGTAAACGGCATCAATGATAATGCATTGAAGTTAGTGCAGACATGGTGCTGCTAATAATTGAAGCCTTGGTTTGATGACCAGGAGTCTGAAATCTCATTAAAGACAAAAACCAAACAGACAAAGACCCCCCAACAATCTAATGCCCCCCCCCCTCAACCCTTTCAGCCAATCAAACCACAGAAGGGCGGTTTCAAATGATACAACTGAACTGGGTCTCTGGGTTCAGTTGAAGGCTCTCTCTCTCCATTCATCTGAGAGGGCATCAACACAATGAAACAGCTGTTCCTTCCTTCCAACGAGCACACATAGACACACAAACCCCTGAAATCCAATCTAATAACCATTTAGGAGTGTAATGCTTAAATAAAAATCAAATATAGATAATAATACTTCCTGTATTTAAGACAACACGTTAATTTAGTAATTAATAAAGGATATAATTCAAAATAAAGTTGAAAGTTTTCCATCACATAAAGTGTTGCATACTGGAATGAAGGCAGATCAAAAAGCATTGTTCAAATTAAAAGAAAAAAAAATTAATTCATGGATGAATCATTCAGTAACATGCATGAAAAATATAGGGTCAATTTAGATTTTGTGCTGACTTTAAGAGTGTTTCTGATAGTGCCTAGTGTTTGTATGGAGTGTAAATGCATCCTCACATTTAGTCTAGAAATACAATAGAAATACTATCACGTTCACACACAACGCACAGAACACCTCTATACTGCCAATTTCTCTCAACATGGCGACAGGAGAGGTGTCCGTTTATAAATGTTGCTTAGTTAGTCCAGAAACTAAATGCAGGTGAAGCAATTAGTCACTTGAGACTATGGAAGCGTGTACGTGTTTGCTTAATTCTGTTGTTTATCAGTTGGGTCAGAAATCTTGTGGTAATCTTTGATGACCATCTGACCCTCAAAGACCACAATGCAAAGACAGCACAATCATGCAGGTTTGCACTGCACAACATCAAGAAGTCCAGATCCTTCCTAACTGAATTGCACAACTTCTCATCCAGGCCTTTGTCATTGGTTTATTGCAATTCTCTTCAGGATGGACTTCCATGTTTGATCAAACCACTAAATGATCCAGAACACAGCATCATGACTGGTCTTCATTAAGCCAAGAGAGTCCACATCACAGTTACGGCTCACATAAAGTTCAAGATGTTTGCATATACCGGTAGAACAGCCACAGGCTCTGCACCCTCCACTCTTATGACTCTACATCCCCTCCAGAAGCCCGAGGTCCGTAAATGAGCAACACCTCATGGTAACTTTACTGAGAGACACACAATCACCATCCAGAGCATTTTCTTACACTGTTCCTTGCTTGAGGAATGATCTTCTCAACCCTATCTGAAAGAAACAGAAGTGTAGAAACAGCTGAAGATTCATGTCAACTGCTTCCTGCTGGAAAAAAAAAACATTCCCCTATGCTTTTACTTTTCCTTAAGTTCTGCCTGTTCTAGCTTGTACTATTCCAAACAACGTTCTGAAACTTTGTATTACCTGCACTGCTCGTGTTTATTGCGTCTTTGTGCTGAATCACATGTACCTCATTTGTAAATCCCTTTGGATAAAAACGTCTGCTAAATGAATAAATGTAAATGGGAAAAACAAAAGTAACTTGCGTTACTTGTTTGAAAAAGTTACTCCGATGTTTTCTTTTTATTTAATAGTAAAGTTTTACTTTACTAGTTACTTGAAAAAGGTAATCTGATTATAAATGTTATACTGTTTATATGTTTCGATGGCAGAGTGGAGACGCATGGGTCTATCTGTTTGCAGCCAGATGGCTGTTTTGTTTAACTGTGGGATAAAGATTACTTGAGATTTGAGGCAAAAGCACACCAAATAAAATCTGTTGCTGATTTACTTAAATGTCAAGGCAGACAGATTCAGTTTCAGAGCAAGTCAAATGCAATAAACTTGCCTCTGTGCCACACCCAGACCATAACGTCCACAGACAGTGAGGTGACAGACAGACCGAGAGACATAAACACTGCCTGTTGTAACTGTCAGTTACTCTCTGACAGAGAGAAAAGGAGAAATGAAAGGGATTGGAGAAAGAAAAACTACACACACACAGGGATTAGGAAGTGGGAACTAAATAAATGAGTATGTGTGGCAAAGATTAGCTTCATTATGATCAGTGGGTCACCGGTTGTTTGGGAGCAGTCTGACTTCCTGTGATTCTGTGAGAATGGAATCTGGGTCAGCGCTCGGCAGAGATGGTGCTGGTACAGCCGGGCTTTATGTCTGAGAGAGAGCTACTGTGTGGATTCTTATGTAAGAGACTTTAAATAATGGGAAAAGAGAGCGATATGGCCATTTTGAAAATAAACACACCAATAATAGCTGCACTATATCAAGATAAAGTAGATAGTACTTAGTAGAAAGTATTACAACTGTTTAATAGTGGGAATGTGCAAAAGCAGTGGCAGGCGTTCACCAAAACAATAGTTTCTCTTATGCTCACCAAGGCTGTATTTATTTTATTATTAAATGTATAGTAAAACATGACATACAATTTACAGCAGCCATTACTCCAGTCTTCAGTTTCACATTATCATGATTCTGGTCTTGTGTGGACTTTTGTTATTTCCTGTTCTGTGCTATGTTTTGTAGTCCTTTGTAGTTTTTCATGTTTATTTGTCTCTCCGGGTGTTTCTAATTAGCCCCGCCCCCTTGTTATCTTGTTTAGCTTGTTTGCCTCTGTGCGTCAGTTGTAGTTCCGTGTTCTGTTGTTTACCCCGGATTACCTGTTTGTTATATTAAAGTAGTGCTTGGATGTGGATTCTCTCTCCGCTTCATTACCTCACCGTTTCACACATGATCCTTCAGAAATCATTCTAATATGCTGATTTTGTGCTCAAAAAACTCTGAAAGCAGTTGGACTGCGTAATTTTATTTGTGGGATACAAAGTTCAAAAGAACAGCATTTACTTGAAGTAGAACGTTTTGTAAGAATGTTTATACTGTCACTTTGGGTTCATTTAACGTCCTTGCTGCAAGTATTCATTTCTCGCTCTCAAAATAAACTTTTACACAATCATGAAGTCCAATGGACTAAACTGATCCCAGTTTGGTGAAGAAATTCAGATACACATAAAAAAGCATGAGGCTGCTAGCATCACTTCCTCTTTCAGCTTCCTGCATCCCACTTCTGCAGTTTTAAGAATTTCAAGAAATGAGAAATGGGACTAAATTTAATAAGAAAGAGTAACAAATCTTAAAACGTAAATCAGTTTTCACACTTCTATCATGTCACTGTTTAACCTGTTGTGCAAGATAATGGGGGTAAAGGTGCTTTTAGAACTACCTGTTTTACAGTAAATATCCAGAACACTTCCTCTTTCAAGCTTTAACTGCAGAAACACAGAGAAGGATCTGATCAAACTAAATAAACGTGAGCTTAAAGGATTAGTTCACTTTTAAAAAAAAAATTTTGCTGAGAATTTACTCACCCCCATGTCATCCAAGATGTCCATGTCTTTCTTTCTTCAGTCGAAAAGAAATTAAGGTTTTTGATGAAAACATTCCAGGATTTTCTCCATATAATGCCAAATGGTTCAAGGTCCAAATGAGTTTCATTGCGGCTTTAAAAGACTTTAAACGACACCAGACGATGAATAAGGGTCTTATCTAGCAAAACGATCAAAATAAATAAAAAAAGTTTAAGTTTTATAAGCACAAACGCTCAACTTGCTCTGTTCTGTGACAAGCGTTCGTGACTCTCCTGTTCGAACTCGCTCATCAAAATGAACAAATCTTTTTTTGAGTCATGACTCGAAGGGTCCTAGATAAGACCCTTATTCATCATCTGGTGTCGTTTAAAGCTGCACTGAAACTCTCATTTGGAATTTGAACCGTTTGGTTCCCAATGAAGTCCATTATATGGAGAAAATCCTGGAATGTTTTCATCAAAAAACTTAATTTCTTTTTGACTGAAAAAAGAAACACGTGGACATCTTGGATGACATGGGGGTGAGTAAATTATCAGCAAAAGTTTTCAAAAGTGAACTACTCCTTTAAAGTCCCTGTGAACCGGAAGTTGCAAACGATTTTTCTCCAGTGCTGTGACGTATTTCCAAGTGAAACGGAATATTGAACAGAGGGCAGGGTTTTACTCTAGCGCTCCTCCTCTCCATCCCTCGCTCATAGCAAACTAACGGTTTGAGGGGAGTAGTTAAGCGTTTCCCCACCCAAACTGTGAAACCTACGTCATCAGAAAAAGAAACCATTCCAGACCGGAAGTAGCTTTTGAGATTTTGATTAAAGATTACCAAGGTAAAACATTTTTTTAATATACATTTACTTGCAGGGATTAATTGTTCACCACAAGACTAGTAATATGCGCTAACAAAGTAAATCGGTTCAACTTTGATTTCACGGGGACTTTAAGATTCAGAATAAAATGTAAAAAAAAAAAAAAAAAAAAAAATTCTCCGCTTAAACTGCATTACAATAGCTAAGGTTTATTCTTACAAGACACAACTCGGTCAGTGTTCATTTTAGACCCAGCCCAAATGTATTAAATGGGAAAAACCACTTGTAATTTTAGATGCTTTATTCTTTACCAAAATAGAATCTCTGTGTAGTTGAGTAGATACAGGAGGACAACATCCTCTGAATACAGTATTTACAACTAATTTTGTACAGATCAATTTATGAACAAGACATTTCATATTTTCTACACAACATGTTCAAACACCATGCTCCCCACTCATAAACACTCCCCCCCCCCCCCCATGCATACAAACAACACCCAACTTTCTTTCTATGGAGGTAAATGCATCAACTTCCTCTTCATCACCATCTGCTGAGGTTTATAAAGGCATTGCATGTGCACATTTCGGTCATCTCCTCAAAGAAAGTTGTCCATGTGTGGACGAAAGTCTAGGGCGCAGCACACATGTGTACAGATCCCTTCAAGAGGGGAGATTTCAATGTGATTTTAAAGATCTCCCTGCTGTCATTTCAGTGATTGACAATCAATGAGTTAAATTGTCCATAATGAGCTTTGGAAATATTGTGCAGAGTTAAAGCAGTCTTTTTTTTCAGGAGTTCTGTAACGCACTGATCCTGCGGAGTAGCACTTGTTGTTTGGCTTTCAATTTTTTCTTCTCCTGAGCTTGTCGCCGTTGGCACCCATGAAGCTTCACCAAGTAATCCGTCGCCTGCGTCAGAATCGCCACCTTAGAGGTCTTCGAGGATCCGGACAGACCTGGAATCTCCTCGCGGAGCGCTTGAAACCTCGAGCGAAGGTCATCCCTCCTCTTCCTCTCCAGGAAGTTACGACGCTGCTCGCTGAAGTCCTCGGAGTCCGACGTGGCAGGTGAGGAAAGTAGAGACGAAGGAGAGGACGAAGGCTCCAGACGTGGCCGTTTGCTCTCAGACTCAATCTCATCAAAGTCATCTTCAGGATCCGTGTCAGGGGAGGGAGCGGCATAATTGTGCTGCTGCCGATGTAGAGACACATGGAAGTGCTTGGGACATGGTCCAAATGGGTCGGCACTCACTGTAATGGTTACCGGCGTTCGCCGGCTTGGAGGGCGACCGCGCTTTGGTCGGTTGTCCACCGTCACCACGTCAATCACATCATCGTCGTCATCATCATCATCTGAGACCACAAAACATTTGCCACATTTAGCTAAAGCACTTAGCATATCAAATTAATTCAGACATCTTTTCCAGCACAACATTAATAACTAAACTAATAAACTATTTTCAAAAAAAATAAAATAATAATAATTCAAATGAATGCATCCACTGCATAGCAATTAAATTAACCAATGTGTGATGGTTGTTTACACACCAGCTCACTAATCAAAGTCAATCTGTAAAATATTTCACAGTTCTTGGCAAGAAATTTGCATTCTAACAAAAGTACACAGCCATATGAACCAGTTTGTTTTTAATGCCATACCAGCTTCTATAGCCATTTTAGTGGCAAGATAGAAGTCAAAATATAACATAACTACCAAGACTTAACCACATTTATAGAAATATAGAAAAACACAAACCCAGTCTGATTAACCTACACTATAACAAATTGCGTTTTTTTTGTTAACAAAAAAAAAAATAGAAAAATTAATTAATCCTGAAAAAACTGCAAGTCAAGAACATCTTATATGATGAATGTAAATGTTGCATGACAAATGGGTTTTTAAGAGAAAATTCCCCTCACTAGTGTGCAGGGAAGGAAAACTGGGCGTGGAGCCGAGACTACAGAACTTTGAGCAGAGAAAAAAGGAATCTGCTGCAACAATTGACGCTCCACATAGGGCATAGTGGCTTGGTCACAGGCAGGCAAAGCTTGATGCTTTGGCTTCTTATGGATCAATTTTCTTTGGAATGGAAGAATAACTGCCAAATCTGATCTGCATTGAAGTTAGATAAATTACCTCCGATCATATCCATCTTTATTGCACAGTAAAAGCAGATATATCATTGGCTGAGGATTATTCTGAAGTACAAATGGACTCATGCCAGTAATCACATGTGAAGTAATCACATATCTTACCGGACGAATCCGAGCGACACTCAGAACCAGAGGAGCCGGCAGCCACTTTCTTGTTCTGCGGGACAGGCAGTTCCAGGACTGCGGCAGGGCTCACACACTGTGCCGCATGGGTCCCAGTCACGGGCGTGCCCGATGGAGCACGAATAGTTTTCTGTGTGGTCAAGGTCTGAATCTGAGCGGTCACCGGTGGTCGCTCGCCATGAGCCACTTTTTCCAGTCGGTGACTCGTGGAAAACCCACTCCACATGCAGTCTTTGATAACGATAGAGCCCAGATTACCAAAAATGTCCAGTGGGTCAAATTTGTGCAGACCCTCATACTCCTCATCACATGTTAACAGCTTCGGCGGCGCCCACCCGAGCCAGTCCCCTGGTAGCGGCAGTAACCAATCCCCAACATGGGTCCTTGAGGGTGACATGGGCGGGGTGGGAAGAAGCTCGAATTTCTTCCATATATCCTCACTTGGGGCTGTAGACTTAAAGAAGTCCTCCTCAGTGTCCATCTCATCGTAAAAGTAGTGCTCCATGTCCCAGCCGTACAGTGTGTGAGTGTTAACTCCAAGCATTGCTGCAGAATGTGTACAAGATTATCTGTCAAGACAACGGGGTCATTAGATCAAATGATGACTGACCACGTGGAGTTCAAATCCGACGCAATGCACATTACAAGCAGAACGCTCTCCCAACAATGCATGCTTCATCTTACTCATTAACGCACATATTGGAAGTTCCATACTTTAATGCAAGTTTGTATTGATACAGATTTACATGCAATTTTGACATGCAAATACATTCTCAACAATGCATTGCATCAATGAGATCTTCAAATGCAAACGCTTAAATTGCACGCTCTTAATCGATTGCTATGATTAAATGCACGAACTATAAATTATAAACACATTTGATGATTTCTGTAGCACGCGCACAACTGCAGGGGTTCACCTAGTCGTGAGCGCTCGTGCAGCCACAAAACAACCAAAGCAATATATTAAAGTCGTTAATCAACACGATTAAAACACTGATTAAGTCACATAGAAACCATGTGTTGCGGTAGAAATGTAGCGGATTATATTACTTCTATAAAGATTAGACGCATTAACAAGGTGGTAAAGGGAGCAGCCGGGTCCGATTAAAGGATCCAGGAAATGTTCAACGGCCCACGGGTTAACACGAAAGTTTGCAACGAAACGAACTTAAGGTACGGTTTGAGCAAATTATGGAATTCTGGTGTAAAATGCACTTACCATGGGGTCGCAGACCTGCACAGTCCAGGGAGAGTCTACGGGACGCGCAGAACAGAACAAAGAAGCGCAGCGTCCGGTAGAACTCCGGTACACACGCGCTCACTAAACAATAGCGCGAGAGACACACCAGACGCCTGTTTTACGGCCGTTTAACCTGAACAACGAGAAAAGTTGTTTTTCCCCTTGCAAAAATAAAGCGGGTGTCCTGTTACAACGGCAGCAACGATCGATCCGCGTGGTGCAGTGCAGCCGCACCCTCCCCCAGCCCACTGCCGGTAAAAGTGCTTTCGCGCCAGATCTGCGTCTTTGTGTGCGAGAGCGTCGCGTGGACCCACCCACCGGAATCATGGGGCGGGGAGAGCGTGTGAACCGCGCTTTATGTGAATGTGAAGGCAATTCGCAGCACTAAAATAAGCATTTGAATGAAAATAGAAGCGTCCACGTCACTACTCCAATCTAATCACGATTGAGCTGATGCGTCCTTTTAATTGTCTTGTGATGCATGACGCACTAATCAATATGTTGCGTCTGAACCGGCGAGGACAGCATGTTTTAAGCATCTGTTGATTAAATGCAACTGTTTTTTTATTTTTAATTACTATATTTTTACTTTAATTGCATGATAAATGTAGACCTATTAAACACCACCAAAGTGTTCCAGACAGGAAACGCAAAAGCGTAGCCTTCTAATAAACTTCTAATAACAATAAGATATGGCATAGACATAGAGAATGAAAATAAACCATAAAATAACAAGAATACTTAGAAAAAATAGTATGTTTCTTTTTTTAATCAACAGAATTGAGGTATATGATTCTTGTCATCTTTGGGCTAAACAGGCAACAAAACCAAATGAAAAAAAACATAAATAAAGTTTATATCAAGGAACATTTTGCATCAATTCGTAGCCTATACAGTCCTGCTCCAATATGCCCCCCGCATTTTTATTATTATTATTATTACAAATTGAATTGTCACCAGTCAGATAAAAAATATTTTGCAGATCACAACTGAAATTGATTTTATTCTGGAATTGCTATAGCCTAAACCCAAATTAAAATGAGGGGTCTTACCAAAAAAAAATTCTTTTTTACAAAAAAGATAAAATCAAATGAAATGGTTCCTTTCAAAGTGGACATTTTTGTTTAATAAAACATATATTCCTCAAACCAATTGCAGGTTGTGCAACATGTTTTGCATGCCTCATTGAGCAGTGTTTCTTTTTAAGTTTGTTGATGAACTGGCCATGCATTTCTTTTTTATTAGCCTATGATTCATTCAGGAATTCAAACTGTTAAGTGTCTATTGGAGACAAGTTATCCATGTTTTTTCATTTCATTTGGATTCAGCACTCACATGAGAGGTTTAAGTTTAAAGATAGAGCAGTCCTCGCTGAGGGAGTGTGAACATCTACGCAAATGACCAGAGCAGATACACCACTGAGTGGAAACTTTAGGTCCATCAGGTTATACACTGTATTTCTATTAAACTACTTTCGCAAGCAATAGTGCCAGTAAATAGTGCCAGTGCTGAAAAAGAAATGTGTCTATGTATGTTTTCAGGAAAGACAAAGAAAGTGTCCAGTAGAGTGCAATAGGCTATACTTTTATTACATGTGTGCAGTTGGAAATTGGGCATATTGCATTATCATTAAACCCCTACACAAACACAGGAAAGGTGGAGAAATGAGAGTTCTGTAACAGTGATTTGTCCAAACAACCAGTTCAACATTTTCGTATTAAAATGTTATTTTTAACTAAAAAGTCTGTGACACACACATTTGAGAATGCTGTGTTATATTAACTGCTCTGGACATCTGTTGTATAAGTCTGGTCAGTCAAAACACACAGTCAAGTGGTCAAAAAAAGCTTATAATGGGCACTAGCTATTTAGGCTACTACTTAAACAAAGAACCCCCACACACATTTCAAAGAGCACATGTCTATACTCAACGCAATTGCATTTGGGCGCCCCCTACTGCATAAAGCAGACATGACACTTCCTAATCCTGCATCCTGCATTGGCTTGCATGAAAGAAACAAAAGATTTTTTTTTTTTTTCTGTTTCTTCCATCCCTCATTCCCAGAGAAGGGTATTTTCTGCCTAGAGGGTTTGTACACAGATAATTGCATAATATTAAAAGAATACAATTAGATAAATAGAACATATTCCATTTTATATATATAAGTTTAAAGTTTTATATTATTTTACATTATTGTCATTTTTTTATTATTTGAGATATATTGAAATATTTTACCGTCGTCTTTATTTATTTTACATCTGTGGCTCTAAACTCAACCCTCTCTGAGCATCACCACAACCTACTAACAAAAAAGAAGTCACCCAAAGACATAACAGTATCCAAATCCCCCACTCAGTTCTGTCTTTCTCTCCTCTTCTCCCACTCCCTTGCTTCTGTACCCCACCATCCCCCTCTTCAATGGAGGCAAAAACTTGGAGGCCGTGGCTGTCTTTTGTTTAGGCAACAGATTAGCCCATAACAAAGGGTTAAGGAGGGTTAGCGTGGCAGGCTAGCTGCGCTCCATGTGCTGAGAGCTGGTATTGTTCTACAGAGCCTCAGACTCATATGCGCATGTGGAGAAATGTTGGAGGCTTAGCACCATTTGGCAATTACACCATCTTAGAGTTATAAAAAAGAGCATACAACTTCATTTGGTGAAAATGAGATGATGTATGAACAATAATTGTTTTCACAAATGGAAATTTCCTGATCAAAGACCAAGTATGAGCAGTTAAAGTAAACAAGCTATGAATGATGACAACAGATCTGACTAAATAATCCCTCTGCCATTCAAAGGGGTGTGTTTATGTGGAGTCTAATCTTCAAACCAACTCCTGTTTCCAACCCTCAATCCCCTCATCTCACCTTCAACCCCCTATAACCCCAATGACCTCAAAGGGTTTCAGAGACCAAAGATTTTATGTGAGAGCTCTGAAAATGAGTTTATGTTGCACATGTTTATCTCATCATTATACCGTTCAAAAGTTTGAGGCCAATACGATTTTTAAAATAAATTATAATTCTACAGAAGGTTTCTATTCAAACAAATGCTGTTCTTTTTTTAACTTTATATTCATCAAAGAATCAAAGGCTATTAAGCAGCACAACTGTTTTCAACATTGATAATAATCAGAAACGTATCAAATCAGCATTTATTTGAATCAAAATACAGTAAAAACAAAAATATTGTGAAATATTACAATTCAAAATAACTGTATATATCAGTTGTGTCATTTGTCTTGTTTAAATAGCCTACATTCATTAGCAGTCAACCTTTTGTTTCGGATGGATGGGCCATACATGCAGTGCAATTCACATGATAAGTGAATCAGAGAAGCCAGTTTAAAATGTAACTGGGATAGTAATTGTCATTGAAATGTGTTCACACACTCAACAGCTTGTGAGGGAAATGTGCTCATACTGATTTTTTCAGTAAGTTAGAAGGGGAGATCTCGCTAAAGGTGGATTTTTTTTAATCATTATGTTGCATCTGGTAAATCATTTACTTTGTTTGTCCTTAATACGATAATCTAATCCAAGTTCATTTAAATAAAACTTAGTTGCATTGATTACCGTGTTTTTCCACTTGAATGAGTTTCCAGCTTGTCTATTTATTGCTTGTAATTGCATTGCTGTCCAGCAGATGACGCCACACCCTTAAATTCATTCGTCATTGGAATGGAGACCAAACTGTCTAGATGGCCATGGTGTTTGTTGATAGTTGAGAAGGCAGCAATGCAACTTATTGGATGCTGACTGCCGTAAAACCCCAAAGAAGAAGAAAATAGATGAGAATTTTAATAGTTTAAATGCTCCCAACTCGCAAAAAGTCATTTCAGGGAGGTATTGGGATCTTTGTGACCATTTCACTTCTCCAAAACAATATAATAATAGAGAACAAGACGATGCTACAGAAGATCTCATCTGTAGCAAATGCAAACAGCTCTGCAGACAAGAAATCTGTTTCAGAAATGAAATCAACTGTTATGGAGAACACAGATACAGTGGTGATATATTCTAAGCATTTTCTTGTCTTAACCATAACACTGTGTCCAAGAACGAACATACATGCACATGCTTCTGAGAACACGTGCGAGTTAGAGGTGACAGATGTCCACAGTATCAGGTTCATATAGCATACTCACAGAATGTGTGTGTGTAAAGTTACAGACAACTCTACATAATACTGTACATTCATTGGCAGACACTTTTATCTACAGCAATTACATTGCATTCAGGGTGCAGTTTTAAAAAATTGTTCGGGGTCCCCTTCTATGAAGGTCGAAATATTGTGACGTGATATTGTGTTTCTATCGTAGCCAACAGCGAACAAACAGCGCTACAAAGCATGTCTCGTCACTACCTTGAAAGAGATGCTGCAGAAACCTAGAAGCTAGTGAGTAGGCTAGTGACTTTTCCCTTGTCAGTAACTTAGTTCTTCTCCCTCGCTGTGTCCTCGCAGCTGATTAGTACTCTTGTCATTGACCGTAAAACAGTATGTTACAGGAATCACCAACCCGTCGATTGCGGTCGACAAGTCGATCTTGGAAGCGTTTTTAAGTTGATCGCGAAGAGTTTTTCAAATCAGAGAAAAAAAGTAGAAAATGGTGTCTAGGGCATGCGGAGTTACAATCATGTCATTTTTTCCACGCGCACCTTTATGCGAAGGCGTCAAGTTTAAACAAGGCTTTACGCTTAAACCAGCTCAGCCACAGTAACAGCTCATATTTAGCCATCTAAACTTTTACTACCCTATTAGAAAAAAATATATAGTTGCATAGTTTCCTAATGTGGTTCTTCTCCCTCGCTGTAGTATGGGTTTGCTATGTGGGGAGAAATGTGCTGGTTACGTTTGTGAGACAATCAGCTAATTACTATTATTAGCTAATTACCCTTGATCCTCACCTGACTATGACTTTGTAAACTTTATCCTTGATGTGGTTAATAATGGACTGTGTCTATAAAACAGAAACAGTGACAATGTTACACACTCTTGGCTTACTCTGGCTATTCTCTACTGTCTCAGACGATATGTTTGTTCAGTTTTAGCCACCGTAGCTTCTTCGAAAGGGAGGGGTGAGCAGTGTGCTGAGCCCTTAGTACAACTCGCAACCATACCGCTAGAAGTCACTAAAAATTACACACTGCACCTTTAAAATGGTGATAAAATATGATTTCACTTTTCTAACTTTAGTTAGGCCGTTTGTCAAAAGTGTTTTTAGCCAGCTGAAAACGCTAGACGCTCTGCTGAAGACGCCGTGCTTTGACCGCTTGAGAGCGTTTTGGCAGCGCAGCGTTTTTTCCGTTGAGTTTATTTATTTATTTATTTAGTTAGTTATTTGACAGGGACAATGTACATTAATTGACATTACTGTAAATGCACCAGAATTAGCCAACAGGCTATTTTTCATCTGTTGTCCCTGGACAGATCTTAAAATTGTCTACCTAAAATGAACAACAATAAAAGATTACAGTTGAGTTGCTATGATACAGAATATCTGCAGCACAGTTTGAATGTTGTGACAGTTGGTAAGTGTGGTTTAGTCCCGCCCCTCCTCCACTGTGATTGGACAGGTGGGTAAAAAGTGACAGTGATGAGCGCTGCGTTTTATCCAAAGTTGAACATTTTTCAACTCTCGGCGACCAAAATGATGCTTCAGCATGAAAAAAAGGCTCAGCGCCTTGTTACGCTCATAGCGTTTAAAAACGCGGCGCTCCCATTAAAAACAATGGGCTATATGCACGCATAAGTTCCGCATTTGACGTAAGGATGCTCGTCCATTTCCGGTTGTGTAGATTAAAGCGGAGGAAAACCGGAGAAAACGGGATTATGGCAGAGTCTTCAATATTTACTGTCCTACCGTCTTTGAAACGAAACGTACATACGTTTAGATGTAATTTTATATATAGTTATGTTTATTTAATATAATTTTAAAAAGAAGCATAAACACAACGAGGGGTGTCTGTTTTATCTGTTTTTGTGACTAACGTTTCATTAGTATAACCATGGAGTATAAAATTCAATATAAATTTTCGGTATTGCATTAGACTCTATGATCGGCGGAAGTTATCGAGCATCCTTAATCCTTCACCGGAAATAACGCCGTGCATAGAGCCCATTGAAAACATAGGCGCGTGGAAAAACGCTTTGGTGGACACACGGCCATAGTGTGAAATGTTGCTGTTTGAGCGTAAACAAAATTATCAAAGTTACAATGCTCAAAGTTCAAGGAAAATATTTGCTTTTAAAGAAATAGTTTTTTAAGGACTACAACAAACGGCTGGTATGGACTACACAAGCTTCCTCTCAGGTTAGTGACATCACCAGCCCTAAAATCTACATAAACCCCGCCCCTGGGAACACAGTTAATGTTGAGAAGAGGAAAAGTTGTTGTATCAGAGTACATTTGTGTCAACTCAAACTTTAGCATCCATCTTTTTACATACATTAGAAAGTCACTCTGTGTGCATCTCACAACAGTTCCTATCCTATACGAGTGATTTATAGATTATCGTGACAGAATATGCTAATAAATTCATTAACTAACCAATACAGAGACGTCCTGTTGCATTCTACATGTTGTCACTTCTTCTTGAGCCTCTCCATCTTTGACTGACTCTGTTTTAACATTGAAGGGAGAACAGTTTGTGTCATTTTAGTGTGTTTGCGTGAGGAAATCGCAGCTGCTAAACACACAGGAGCTCTTGAAACCCCGCCCTCTGCAGCAGCTCATTTTCATTTAAAGGGCCAGACACAAAACGATGCATTTTTGCAAAATCTAAAAAGTGGCAACTTTTACATGCTATATAAAATTATCTGTGGGGTATTTTGTGCTAAAACTTCACACACACACACACACACACACACACACACACACACACACACACACACACACACACACACACACACACACACACACACACACACACACACACACACACACACACACACACACACACAGGGGACATCAGGGATTTATTTTACAACTTGTGAAAATGGCATTTTACCACCCCTTTAAGTGTTTCAAATTCTCCTGTAAGAAAAGTAACAGTAACTGTCTTGTAAATAATATTTAGCAAATACTTTCCAAATTAACGACAGTAATATATAAACATAATGAACAGCGACTGTTGAACGCAAATGCCGAATACCGGACATTTTGGGCGATCTCGAAACACATTTTCCGGCAGACTCATTATGGAGACTTGTTGCTTGTTGCTTAACTACTGCGCTCTGTTACCGGTAGTTGTGGCCTCCTAGGGAAGCGAAGCAAGTGCATTCTGTGAGTTGTTGTCTTTCATCCGCATAAGCCAAAAATGACATTTTCTAGCTTTTCTCAGTCTAGAAAGCTCCAAATTCAAAAATAATTTCACATTTTTTTCTACATACATTCATCTTTCCAGAGGTGAAGTATCCCTTTAATGCGTTCTCTCCCAAACACTAGCCTACATTGTTATTTCAAAACTGTTAAAAAACAACTGTAGTAAAAGGGAAAATACTGAGGCATTTTATTCGAATATTAAAAAAATTAGAAGCAGACAATAATTAAATGCATAAATATTAACCCTCATTCTGGCACTTTTTTTGCTGACTCTCTTCATTAAAGACTATAGAGTCCATTTGTATGCAGGCATGAAATATGGGAAAAGTGCACTGCATTTCGGAAAAAATATTATATTATAAACTTCAAGTTGTTGTTGTTTTGTGCGTTTGTGTGTGACTTTGGATTGGAGCAACAGCGTGTGCACATCTCTCGATGCGAGACAAGGGAAGAAAAAGCGTGTGGGCGTGAACACGCCACGACAATTTAGCAGCAGAATTCATTTCATTCTCGAGGCAGAAGTGGAGACTGAACAGCATCTCGTTTTGTTCGACATTGGAAGCAACATACCGTCAACACAAGGATAAAGCAGTTCACTCTGCTACTGCAATAAAATTACCTCTGATCAGTGTAATGGCAAGAGGAGAGGGAGTTGAGCATTTCTCATCATCCGGTCTGTTTCCTACAGTGAAAACCGTACATCAAGACGGAATAAAAATAGCTAAGGTAAGGTAACGTTACCTAGTTAGAAATTAAATCATTGATGTATGTTTTTTTTAGCACTGTGCATTTTTGGCTCCAAGTAAGTTAGGTACTTTCAGAGCAAATGGTTTGATTAATTGAAAAGGCTGATGGTGATAGGCGATTACAGCAGCACGTGTCAGCCGTTATTTTATGCGGAATAACGTTAAGTTAGCTGGCTACCGACGAATGACATTGATGTCATATTTGTGATAGAAATATAGCCAATTGTCTTATATATTTGGGGATATACTCGCATAATATTTGTTTTCTATACACTCTAGCTTTACTGAGGCGTGTCTGTGTGACTGTGAACACCGCAAAGAAAAGCCGGATTTAAAGGGGACGTGTGTTCATCTTGACGTGAAGGAATAGTTTAAAAAGCTAATAATAAAACTGTTATTTACACCCCCGTGTTGTTCGAAATGTTTTTAGCTTTTTCTTTTCTGTGCAATCAAAAGATGTCAGGTGCTGACAGCGTCAAAACTTTGTGGTTGAACGACGGTGTTGCACATTATTTGAATGAACAGTTCCCTATTATTTGCTTGCTGTTGTTGGCTAACTAATCCTGTCCATGATATTGTACAGTAGATGTGTCTCACATTCTGTGCTAATTACAGGTCAGAGAAGACTACACTGTAAAATAAATCGCATTGTTTATATATATATAAAAATTAGGGCTGTCAAACGATTAATCGCAATTAATCCCATCCAAAATAAAAGTTTGTGTTTACATAATATATGTGGGTGCACTGTGTATAATTATTTTGTATATAAATACACACATGCATGTATATTTAAGAAAAAAATATTATTTATATATAAAATATTTGTATTTATATATAATATAAATTATATATAAATCAATATATAGTGTATACATGAACATATTTTTAAGTATATACAAGCATGTTTGTGTATTTATATATAAAATAATTATACACAGTGCACCCACATGTAAACACAAACTTTTATTTTGGATGCGATTAATCGCGATTAATCATTTGACAGCCCTAAAAAATCTTTAATTTTGTTAAAAATAAAGTAAAATGTATATATTTACAAAAAAAACTCTACATTTTTAATTTGGTAAATCCAAAAATGTACTACTACTAAAATCTAATTTGTAACATATTCTGATAACCACCATAATGCAGGTGGTAAAAGAGGAAGCCACGTGAGGTATAAAGAAGTTCATCACAAGTAGCTTTTTCACAAGCTGAATTATACTAGTATACAGAAGGTGCATTCACGCAAACACAAAATATTGTAATGGTAACATACATGACACTGAAATAATGCACTAAACGACAGAAGATGTTACATAAAACCCAAATTTTTATAACTGATAACAAAAATAATTAAGAATCATAATTATTTAAACAAAATACTTTAACATGTGAAGTGTCACACAGGGAATTCTGGGAATTTCAGTTTACAGTTTTTCCACTGTAAATTATAATTTACATTTAGTTACTTTACTGTAGTTCACTCAAAATGAACATTTTGTCATTACTTACTCACCCTCAAGTTGTTTGAAACCTGTAAGAGTTTCTTTCTTCAGCTGAACACAAAAGATGATATTTTAAACTATGTCAGTAACCAGATAGTTCATGGCACCCATCGACTTTCATAGTATTTTTTTTCCTACTATTAAAGTCAATGGGTGCCATCAATTGTCTGGTTACCAACATTCTTTAAAATATCTTATTTTGTGTTCAACAGAAGAAAGAAACTCAAATAGAAACTCAAATTTTTGGGTGAAATATCCCATTAACATTTTTTTTCTGTAGTGTTTTTACAATATTTTACAGTTAAAATTACACTGTGAACTTTTACATACCACTACATGGCATACAAAGTCAAATGTAAATCATGTCTGGCACTGCATTAGTTCTCTTTCTCTGTTTAAAATTTTCTGTTTAAAATTTATTTTAAGTTTCAAAAGCACAAGGCAACGGGCCTGTAAAATATTGTTAATGCAGCAATTTCCCAACAGACCCTTGTTACAAGATTAACACACTGCAGATCATGTGCAGGTTCTCAGTGTGTAAAAAGACTGCCAATTTAAATTTTGTCTATTTTTTTTGTCAATTTAAATTTTAAATTTCTCTTGTCTATGACTGGTCAATGTTAACTGACAAAGCATAACCATTTGTGAAGAACTAACCTTTTAGTCCTCATGCTAATGCAGTCATTTATGTGTTCTGCACTTAAACAGTTCCAGCATTGAGTGGTTGACCACCATCAGCATGCTGAGCCATTTAAGACCAAGCAATTGCACGAATTTAGTTAAGAAATCACATAGAAAGGAGGGACCAACAACAAGCATAGTTTAAACTAGAACAGTTCTCACGAATCGATGCAAGACCGTTACAGCTACTTCCCGTCAGAGGAAGTAGCAAAGTTTGGCTGCTAGTTTAAATGTGCTAATGATTCCATGAGCATATTAAAGCCATTAACAAAAGCATTTGCCTATGACAAATGTGCAAGCAGTCAGATTTGTGGAATTACTGTTGACCTTAAATGCAGGTTGAAGAGCTAAAAGTCCAGTTTCTCTGTAATGTCCCTGTAGAGCCAGGGAAGAATGGACTGAAATGCTAAAAGCCCTCCAGCAGTTCTGAATGGTCTTTGATGCTGAGCATTTTGGGGGAAAAAAGAGCTTCAGATGGAACGTCGCAAAAACACGAACAGAATCCAAACTAAATCTTCTCTTCCAGTTAGGATCTTATCGCGTCCTCTTGTGGTGAAAAGTTCACTGGTCTCTCATGGCTCTTGTTTTACTTGCTACAATCACTGTCTTTGTTCATCCTTCTTTCTCGTCCTCCGTTCAGCTCTCACCGCAGCAGGAGAGGAAAAGACCTCTGACAGTGTGGAGCAAGGTGTGTTTTGCAATCGGAGGGGCTCCGTATCAAATCACAGGCACCGCCCTGGGCTTCTTTCTGCAAATCTTCTTGCTTGATGTGGCGCTGGTGAGTATACATGTAGGAATGCTATACCTGTCCTGAATGCGGAGGATCTACACCGCAAGACCTTAACACCTTCTGATTATAAAAATAAACTGGCTCAGTTATTGTTTTTCTTACTATGTCATATCACTCCATATGGATAGATAGAATGGTGAGAAAATCATTTCTCCTTGCAATCATCAAACAAAGCAAGTGAACAGTGACCCAGAGAAAAGAGAGCATGTGAGAGGCCAAAAAGCAGATATAAATCTGTTGTCTTGCTGTGTAACCCAGTTATCTTATTCAAAACTCCTACTGCTTCATTATTGTGTCAGTTATTGTGTGAGATTTAGTATATTGTTGGGTTGAGGGAATTCTAGGGTTGAGTTGTGATTCTGTCGTCTACTGATTTGCGCAGATTCACAAATTTTTGTTTTTCTTCTTCACTCCTTTAACTTTGCAGTCCTACTTAATTATTGGCAAGTTATAATGTTATTAATCGCAATAAGCCGTGAAATGGACTCAAATTCAGGCATATTTGGCAGCTTATTGCGCTTATATTGTTAAATACGCACACAATTATGTCAAAATGCACATCGTGTGGAGTATTCATGTAAACACAGTCTGTTATGTCCTACACAAACGTAAACAGTTAGGAGCAAATTGGATGTGTAACAGTATATTAGATCCGTGCATTCATTCTTAAAGGGACAGTAGCCTCATAAACTGTTGCTGTCCATTTCATTAATGCTAATAAACAAAAATCACTCACTGCTTTTGACTGATTCACTTTTGTATCTCTAAAATTAATCAATTTATGTTTAATTCATATGGTGAAGACTATACAGTTTTACTTGTACATTTGATTATTCAATTTCTGTAGTACCTTACTACATGTTTTTTCCTGGAAATTGGGAAAAAAAATACAGACTGTTTGCCATGCGTGTAGTGATTGCAGTCAGCTTAATAATAACATTGGGTTGACTAAAATGGGAAGAAATACTAAATAATTTTCAAGGTTCACATTTAATTCTGTGGGATTTTTTTTTCTTTCTTCAAGACCTATTACACTTTTCTACTGCTGTTAAACAGGAAAAGTAACTAGAATCACATCTATTCATATATCGAATCGCAATTTGATTCAAAATCGAGAAACTATTTGAATTGAATTGTGAGGTACCAAAACATTCCCACCCCTTATATTTGGTTTATGTGAGTGTACTGTATATAAAGTCGGATGTAGTAGTACTCTCTTTTGAACACAGATTACGCTAACCGCTTTGTCCAACCCTGTGTGATTTTCTGATCTGTCTTTCTAGTTGGATCCCCTCCATGCTTCTGTGATCCTGTTTGTGGGTCGGGCCTGGGATGCTGTGACTGATCCTACAATTGGGTTTTTAGTAAGCAGAACCCCATGGACACGACATGGACGCATGATGCCCTGGTATGTGTCTTTTAAAAATGCACACAATTAGGGCTTGGTATTGAAACAAATTTCACGATTCGATTTGATATCGATTAATTTGTATATATATTTTTTATATTTTAGGTACAGTACATGGAAAATTTTCTCAAGGGAAAAAAAATTCTCTCAACTAATGATGTAAACTATACATGGGAGTCAGTTGGTACTACATTTCTATAATATTTAAAATAACTGATTTGAATACTAACACTTTTTAAAATAACAAAGTTATAATACAACTTTACCATTGCATAATTATATTTCTACTCCAATTCGTTTTTCAAAAATATAAACAATTAAAGGATGGCTGTCATAAAACATTGATTAATTCAAACATGCATTAAATGTTGAAAAACATTTAATATTATAATGAATAATATGGTGCATATATTTAGCAAAATGCTCCTCTCTAAAATTAATTTTTCTAGCTGACTAATGAGTTATGGTCACTGAATATGATTTTTCTGAGATAAATTACGTGACATTGTTTACAAGATGTTTTATTGATGTCGTTCAGCGACATGATATGGTTTTTATTTAATTTTATTGATTTCATTTTTTATCTTTTAAGATACCTTCAGATGTTCATTCATGTTTATTTTGCTCTGTAAATTGTATTAAAGCGGTGGAGATGATCGGTTCATGTGCGCTCCGCGCTGCCACTTCTCTTGAACTGAGGCACTACAGAGATCTCGAAACCTTAAACAGCGCCAAAACGGTATTTATTTTTAGAATTTCGTAATAAGATGGACAGAATTTGAAATCTAAGACTTTGTTTCAGATTTAAAGTAACATTGCACATAGCTTGTTGTGATTTGTTGGATTGTAGGCACTCCACAACGATCGGTTCGTTCATCAACTAAAAACAGGATAGACTAATAGATTCTTGGCATTTTTAGAATCGATATCATTTCGTAAAAATGAGAATCGTTTAAAATCGAGAAATCAATATTTTTTCCTCAGACAATGAAATTGTCATGTGTGAAATGTCTGTGATGCTACTCTCTAAATTCATGGGGAAATTGAATCAAAACTCTGTATCTACTAAGATGAAACTGTGGGAAATGAAAATACATATTTGAGACAGAAATGAGCAGTAGCTATGGTGATGGAGCCACTTTCATCTGTTACTAGAGTGTACAAGAGTACCACGTGGTGTAATTTCTCTGGGATTTTGCTGACTGCTCGTGCATCCACTCAGATGTGTCATGAAAACTACAAACCAAAATGCAAATAAAAAGGTTTATAGGGTTGTTTATCTTCAATCCCCTATCAGTAATCCAAAAGAAAACGCAGCACATTCACCCTCACTTTCGGTTTCTGGGAGCTTACTGGTTCTCTTTTTATACGTTCATTATGAAACACTCATTCATGGCTGAGAAAATTATGCCCTTTAAATGGAATAAATTAGAAAGGCAAATAGTGTGTACAAGCTTGCAAAATGAAATAGGATCAAGCAGTTCAAGTGAAATACAGTGCAAATCTATTGTTGTTATTTGTGTGGTGTGCATGCGTGTTTTAAAGACGTGGGATGTGGTGCAGAAAAAAACCCACTTGCTTTCTGATTGGCTCAGCTGAACACACCACCAGAATTGACCAATCATGATGCAAGCAGCATGCAGGATATATCTGAGAGAGGCAGTTTAAAACAGCGGTTTGTTGCTGTGTCAGGTTGTTTTGAGTTTACTGTGCACATGAAATTCAGTCCAGTGCATCCTTAACCATAAGGTGATTATTTAATATATGGCAGCCATATAAATGGGGAAATGTATATTAGTGACATCATTTTCTTTCTTAATTTTTTCAAAAATGATTGTGTATTTTGATTAAATTCTTATATCTTTTAATAATTAAACAAGACATTATTGTATTCAAATAATAAATTGGACATTTTATTTTGACCAAGTCCTTCTTACAAAGAAATTAAGTCAGTCTGCCCATTCTCTCAGCTCAGACACTGAAAATCAATACTTTCTGTCATTGCATTGATGTAAGCATGTATTTGTGATGCTAAAGTGCTGTTATCCCGCTCTGTTAATTGCCAGATGTCTGTAGCGTGTGCATTTTAAAAGCCTGATAGCATGAAGACATCAGTGCAGTTTATGTAAAGGAAGTGGAGCAGGACATGGCCTGTATTGGAATTCTCCAGGGTGGATAATCCCAGTAATAGACTGGGAGGATTTTACAGGATCCTGTTGTACACTTACAGTACGATTAGCCGTCTCTTGTTGATGGCTGATTGGTTCTGTTCATTTAGCAACTAAACATATTTTGTGCTTTACTGCACAGTAATGGGGCATATGGTCAGTGGCGGTCAAAAATAATAATACATTTATTCATTTAACAGACAGCTTTATCTAGTGATGCACCAAAAATAGTTTTTTTGGTTTTTACCGAACATTTAAAGTTTTAGCCGAAAACCAAAACCGATACTAAAGAAAATGAACTCTTTATGCTGTTCAGGTTTTTAATTTCAAGAAAGCCCACCACTTCAGGTCGACTTTGCACCTGGGCTATTTTTCCATTTCAATGTTGGGCAGGAAACAGAGATCCGATCATGTCACGATTACCAGTGAGAGTGCCCATCATTACCACCAGAGGGCACACCACCCTGGACTGTTGTCATTCCCTAATGAAACTACATTTCCCTTTACTCTCTCCCTGGACTCATCATCCCCATAGACTGTAAAAAAATATGTACATAGTATCTGTGACGTCACCGTAGGTTTCTGAAGAGCGTTTTTGAGGCCTAAAGTGGGCGGGGCCGGTCGTCGCCATCTTGGTGGCGTGTCACCTCTCATCACTACCGGATAAAATAAAATGGGCAAAGAGGTGGGTCGTGGGTGGAGCTGAGGTGCTAAATAATGCTAATTGCTACTGGCCTCGGGCTGAGGGTGTGTTTGTCAAAAACGGATGAGTTGTAAAAAAATTCACCCCTTCACAGTCGTCATGAAGGGCAAAATTAGGGACTAAGACCAAAATAACTATTTGCCACCAGGCTGTAAACATGTTTTTTTTCTGCTGTGAAGTTAGACATTTTAACATGGGAGAGATACAGATTTGACTCGCTTTTGCAGCCAGCCTCAAGCGGCCACTTGATGAATTGCAGTTTAATTCACTTCCGTGTTGGTTTCAAGAGAGAGACGGGGAGGTTGCCGCTTGATCGCCCCCAGTGGTGAACCATCGAAATTCTGAAACTTTCCGAAACGGTTATGATGTAGCGAAGCCACGTTTACTGAAATCACGTGACTCAGCAGTTTGATACACGCTTCAAACCATTGATTCGAAAAAAAAAAACTATTTGTAAAGGCTTCGAAGCTTCACAAAGCATTGTTTTGAAATGACTATCACTAGTTCCTGTCTCACCCTCTGGATTTGTTTGTCATAGTTTGGATTGATTACCCTGTGCTTTTGACCACTGCCTGTTATATGGTTTATATTGAATTTTCCCATTTAAAAACTGCATTTGGCTTCTCAACCTTTGTGTATCCGAGCAGTTCGTTATAGATCAATTATCCAGGTACAGAAAATACTTCAATTGTAAACACGCCGTGCACTGATTGGCTAATGATCCGGTTTTTGACCCAAAGAGTTTTGACCTTTACACGTTTTGTCTATCAAGATAATCTTTACAATTTAACCCAAAATGTATACATTTTGAAGTCTATATAAAGTTTAAAAAAAACACAAGCAGGTTATAACTGGTGTGTTTTATGTAAAAGATCAAAACGTGAAAATATTTAGAGGCTTTGTTCACCACAGACCTTATTTCAGGCGATTTAGCAAAAACCCATTCAAAAATCCCATAGACTTTAGAGCGAGTGCTAAATGCTAACTTACTTCCGCGTTTTGGCCCACAAAGTGACGTGATAACTTCGGCACTCTATTGGGTTAGCTGTGCACTGTGATTGGCTCATCGTGTTTGAGGGTGTGGCTTAGCCATAGGTCAATTGAGCAGACCGTGTGGAATACAGTATCCCAAAATGCAATGTGACCAACACAAAACCTTTATTGATTGTAGTAAAAGATTTTTTTCCCTCCTGCTGTACACACTGCTTTCATTGTCAGTTTGAACTTTAGATTTCAGAGTCTTTTATTGGTCTGTTTTCCTAGTAGACTCTCTGATGAGATTGGTGCCCAGAGCTTTGGAATAAGGTGGTGTGATTAAATCCTTTTCACGCCCCGCCAAATTCTTGTTGGCTCAGTTAGTTTGACATCCTGTGAAACCATTTGCAGCAGAGGCCCTTGTTTAGAGCCTCCTTACCTCACGTAACCTCATTCAGATGAGCTAATACACACGTTAACACCCTTGTTATCGTATTCAACCTCAAACAAGCAGCTGTATGCTGTATGGGATTTCTGACATTTTGTACGGATTCTACGGTAAAACCTGAAGTTGAACATACAAGTAGATGATGGTGGTATAATAATAATAATGTTTATTTTTTATAGCGCCTTTTTCAAGAACCCAAGGTCGCTTCACAAAATAATACAAACAACTGTGATTGTGATGTTGTTGATGATGATGATGTTGGCCTTCTCTCTCTGCAGGATTCTGGTGTCCACCATACCAGCTGTATTGTGTTATTTCCTGATATGGGTGGTTCCGCCTATAGAGCAGGGGAAGATTATGTGGTATCTGCTCTTCTACTGTCTCTTCCAGACTCTCCAGACAGTTAGTACATTTAGTACATTATACACATTTATAGTTCTTGAGGAATTAAATGTAATGTGATGTTATATATATATAATGAAATGTTTCATGTTTAAAATATGGTAGGAATGTCCTTTTAAACTAATCTTTTAATTCTAATAATAATATTTTAACTACTTTAAATGTTTTTCTTTCAATATCGTTGCAGCACCAAATTAGAGTAAATATTAGGCAATTATATATAATTATATTTATATTATATAAAATGATATAGCTTTACTGTATTTTCCAGAAATAAGTTGCACCATCGCATTGTTGAGAAACACACACGCACGCATACACACACACATAAAACATGTAGGCATATTAGACTACTTCCCCTCAACAAACAACATTTTAATTTAAATGACAAGTCTAAATGAATCAATTTGAACCGAAACCGAAACTGAGGTTAGACTCGTGCATCTCATTCAGTCCAAAGTTTCCATATTTGAGATGTAGCCTAACATTTGGATGCCAAACTATTTATGTTATACTATCAGTCCCAATATAAATCAGCATCTTCACAATTTGACAGTATAATAACTGACCAGCACTGCCTTCATAGTGTACAACAGACAAATTAAATTAAATAGAACTTTTTATATGTTCGGTTGACTGTATTTTATTTTGACAATGAACAGGCTGCAATGTCAAATTAACAGTGCTATCTATCTATACTGTATATAGGGCTGTCAAACGATTAATCGCATCTAAAATAAAAGTTTGTGTTTACATATTTCTATATGTGGGTGCACTGTGTGTAATTATTATATATATATAAATACACACACATGCTTGTATATATTTTAGAAATATTCTCATGTATATACCGCATATAGATTTATATATAATTTATATGATATGTAATTATAAATATTTCATATATAAACAAAAAATTTCTTAAATATACATGCATGCGTGTGTATTTATATATATATACAAAATAATTATACACAGTGCACCCACATATATTATGTAAACACAAACTTTTATTTTGGATGCGATTAATCGCGATTAAGCATTTGACAGCCCTACAATAGAAACCTTTAAAGCTGCAGTCCGTAGCTTTTTTGGGGTTAAGAATTATCCCAAATACATATTTGAGCCAAATTTGAGCTAAATACATAACCAGCCAATGTTCAAAACGTTCTGCTTGCCTTAGCTCGATTCAAAGCGGTAAGCTTTTAATAATGTCTTTATTTCCAGTGGTACTGGTGGATTTCCGCAGGAGGAATATAATTCCGTGAATGACTGCAATTGCAGATTTCGAACAGAGATGGCGACAAAGAGCAAAAATGCCTGACTGCAGCTTTAAGCGCCTACCGTTTTAGATTATTTGATATAAATGCATTATATAGCGAAATTCACTTTGGAATAGGCTAAATAATATTTTCAGGTGATAAAGAAAACGCGACTTCTGGTGATAAAGAAAACGGTAGGCTGTAACCAAATTATTTTGCGGACCTCCTGGCTATGGGTCGTTGACCCCACTTTGAGAACCGCTGTAGTAAAGAATCAGTAGTAGTAAAGGGTCTAAAAATTTGACTAGTAGTGAATAATAAATGCATTGTTACTGTGTGTTTGTTTGTTTTTGTTTAGTGCTTTCATGTGCCGTATTCTGCACTGACCATGTTCATCAGCACCGAGCAGAGGGAGCGAGATTCAGCCACAGCGTACCGTAAGAGCATTTACACATTTTAATGCATAACTGTAGCAATCAGCTACATAATACACACAGCTAACACATTATAACTGAAGAATACTCTACAATTTGTAAAAAATTAAAAAAAAATTTTTTAAATGTTTTTGAAAGAAGTCTCTTATGCTCACCAAAGCTGCATTTAGTTGATCAAAAATATTTCGCATTATTTTTGGAAATGTTATGACCATTTAAAAAATATATATATATATATATATATATATATATATTTTTTTTTTTTTTTTCCTATAGTAATATATTTTAAAATGAAATATAGTCCTGTGCTGAATTGCCTCTATGCACGAACCCTGCTGACGTGTGTCTGAAATTTTCAGCAGCCATTACTTCAGTCTTTAATGTCACAAGATCCTTCAAATATCGTTTTTAAATATGCTTAGAAACATTTATTATTATTATTGACAATTTATTTTAGCAGAAACCATTATAGTTTTTTTAAGGATTGATTGATAACTAGAAAGTTGAAAAGAACAGCATCTATTTTAAATATATATATATATATATATATATATATATATATATATATATATATATTTAAGTCTTTTTGATGTCAGTGACTTTTGATGAATTTAAAGCATCCTTGATTGATAAAAATGTTAATTTAAAAAAAAGAAAAGCCCTGTCGATTTAGATTTAAGAAAATACAAACTCAGCAGAAGCAGAAATCTTTTTTTTTCAAATATCACTGAACCATATAATCAACCTTCTACTATGGAGGACAAACATACATGCAGTGGTTAAGATCTGGCAGGTGGGGGAACCCCTCAAATTTTGTGTAGGCGCAACAGGGGAAAATGACTCACCGTGGGAAAACATGTTGAGTATCGTGGTTTAAAAATACTTCTAGTGGCACCAAGTATCACAATACTTATTTACTTGATATTGTAATGGTTTTATTTCGGTCCATCTACTGGTATGATGACGATATGTTAAAATTGCTGAAGACCATAATATGGAACACAACCCTGTTTATCACAATGTCAATTTAAACATAAAAATGGGAAGTCCAAAACGGACTCAAAATTAACATACCAAAATGGCTGAAGACAACTATAAAAGAAATAAATGTCATATTTATGTGTACCCCCACCCCACCACACCACAGACACCTGCATTCAAATGTAAGGTAGTGAGGGGGGTTCGGGAGCATGCTTCCCCAAGAAAGTTTGGATTTCGCTGACCTATACATATGTGCAATTTAGGACTTTTGAAGGCCATTTTTTTTAAAGCTATCTATAATAGCTTTAAAACCTTATCATTAGATTAATTCTCCCAGTCTCCTTATCTTGCTTGATTTCCTCCCCTCTTAAAGTTGAATTTTGATAGTCTTTTCATTTTAGTCTGCAGTGATGAAAGTAAGTTTAGGCTCAACTGATATGTTTTTTGAATCATTTTCTTAGACAAGTTAATTTACTCAAGGCTACCAGGAAAGCCAGTAGGAACCTTCTACAAGCTTTTGAATTTGAAGACGTCTGTTTTTAAATGTTCCGGACCACTTTAACCCAGTTTACATGAAATATGTCCGAATGTATCACCCGAATGTGCTTTAGATTTTCCATCTTGTGTTTAAATGTTTTATATAATAATAAAAATGTTATGGATTGTGATATTGACCTTGTGTTTGCCATGTACATGATACTGACATGGTGTAACAAACAAACAAACAAACATTTACCTCAGGCAAGCCATTCAGTGTCCACAGCTTGTTAGTTCGCTAGAGAAATGAACCCTTACATTAAATATTTGCACTATAAGCCTGTATATTCATTATATTTTACTTAACCTGTTATTAATGTCTTAATGAATGTTTAAATCAGTCGGTCATAAAAAGTACAGCCACTGTGTATGTATAAATGATTATAGTTCAACAACATAATTGTGTTCTATTAGATTTAGAAGTTCATGCAAAAACAGTTTAAATGTTTGTATACCTTTTATGTGTTGGTCATTATATCTAAAAAATAAATAGTAATTGAATTTAGGCTAATAGTTTAGGTTCTATTGTTAGGCTAACCTTTAATATTATAGTAATGTGCAAAGTAAGGGCTCCCAATATAGTTTACACTTTACAGCATTAGCAGAGATAGTTTTTTATCCTTAAACTTAATGATAATTTAATTTATTTAAAGACAGAGACACAATTTGTTCAGTAAACCACTGTTTAATAATTTTTTTTTTTTTTAAATTAGCCGATCAGTCAGTTTTGTGTACCGTGTTTATTCCCAGCATACTCAATTTGACTGCTTTGGTGGCTTATTTTCTGTTTTGTCTCTCTCTCAGGCATGACTATAGAGGTGTTTGGCACAGTAATTGGCACTGCCGTCCAGGGGCAGATTGTAGGCATGGCCAACGTCCCCTGCATTAACAACACATTCCTGAGCAACAGCTCCAGTCACTCTGTGCATGACAATAACTCTCAGAACTTAATGGAGTATAAAATATTTAATGAGGTGAGGGGATTGTGGTATAATGTAGAGGATGGTTTCAAATCTCATCAATATTCTGCACATGAAATATTATTTCTTTCTCTCTTTTACAGAGGCGTGCCTATATGATTGCATCTGCAGTCATAAGTTTGATCTACATTCTGTGTGCTGTTGTGCTGTTTTTTGGAGTAAGAGAGCAGGACAGTGAGTTACTTCTCTTTGCATACACATTCACACTGAGTCAGTGTAAAATGTGGAAGATAAAAACATTCAAATAAAACAGTAAGCCAGAGGCCATGATTTACATTGATTTTACAGCAAGGTACCACTGATATAATGGTAATAGTTACGAGGGATGGACTGATATAAAAAAAAAATTTGGCCGATACGATCATTCTTTAAATTTGAAAGCCGACATTCTAAATATTGACCTAATCTAAATCCAAACTCTAAAATTACAAAAACAATAGGCTCACCTTGAAAAGCCATGTTCCGAACACTTCAACATAAATCATACACACACTGGTTCAAACTAGGATACTGTATTGTATACGTTTTAAAATTAATTTTACACTCCTATGGCCAACTTTATAAAAAAATGGTAACACTTTACAGTTGGGTTTCATGTTGTTAGCATTAGTTAACAGGAACCAGCAATGAATGAACAATGCTTCAACAGGATTTATTAATCTTAGATGATGTTAACATTAGTTATCTGTTAACATTAGTTAATGTACTGTGAACTAACATGAACACAAATATTTTATTAACAATCATTAACAAAGGCTATTGCTCTGTTAGTTCTGCTGTTAGTTCATGCTAGTTAAAGGGATACTCCACCCAAAAATGTGGTCATTATTTACTCACCCTCAAGTTATATATATATTATATTATATTATATTATATTATATATTTTATATTTTATATATTATATTTTATACTGTATATAAATATAACAATTATTTTGTCAAGTTCATTATAGTAGTCGAATTCAGGTATTTCCAAACTTTTTTTGTTAAACTTTGACCTGAAATATTTACTTGAAAGTCCCTCCTGAGATTTTAAAGGGATACTCCACTTTTTTTGGGAAATATGCTCATTTTACAACTCCCCCAGAGTTAAACTGTTGAGATTTACGTTTTTTGAATCCATTCAGCCGATCTCCGGTTCTGGTGGCACCACTTTTAGCATAGCTTAGCATGAGTGCAGCAGGCGTGATGACTGCACAAACTTAGTCCCGGTCACGTTGTCAGTGGGGGACTATTTTTTAGGCGCTGCGTCATAACATTACGGCTGCTACACTCATGGTACGACAGTGAAGTGTCCTGATTATTACGCAGGAATGAGAGTATAGTTCCTAGTCATATCAGCCAAGAAAAACGCAACTTTACATTTTCCGTCTGTCTTAGAGCACGATGTAACTATAGAAGAGTCAAGTTTTAAATAGGAAAAATATCGAAACACTTTGGTAATTTTTTTTAGGAGAAATGCTAATGGTCTTGTGCACTTCAATGATGTATGCTAAGCTATGCTAAAAGTGGTATAGCCAGAACCGGAGATCGACTGAATGGATTCAAAAAAGGTAAAACTCAACAGTTTAACTCTGGGGGAGTTGTAAAATGAGCGTTTTTCCAAAAAAAGTGGAGCATCCCTTTAAGTTAATATTTAAATAATTTAACAACACATTTACATGGTCATGGTTCTCTGATATTTAATCTTTTTATTAAATGTTTTATTATATTTTTTGGTAACCCTTTAGTTTAGGGTCACACTATTAACTAGTTGCTTATTATCATGCATATTACAAGGATATTGCCTGTTTATTAGTAATTATAAATTATATTAATGCCTTATTCTGCATGACCATATTCTACATCCCTTAACAACTAAACAACTACCTTACTAACTATCAATAAGCAGTAATTTGGAGTTTATAAAAGCAAAGGTCATAGTTAATAGCTAGTAAATGGTGAGAATTGGACCCTAATCTAAAGTGGGACCCTTTTTAATGATTTATTTATTAGCTTTTCATTGATTCACAAAGCCCAGTTTAGGAAACCCTTGCCTATTTTTTTATTAACAATGAGTTTTTTGATGCATTTAATGATTTCCTTTTTCAGATCAGGGTGGTTTAAAAGCACAAAAGCATGTGTCATTTCAGTCCGGTCTGCGGCTGGTAATAGGTCACGGGCCCTATGTGAAACTGGTGCTGGCCTTCCTCTTCACTTCTCTGGCCTTCATGGTAATAAAAACATGTTGTTGTCTTTTAAAAGTCATTCATGTTCGTTCGCATATGCTGAAATGCACTTATTTTTAATTCCTTGATTTATGAGAGATATCCCAGTTTCCACATTGTTTACAAAAGACAAAATTGTTTTCTTTTAACTGACAAATTCTCAGGCCATGAATGTCTGTGATAGTATGTTTAAGTGAAAGCAGTTTCTGGAACTGACCACGTCACGGCTCTGTTACAGAGATGGGCCATGTGTGTTAAAACAAAGAGAGCCACAGAGAAAGAGAGAGAGAGAGACGGAGAGACGCTGCCATGCAAGAGATTAGGTTTAGAATCACAGTCAGCATTAGGACAGGTCTGCGGTCAAAAGTGAAGTTCAGAATTGGTTTGAGATTGAAGTTGGGTTTGAAATAAAGGCACTGTATGGACAATAGTCATCCATCGTTTGAAGGAATCTCAGTTCGTCTGTCTGTTTTTCTCTTTCTCAGCTGCTGGAGGGAAATTTTGCTTTGTTCATTAAGTACACGCTGGGATTCAGAGAGGATTTTCAGAACATCTTACTGGTCATCATGGTGAGAGTGTTTTCATCCGATCACTTGAATAAGTGTTTTGGTATGCTTCCAAATTGTTTGTTTTTGTGTTATAAGAGCACTCCCGGGTTTAGATGAGGTTAGCAGTCTCCATAGTGATGAAAAACATGCTTTTCTAGTTAAAAAAGCAGCATGACTTTGAGGCAACAGATGAAAATGCACACTATGATCTGACTCTTGCATAATATGGGAATGAGGATTTGTAGTGGCCATGGCCAGACATAAATAAATGTTTGTGCAATTTGTCTTTCCAGCTGTCTGCCACTCTTAGCATTCCCATGTGGCAGTGGTTCCTTTGCCGATTTGGGAAAAAGACTGCTGTATACATTGGAATCACGGTGGGTATCTGATTGTCCTGTTACGTTAGTGAGAGATGTGTGCGATGGCAGTGATGAGTAATCTTGTGTGTGTGTGTGTGTTTTTAGTGGGCGGTGCCTTTCATTATCCTGGTGGTTTGTGTAAAGAGTAGTCTCATGGTGTCCTACATCGTATCCATCGCAGCTGGTGCCAGTGTGGCAGCGGCCTTCCTCCTGCCCTGGTGAGTGTTTGTCTGTGGTGCACACATAACAGAAAGATTAAGTTTCAGAACTGAACTGAATAATTTTAAATTCCAGAGTAGTCAAAGAGAAAGGAGACAGAGGTGTATTTCAGGATGATTGCTAGTTCAGAGGTCTTCAACCCTACTCCTGGAGGTTTATATCAAACCTGCTTCAGTCTGTGATTTTCAAGTGATCCTGAAGGGCTTGACTAGCTGGTTCAGGTGTGTTTGATTAGGGTTGGAGTAAAACTCTGCAAGACCTCAATGAGCAGAAAGACCTATGTGCTAGTTGATATTAAAAGGAAGTATCTATAGGTTATTAGAAATATGACTTCTTTAAAAACAACTGAATCATTGGGGAATATTTGCATGCCTGACTTGAAATGATCTGAACTTATTTCTTTAAATGCTTTTAAGTCCAGATTGAGAGAACCTGACTGTTTGAATGACCTGTTTAAATTGTAAATGTTTTTAATTATTTGTGTTGTATATCAATTAGGGCTGGGTATTGAGACAAATTTCACAATTCGATTCGATTTCGATTTACAAGCTTGCAATTCGATTCGATTACGATTCGATTCGATTCAATATCGATTATTTTGGATATCAGTTACAATAAATGGCCATTTTTCTCAAGGAAATCAAATCTCTTAAATGCTGTAAACTATGGGAGTATAGTTGTCGCCAATAGGCTTCATTAGCCTAATATGAAGGTAATAATGAACTGTTGTAGTTGTAATGTTTTGTAGCCATACAAACACTTAAATTACACTTTTATTTATTTTTATAATGAGAAGATTATATGAAATATAAACATTTAAATGGTGGCTGTCATAAAAACTTGCTAGATTTATTAAAATATGCATTAAATATTGAAGAACATTAAGATTATAATGCATATGTAATATGGTGTATATATTTAGCAAAATGCTTCTCTTTAGAGTTATTTTTTCTAGCTGACTAACGAGTTTATGTGGGTTTTCTGAGGTAAATATGAAGGTACATGACATTGATTAGTTACAAGCTGTTTAACTGACGTCTTTCCACGGTTGAAACGCTGATTGAGCGAATCAATGTGACATGATACGGATTTCGATAAGTTGTACTCTATCTTTTAACACACTTTCAGATGCTCATTCATGTTTATTTCGCGCTGTAACTGGTATTATTAACCCGGAAGAGAGATCAGCGCTGCTGCTTCTCTTGAGCTGCGCCAGAGCGATCTCACGCCACAGCGCCAAAACACTATTTATGTTTTTGAATTTCTAAAGAAAATGGACGTAATTTGAAAATTGAGACTTTGTTTCATATCAATATAGTAACAAAGGGCAAAGATTATTGTGATTTATTGGATACGCGCAGCCGCGATACATAGTTCAATTCATTCAAGTGAAACAGGATGACTAATCGATTCTTGAGATTTAAGAATCGATATCGGTTCGTAAAAATGAGAATCGATTAATATCGAGAAATCGATATTTATTACCCAGCCCTAATATCAATTATAAATGTAATTGATTGTTTTTTGCTGCCTCTTGGCCAAGACTCCCTTGAAAAAGAGTGTTTTAACCTTAATGAGACTTTCCTGGTTAAAGAAAGGTTAAATAAAAATAAAAAATAAAATAAACATTCATCAACTCACACATCAGTTGTGGTAAACGGAAGCTCAGGCATGTTCCCTTGTTGTGTGAGAATCAATGAGATTCATTCTGGTGTTACACAGAATGTTTGAGCTTCTGCAAAACCAATGAAGTTCATTCTCACGCATCCAGCAGTGAGAGCTTCTGTTTATGTTTGCTGATCATTGTTTGAATATGAATAAAAGTCTAAATTAAATCTCGGCTGGAAATGATTCACATTTCCAAGTCAATCAGGAAAATGTTTCATATTTATGTTTAAAAACAACAAACTTTGTTAAACACAAAAGGAACATTCATGAGAACAAATAAGACATTATTTCATAAATTGTTCACATGCTTTTAATTGACTGGAAAGACTAAATTTGAAGCAGTACAACTGTTTTCATGTGTTTCTCACAGGAGTAACTTATATCAGAGCCCTTGGCACTTCCTATTAGCCCTATTGTGTATCATCTTGGTTGCAGTTCCATTAGAATTCCACTGGAGGTGATCGCGGGCGAGAGCAGAATGAATGGGAGTCTATGGGGCTAAACGGCTAAATGTGTCTCTTTCACCTGCTTGTTGTCGTTAAATTAACATAGATTTTATTGTTGATTCCGCAAGTTCAATATAGGCCAAAAGTCGAACGAACGAGTACTTATGTCCTTTTGATTTCTTACTGGTTAGGCCGTTGTTGGCCGGAACACGCTAGCATTCTGTTATTGTGTGACGTCATCACATTTTTGAATGGATTTTTAGAACAGATAAGTGAACTTAAACATGAAATTTTCAGCTGAGTGTATTATCTTAGCCCTCCCTTTTGAATGCAACTTTCAAATTACTTGACAAAAAATTACATCCTGAGAAAAGAGGATTTCTGGGGGTGAAACCCCATTGACTCCCATTCATTTTGCACTCGACCGCGAGCGCCCCCGCATGGACAGAGACGCGTTACTGCAGCCAGTCCAGAACTCGGAAGTAACCAGCCAGTGCCAATTCTCTTCAATTAGACTTTCTCTGTTTATATACATTCCCCGAGTAAAAAGTCATATGAAGTTGTACTAAACTAACACATCTGAGCCTGTGGACCACTTTGAGAGAGAAAGAGCGAGTGAGTGAATCTAAGCATTAAATACCAAGTTTATAATTTCAGACATAAATGTGCTTCTGTTTCAGGTCCATGCTTCCAGATGTGGTAGATGATTTTAAAGTCCAGAATCCTACCTCTCAAGGCCATGAGGCTATTTTCTACTCCTTCTACGTTTTCTTCACCAAATTCGCCTCTGGAGTGTCGCTTGGAGTATCAACACTATCATTAAGGTAGCTTGCCCTTTTTACGTCTGTATTAAAAAGCCCTTTCATGGGTTTGAGACAACAGATCATGATCTGCGTTTACATTCTGGTTTACAATTTAGGTTCTTTTGCTCTCCATCTCTTTAGCTTTGCAGGTTATGTGACTGGAGTTTGTGTTCAGTCTGATTCTGTGAATCTGACATTGAAGATGTTGGTGGCGGCTGCTCCTGTGGCACTTATAGCTCTGGGGCTGCTCATCTTTAAAACATATCCCATCGATGAAAAACGCAGGCAGAACAACAACAAACTGCTCCAGTTACTGTTGCTGTAGGACATACACTTATGATTCTATCTGTATTTTTTAAATACTGAGAACCCTTGCCACTTTAGTCATGCAAGGAATTAATATCTACTGTTTTATCGTTTCTTACCTTGCAGGAGTGAAGAACAAGGGTCTGAGATGGAGGCATTGAAGCCTGATATCACAGCATAAAACGCCACTGTGACTGTTCCTGCTCTGGCCTACAGAGGATGCCAAAATACATCTTAACCACTACAATGAGGGAAATCTATCAGCTGAGCTTTCAGAGACTGTACTTTTCTCAGCTGGTTAACCGGACCAATGCGGGATCTAAGGAAACCCTTATATATGTGCACTGCTGTTATGACAGCTAATTATTTATACAACCATAACAACTATTTTCTGCTTTCAGTAACAGTTACAGCTCTCCCTGGCAAACAAAGGGAGACTTGGTAGATTTGAACCTCATATGTATCTTGCATCTACTAATACATTGTTTTGTTGCAACTCTTTTTATCTTATTTGATTCATATTTTGGTTTTTGAATGTAAAGGAAATGTGGATATTTCCTCAATATGGGGAAGAACTGTTGGTTTGTTTTTGCACTGGTGGTAAAAAATCTTTCCATTTCCTTAAATAACACAAGAAGTCATTGTGCTTGTGTAGGGCAGTTTATTAGCCTGATGATGATTTTTTTATGGTTCAGTATTTATTTATAGTGCCTTATATTTAAACACGATCAAATGAAATTATAGTATTTAGCACAAGTAAAATTCTAGTCACAGCTTATAATGTGAATTACCGGAATCTGCAGCTGTGCCAAAGAGCCAGTAACTGACTAACAGAATGTTTAGATTAATTATTTTGTTCATTGGTGCAGTATTTTTTTCTTGCATGAAATGGAAGTATTTCTGTACTTTTTTTCCTGTGGTAAAAAAAGTGATTGTGCACATAAAGAAGCAGTTTTGCCTGTTTCACAGACTGGATATAGTGCTGAATTTAAAGATCGTGCTGTAAGGTTTTCATTCATGCTCTGTCTAGAGAAGATGTGGTAGATGGCTCATGTGCGGTAATATTATAGACCTGCAGTTTACTTTTCTAAACGCTGAGATGAAATGCAAAGTTCTTTGTTCAGCAGCACAATGTGTCTGTAGACAAAGGATTTATTGGGAGATTTTTTTTTTTCATCAAAACCACAAGAACATTACACAACCACAAAATGTACAATATGTCTATACGAAGAGTTCAGATGCAAAAGCCTCTAAATGCCATTTGAAATTTTCTTCTAAAATGACCATTTTTATCAAGCTTGTATATTTAAGTTCAGTAATTTCACTTAAATGACAATTAATAGGTAATCTTCATTGCCATTTAAGTGAAATTACTGAACTTAAATATACAAGCTTGATAAAAATGATCATTTTAGAAGAAAATTTCAAATGGCACTTAGAGGCTTTTGCATCTGAACTCTTCATACATTGTTTTATGGTCTTTATAAACGTACGGACGTTGTGTATTTATATTGTGCTTATTAAATGTGTGTGGGCCTATTATAAATACTGACACTTTCTTGGCATGACAACCTGGCCAAAAATGATGTCTTCTCTTCTTGGTATGTTTCATTCTGTTGTCATAATAAATAAAACGATCGATTCCAAGCACAACTACGCAATATGATTAAAAAGAAGTCTTTAAAATTATTATTAGTTTTTAATAATGTATGGGCGCCCTCTAGTGGCCGTTGGTGCACAGTGCGAGCGGAAATCAATTATAAATGACCAATCACATCTGATGATTATCAAATGAACCTTTCTCAAAGGGCCTTTTTGATTGTGTAGTTTAAACCTGTAGGATAAAGGATAGCTACGTAAAGCACAAGCAAAATTTACTTCTAGATAATTGATATGAAAGTGAATAGCATCACTCGCCTATTTTTAGGTTCGATTCTTGTCATTTTCTCCAGACCAGAATTATTGAATAGAGGCTTATCTTTATCAGATGAGAGAGTCGATCGCCCACACACAGCACACGGGAAACACCCTGGCAAACTTGTAGTGAGCGATCCGTTTACAAACACGCCGAACTTGACGCGCCAGAGATCGGTGCCTGTCCTGCGGATCCGGGGCCGAACACCTGCGAGGAGGATCCCACCTGGCCCAGATTACCTGCCCAAATTCACCCGCCTCCCGGACGTGTCGGTGACTTGCTTGAGCAGCAGTTTCGTCTTAAGGGTGAAGAAGATTTTCTACGGGTTCTCGGCCGCCGCAGAGGAGCTGACGCTCGGAGAAATCTGCAAAAGCAACGGGGTCGTTGAGCCGCATAAAGACTTGCTCTTCAAATACGCCCTCACGGACTGTCAGGGCGAACAGCAGGTGATTGTTGTTATCGTCATTTTCAAAAGAATCTAGGAATCTCTGTTGTCTATCATCCTTGCCAAATAATGACATGACTCATCTCCAAATGAAAGGTGTTTCCTGATCACGTAGTCTACAAGTATGTCCTTCACTACGTGCCACTCTTAGGCCTACACAAAAACCCTTTCATTCACCGCAGAGTGAACGTTGGCGTGGAATGTCGATATAATAAAAGGTAATAAAATGTCATGTTTTGAGTCGGTTCACTAAGTTCACAAAGTAATTAAACATTGTGAAACATTTCAGTTCTGTTTTTACAAAGTTTTGTACTTTTTAATTTATTTATTTATTTGTTTTTACTAATTAGCTGCGAGGCTATTTTTTTTATTATACACTTTTTATTTATCCGGTTTTGAATAAAAATGAAAGCCCGCCATGATTGTTGAGTTAAAATAATTCTGTCATAAATGAGAAACTTTCTCGTATAGCCAGCCTATCATGAGAAACGTTCTCGTAATAATGACTTAACCTTTAAACAGACAAGAGAGGAAAATGCTAAGCAAAAAATAATTTTCATTTTTTATATAATCTTGACTTAAATAAAATTTAATTTTTTTTTTTATTTGATATATTTTGGATTTTATGAATTGTGTCTCCTGATACGTTGCCTGATTAGGGTGTAAAAAGGACCATGCCATTAATCTGTTAACTGTTACTGCCACTGAAAACAATTATATCGCATTCTTCACCTGATGTTGATGACAAATTATATATTTTTCGAAAAGCTTACGAACTCAAGATTCAGCCTGTTTTGAAATTGGACGTTGTGTTCCTCTAGTCTTTTTATGGGCTCCTTCCCCTTTTTTAATCTTTCAAGACACCTATTTTCAGAAAGGTCTGAGTCTCAAGGTTCCATATTTTGTGACAGAATAGATATTTGGACAGAATTGTATTAATTTGTTATGGCAGAATGCATTCAATTAAATTCAATGGAATGTAAGTCACCCTGTGGCTATTTTTGGTATTACGCCTAAACAAAATCTTATGGGATCATAAGTTTGAATAGAGATAGTTTAATCCCTTTTTACACCCCAAACAGGCAACGTGCTGCAACGTGCTAAATAACAACATGAACAATATATTACTTAATGTTCTCCTTCAGCACCTTTAGACAATGTTCCCAATTAATGTTACCATATTCTTTTTTTTCTTTTTTTAGAAGAAAAGTAAGTTTATATATATATATATATATATATATGAAGAGTTCAGATGCAAAAGCCTCTAAGTGCCATCTGAAATTTTCTTCTAGAATGATCATTTTTTATCAAACTTGTATATTTCAGTTCAGTGATTTCACTTAAATGGCAATTAATAGGTAATCTTTATTGTCATTTAAGTGAAATTACTGACCTGAAATATACAAGCTTGATAAAAATGATCATTCTAGAAGAAAATTTCAAATGGCACTTAGAGGCTTTTGCATCTGAACTCTTCATATATATATATACATATACATATACATATACATACAATTTACTTACTTATCTAAATATCTGAATGTTCTGCACATAGACAGTATGGTTCATCTGTACCACTGGCAGCCATGTTGGATTTAGGTCTGGCTGACTAATTGATCCCCAAAAATTTGAAGCAAATCATGTGACCAGTATACTCAAGACCATATACTGTCAATGCTCAAGACAGACCAAGCTGTCATAAAAGATTTGATGAAAAAAATCTTAATATATTATGCCCCAAAAAATACAATAAAACAAACTATGTATGTATAGTATGCACCAATAGTAAAAACAAAGAGTTCATAAAAAGGCACAATTATGTAGGCTAAGAGGTAAAAAGCATAGATAATTATGATTTGACAAATTAAGTAATTTCTTAATCTTTTATGACACTGTTCTGTTGTTTGTTATTTAGGAACCATCATGTGCACAGTCTGACCAGTAGCCCGACGAGGCAGACACCATTGCGCAAAGTCATCAGGAGCCGATCTGGTGACTTTCAGATTCAGCTGATGGATGGTGAGCAATTTTTGTTTTTTAAAAAGAAAGAAAAAAGGAACACATTACGCATTAATAGCTTGTAGCTTTCCAGTTACACTAACTTTTGCTGTAGTGTCAGTAGGAATTATCTGTTCTCTATCTCAGACTATGTGTGCATTTCATGGCAAAAGGAATGTTTGGAAATGTAAACTCATATTTCCTACTGACAAACTACAGCATATATATATATATATATATATATATATATATAAATAACTGGTCTAAAACCATTTCTTCCTGGTGAAAATACTAACGTGCCTAAGATTAAAACCTTTTTTTTTTCACAATATGAATCAAATCTGTATTGAAAAGTCAAATAATTTTGTATAATTGAGCTACAAACATGCTTATCTAACTTGCTCAAAAAGATGGTCTTCTGTTTCCAGAAGTATATTTAAAAGTTTTTTATTTTATACAGACATAACCCCATGATGGCCACACATAAAAAAACTTGTTTTTAATATAACCCTGATTTGTTCTGTAAACATGTTCTATTTCGTGGTGATTGCAAAATGATGCTGATGGTCTTATGTAATCTATGGCTGCTGTTGTGTGTTTTCCTGTGCTGTAGACTCCTGGTCTTCTCCAGTCAAGTCTGCCGTGTACCTGCTGGGTCAGAATGTGAACGTACAGATCTCCTCTCGACATCATTACTCTGGGGTCAAGCTTTTTATCAACAGCTGTTATGTGGCTACCGTTAACACCTTGAGCCAAGACACCAAATACAGCATTATAGACAATTACGGGTGAGTGGAGAAAAATGCTATCTTTGTGAAAGATTTATCAGATGCAAAACTTTCTCACACATACATATCCAGATGTTTACGGGAAAGCCAGATAAATCCAAGTGCTTCAAGATTCAGGTTCTCCAGGGCGGACAATGTTGTTCAGTTCTCATTTGGTGCTTTCCAATTCACTGAGGCTCCAGATGCCCAGGTGTGTTTATAAGCTTGGTTCTTTTCTCACCGCCGGTGAATCATTTTGAAGACAAAGCATAAGAAATGCTAATGTGTTCATCGTGTTGATTTGCTCTAGGTCTCACTCCATTGTGAGCTTTCTGTGTCAGGAGGAGGCCCTAGTCCAACGCAGAAGTCATGTTTTTACAGGCACCCAGACAAAAGGTTAACAAGACTAAGCATCTGCCTAAGTGTTATAAAGATCATGAATAACTCTTAACCCTACCATTCCTTTCCACATCACTTAATTCTTTAAATATCTGGTAAAGGTCATGGCTTCCATTATAGATTGACTTTAAAGATTCGTCTCTCACCACTTCTTCACTAGATGGATCTCTGTGTCTGGGCAAGATTCTGTCTGTGACTGCTGTGACTCTGTCTGCAATCCGACTAAAACCAAACGAAAAATTCATGAAGGTGAGTACATAAAAAGCATAAGCATGAACATAATCAATCTGAGTATTCATATGCTAAAAAAAAACATTAAAAACTTTTATATTCACATTACTTTGGTTTGTAGTTTAAAAAAAGTCTATTACTGGAAATATGAAAAAGCCTGCACATGATGTCCATGGAAGAATTTTTCAAGAATAATTATTACAAGGCAAAAAACAACTGTATTATTTATTTACTATTAATATTTTGTCCTAACTGATGCTTTTTAGCTATAGAGAAAATAGAATGAAATCTCATTATGAAATAAATATTTTTCTCTGGTTCACGTTGCCAGAATTATTGGCACCCATTTTTTGCAACCTCCTTTTGCCTATAACAGCTCTGAGTGTTCTCCTATAATGCCTGATGAGTTTGGAGAATCTGACAAGATCGGACATAATTCCTCCATACAGAATCTCTCCAGATCCTTCAGATTCCAGATTCTTCTCTTCAGTTCAGCCCACTAATTTTCTATAGGGTTCAGGTCTGGAGACATGACAGAAGCTTCGTTTTGTGCTCAATGACCCATTATTATGTTGATTTTGATGTTTGTTTTGGATCATCATCCTGATGGAAGATCCAACCACTGCCCTTACTAGTTTTCTGTCAGTTTTTTAAAAACATTTTTTTTTTATCTGTTTGCTAGAATCCATTATACCATGTATCTGAACAAGATGTCTAGGACAAAAAATATTAGTAAAAGATAGGCCCGTAACATTTTTTAGTTTCATCTGATAGAATCTGGTCCCTTTTGCAGTTTCTGTTGTGTTTGACAAATGAATATGCTGGAGATTGTTTTTGGATGAGCGAGGAGGATTTTAGTTGTGGTTATGTAAGGGTTGTTTGGCTTTCTGACCCCAAGACTCAATTCATCTCTGCAATTCTCCATCTGTGATCCTTAAACTTTGCTTCTCGACATACATTAGGACTATAGACACATGTCATCTTCCAGGCAGATTCATCACATCTTTAGTTGATTGGAACTTCTTAAATATTGCCCTAATGGTGGAAATGGGGATTCAATGTTTTAGCTATTTTCTTATACAGACACTTTCTATTTTGTGAAGTTTAAAAATATTTTACTGCACATCAGAGCTATATTTATTGGTTTTACTCCATGATTAAAGGAATTTGGCCTTTTTGTTTCCTCATATTTATATTTATCTGTAACAGGAAGTCATGGCTGGAAAATGTCATGCTCTTAGTCATCCTGGTGAGATTCAGAGATACTTCAGAGATATGTTACTCAAGAATTTTTAGGGGTGCCAATAATTGTGGCCAACATGCATTGAAAAATCGATATGAGTATATGAGTAAAAATCTCTGAAGTATATTCCCATTCATATTTAAAGGGATACTCCACTTTTGGAAATTTTGCCTCATTTTGCCACTCCCCCAGAGTTAAACAGATGGGTTTTACTGTATTCGAATGTATAGAGACAATTTTCTGATATTTTCCAGAATATCAGTAACCAGACAGTTTCTGGTCTCATTGACTTCCATAGTATATTTTTTTCCTACTATGGAAGTCAATGAGACCAAAAACTGTCTGGTTATTGATACTGTCTAGGAAGATAAACTGTAGAACTATCAAGATAATCGGGACATAGCTAGGATTGTCCAAAATCTGCCCGATTATCTTTTGGTGTGTATCCAGCATAACAGGTCTTTGAGAGTCAGAATTCTTGCTGATAGACAGGTGTTTACATATACATTTATGCAGACACTTTTATCCAAAGCGACTTACATCTGAGAACTAAATCAAACAAGTCATCGTGAAGAGCTAAAAACAACACAAGAAGTGCTCAAAATACAAAGTTCAAACATTGCTCAGAGTAGCATAAACCAAAGTAAGGACTTTTTTTTTTATGATAAGTGCTCATGGAAGAGACAAGTTTTCAATTGACTTTTGAATGCTGTCAGGGATTGAGGGTGGGCAGATCATTCCACCAGCATGGTACCGTGAATGAGAATGTTCTGGAGAGTGATTTTGTGGCTCTTTGTGATGGTACTACGAGCTGTCGCTTATTGACTGATCGTAGGCTTCTTGTAGGGATGTAGACTTGTGGTAATGAGTGGAAGTAGGAGGGAGCTGAGCCGGTGGTCGATCTGTAAGCAAGAGTCAACACCTTGAACTTGATGCGAGCAGTGAGTGGACAGAGGAGTGGATAGAGGATCTTTCGTTGAAGACAAGACGAGCTGCAGCATTCTGGATCATTTGTAGAGGCTTAGTTCCACATGATGGAAGTCCAGCCAGAAGATCATTGCAGTAATCAAGCCTAGAAATAACCAGGGCCTGGAGGAGAAGCTGTGTCTCCTGCTCAGTTAGGAAAGGCCTGATCTTCCTGATGTTGTGCATTGCAAACCTGCATGATCGAGCTGTCTTTGTAATGTGGTCTGTGAAGGTCAGCTGGTCATCAAAGATTACTCCAAGACTTCTGACTGACCTTGATGTGTTGATTGAGGAAGAATGTAGCTGGATAGTGAAGTCGTGCTGTAGAGACGGATTGGCAGGGAGGACGAGAAGCTCAGTCTTAGCCAGGTTGAGCTGCAGGTGATGTTCCTTCATCCATGGGGAGATGTCCGCCAGACAACTTGAGATCCGTACAGCTAGTGTGGGATCATCTGGTAGAAAAGGTGTTCTTTTCTACTTATTTAGTGTTATACTTATTTTCCTCACTGTATATATATGTATGCATGCATGGGTGTATATATAATAGAGTAATAATTAAAACGGTACTAAGAAAGAAGGGGAAAGATTGGCAGTGGGAAAAAATGTATTGTGCGCTTCTTATTAATATTTCAGGGGAGAAGAAAGGTTTTTTTAATATTTTGAATTAGCTTTATTTTTATATTTTCATTTAAAAAAAAGTTTTAGTAATATTGTTGAGCTTTTTTCCATGTATTATTATTGTTGTCTATTAACAGTATCAGTATGATTTAGGTTTAGTCATTTTTGTGCTTCAATCTCCATGTATTTATTTCAAGACAACATTTTTTAAAAATATATTTTTTATATACTGTATATATCTAATATTTATATTTTATTTGAGCTTTATTAGTTTTAGTTCACAATAAAAACACCGATTGTGATTGACATTTAAATCACAGTTAAATCTTTTTGTAGATATCATGAGCTGACCTTTTCCAATTGCTTCCTTATATTGTACTATTTTGCATTAGACCTATAATAAATGCTGATTATATTCAGCATTTATTATACGTCCAGGTTGTAGCTCTAAAATTGTGATACGTTCTTTGTAAAATGTTGGGTTTTAGGTTAACTTGTTAAATTAGTACTCAGGAAACGACGGTCAATCAAAATAAAGGTCAATGAGAAAATAAAAATCTTGACCTCTCCTCTCTTTTTTTCTGTGCATCAGGGTTCGTAAGCAGTGATCAAGTACTCTTCTCTGACACGTCTCCTGTCTCAACTCTGCCTTCCTCAACTTTAAACTCCACTCTCGTGACTTCTAGAAACGATGACGCCATCTGGTATGAAGCCAAACTGGCCAAAGAGCCCCAGTGGTCCTACACACACAAGGACTTTGTTGCCTCTGTTACCCTGAATTCTTCTGAGGAGGACCATGTTAAGAGACCGCATGAGTCCAACACAAGCACAGTGGAACTCCTAGAGGAGGTAATGGAAGAGAACGAAGAAGAGAAACATGGGGAGGTGGAAATTTTGATGGATATCAGTCAGAGCGTTGTGGGATCTGAAAGGCCAGATTTAGACTCCATGGAGCAGTTTGAGGTTGAGTCCTTGAGCTGGTCTGGAGAGAGGAAAATGCAGGATATGAATAAAGGCCTGAGTAACTGGCCAAATAAAGTTCAGAGAGTAGAAGTTTCCGTGGGTGATAGCGGGCAGGGTCATGAGGTGTTGCTGCCATCTTTTATATCAGAGGAAACGAATAAGGAGGAGGAAAATTATTCTGAAAATAAGACGGAAGGTTTGGATTTCCTTTTAATTCCGTCGTTTGAAGAGACGTCAGAGTTTCAGGTTGGATCTGATGAGCTGGTGGAGCAGGGTCTTGTGACAAAACTTAAGCAAGACTCAGATGACTATTTTGATTAAATGCATGTATTTTTTTTTTGTTTGTTTTGATGAATAAACCAAAGAACACCATAAAGCACAATAATCAAAACTAGTATTTCATGAAAGTTTTGTTTTTTACTGATAAGCTGTGAATTGAGGAATGTTAAATTACTTTTGTTAAATGGTTTCCTGGTTTCTCTTATAATGCCCTTTCATTCATTACAAAAAAACAACAACAAAAAAACATTTCGATGTTTGAATCCAAACATCCTGTTAATTGTGATCTTTATGAAGTATGAAACTAATGTCATTATGAGTCTTGCGCAGGTTTGGTCTTGCTGTCTGTTTTGCAAGGCTTCAGGGGTTAGTCAAGCTAAATATTTTCATTCTGATGGAACAACATTTTTCACATATTGAATTCAACCGTTGTGAATATAAAAGACATATTGTGTTTCCTGCAGTCACACTAGCCTTTTCATGTGTCGTAATCTCTATAGGAAAGAACTGGTGTGTGTATAGCCATTGTTCCTGGAACAAATCCTTCTGATTATGTGGTTTTCATTTAAAACTAGATGTAATTTAAAAAAAAAAACGTCCTTAGCTTGTCAAGTACTTTCGTAGAGAAAAGTCTTTCCTTTCGTGCCACAAAAGCGCAATAGGCAAAGTTTCAGAAGTCAAAATAAGACTTATGAACTGAGCTGAGATGTCTGCAGGAAATCTGACCATCACGTTTTACATTTACATTTATTCATTTAGCTGATACATTTATCCAAAGCGTCTTACAGTTGCTATATATGTCAGAGGTCACATGCCTCTGGAGCAACTAGGAGTTAAGTGTCTTGCTCAGGGACACATTGGTGTCTCACAGTGGATTTGAGACCGGGTATCTCACACCAAAGGCATGTGTCTTATCCACTGCGCCATCACCACGCCAATGGTTTTAACCAATGATCTCATTTTGAGGTGCTCTCCTTCCTTTTTCTCTTTCACCAGTTACTTCATTAATTCACTAGCCTTCTTTCTTGTTAAGGGTGGTTTATTCAGTGTTTTTACCTCATTTTTATCAAGAGTACATGTTGCAAGCTTTGTGAACAAAATGAGTAAATATCAGTGCAGACGTCAACAGCAAGCAACTTCAGCTAAAATCCCATTCTTTCCCATGCGACTTCTCTCACAGTCATGTAGGCCATGAGGTTTTCACAACACATCTGGCTTCTATAGTATTCAAACTATTTCTACAATTGATTTCTATAGGTTAAATAAAATATTTATTAGTACAGTCATGATTTGTGAAACAATATTAAACACTGATGGTATGGAAATGTACATTTTATTTTATTTTTTTACACAAGAAAAGTGTTTTCTTAGGAGCACCTAGATTGTGTGAGAACAATATAATCAATACAATGACATAGTTAACATAGTTAACAGTAAAATAAATAAATGAAAACATCCTAACTCACAATCTAAAAACACATACATTTGTGTAAAGCATGGGTTCAATAAATAGTGCACAAACTCAACATCCACACATTGTGAATAACAGTAATACAAAAAAACCCTGCAATTCTAACATTTTGTGTCAGTTTAGCACCCAAAAAGATCTGGCCATTTTGTTTGGGAGTGAATTATCTGTAATACAGATCACTATGGACTGAAATGTTACATAGAAAATTGATTATTATTGACAAGACATTGAGTGTTTGTTAAAAGCTGCCAGGCTTATGAAATAACATACAATGTAAAAATAAATATAATGCTATTGTCTGCAAATCACAGAAAGTCTTTAAGTTTCATATATGATTACTGCTAAATGAAATGGTTTTGTAAGTAACAGAACCCATTATGGACTTTTCCATTCAGTTTGAGTTTCAGACTCAGAAGGAAGCAGTATGTATTACAGATGGTTTGTTGGATGAAAATAAGAGCATTAAACATCAAATTTGGAAATATCCAATGGTGATCTCTCATTATGTCTCTCATTAGGTCAAACCACATTATAATGCATGCTTGCAAAGGAACTTGCTGAAATTTGACATTGGGGAAAATCATTAGGTAAGCCATTTTGTTTGGTTAGTTTCGTTCTTCTTCTTCTAATGAAAAACACAACCAATAAACACAAAATAATCACAATCAGCAGCAGACTAACAGAGATCAATATGTGCCATCTGTGTGTTGCCTGTCCTTCTCTCATTGTCTTTTCTGTAGAAAGAAATTAAATTAAACATAATTAGTTTTAGTCTCTTAAATGTTATTGATTATTATGCTTGTGTTTGACTGTGCTCACCTGAGTACAGCAGGATCTCTCTCCTGATGTCTTGTCCCAGAGGTTTGTTGTGCAGTATAAATGTCAGAGAGGAGTTTCTGATTTCAGTGACATTTATCCAACTAGAAACACTGTAAAGTCCTGTTTGTGTGTCCTTCATGAGGTGTGTTTGTGTTTGGTTAGTGATGTCTGAGTTTTCCATCAGCCACTGCAGTTTAGGAGACGGGTAACCCCCATCTGATGTCACTAGAAGGTTGACCCCATCAGTTAACATGGAGAACTGCAGACGAGGTTCAGAGAAGAACGCTGATAAACAACAGAACACACACATTAAAATCACAAGACAGTTACAATCACATTGTGAGACCTTGAAATTGATTCACATGATTTTCTATGAACATCAGTCCATGTTGTTGTTACCTGCAATATTCACTCTAAAACTCTTCTTCTGGCTGCCAGTGTTTGTGCTGATGGAACAGGTGTAAACACCAGCGTCCTGCAGAGTGACTCTGTCCAGTTTGAGTGATGCGTTTCCTGTTAGCATCTCCTGGATGAACAGGCTGGTGCGTTTACTATAGTGAGGATTCTGACGGTCCAGCTGGTCCCGACTGTAGTAGAAGCTGTGAACAACGTCCAGCTCACGCTGCCAGGTAATAACAGTGTTACTGAGATCCCACGAGTCCACAGGGAAGGTGCAGGGAAGGATCAGCGCCTCTCCGTAAAACCCAGTGACAGGACCTCTGGGCACAGTAATCTCAAACTCAGCTAGAGAGTGAAGGAGAGAAAATATATCAGCATTTGAGTTTCACAATCAATCATTAGCCTACTTGCAGTATGATTTTGTTGGCAAGATATTTCACAACATTTCCTCTACTAAAAATGTTAAATATTAAAGATATTCTCTGACATTTTAAAATTGTATATTACATCACAATTTATTACAGTTATGCCTTTAAGTTGTGAGGAACAGTGGACTGATCAACCTGTTGAAGCTGTAATGCTTTTCTTGAGAAACCAAAGAAATGGGCGAGAGATTATTTTGAAGAAACCACATCTTCTAGATTTCTAGATAAAAGTTTTTCTTTTAAACATAAGTAATAATAAGCCCCAACACAACCTACACTTTACAAAACAGCCGGAACAAGGAATAGTCCGCGTTATTGAATATCTTGCGTTTAGTTTGATTGATCAGTCTAGTAGCCTATAGGATATATATATTCTCTAAGGATTCAAATAAATGAAAGAATTTAAAGTGCCATTAAAAATCAGCATAAAATGTGTTCATGTTTTCCTTCTTAAATCCCATTTTTATTATCATATTCTGTTCCTTCATTTTAATTTCCAGTAACTGGAAAGTTGCTAAAACTATTCCACCATTTTCAGTCATTTAAAATAGGCTACGAATAGTGATGGCCGTGATTGGGCCGGTTTTGATTAAAAATTCGGATAACGTTAGTAGTTTTTTGATTGGCTTCATAAAGATCCCTTTCATGATAGTTAAAAAATTAAATAGGCTACTCACTGAAACAGGAGGCTTCAATAAGAAGGAAAGACAGGCAGACCACTTTCAGGTACATTCCAGATCCGCGGCCGTCGGTAACAGGTAGCCTAAATCCTCTAAGTCCCCGAATCACACTAGATGATCTTCGACTGTCCTCTGTAGTTTGTCAGATCAACAGCAGAGATCCGATCCCGATGACCGCTGATGTACTTTGAGATGTCAGCCCACATTGCAACTAGGTAAGGATTTTGTATTGTATTCGCTAAACCAGGCGCCGCCCATTACGCAAGTCACGGTTGTGAATCAAAGGTTTCGTGCATAGCTTAAACACACACACAAAAAAAAGGTTTCGTGTGACTTGACAGAAAAATAAAGGTTGATTTTATTTCGGAAGGCATCCTAACGTGTTTCTGAGCAGAATTATACAGCTTTTAATTATTATTATTTATTTATATCTATAAAATTTATTAATTTGGAAATGTCTTTTTGTGTTTGTATAGGCTACACTCTAAAAAAAAACGTTGGTTATTTATAAAATGTATTCATTTATTATAGATCAGTGGTGATTTACCCTTTTTGAACTTTTTGATGTGATCACCCCTCATCACTCTTGAGCTCACATGAGAAGTGGCATGAGAAGAAGTAGCCTAGCATTTTCAGGAAGAAAAGTAACAGTGCTGACCTCAAACCCACGTGTTAAAACAGTTAGTTATAGCGATAGTTGTAACAGTCTATAAAAAATGTTACAAAAAATGTAATTATTATTATTTAGCAAATTTGTTCCATCTATCCCCAGCTATTGCAACTCACCGGGGTAGGATAAGATAGAACAAGCCTAGCCTACTCTTTGTGTTTGACATTAACTCACATAATCTGGCAGTGTACGTCCAAGTGCGTTATATTTGTAGCAAACAAATGTGACCATGTATAAAATTTTGAGAGAGCACAAACAACCACAAATGCTCAAAGGAAAGGTAGCCTGTAGCCACCCTGTTTCAAATGTGTGCGCCGAAACTTTGACAACAGTCATGTGTTAAAAAGTCAAATATACTAGCCTACAAAATGCGCATAACAACCCTACAAAACAACAACAGCGCTTACCTGATTTTATTCTAGTTACTCTTCTGTTATTTTTGTAACTTACTGTTAAATAAAAAACATTTAAATCGCTTAAGGACAAAAGGGATAGTCCACAGCAACCTGAATGGTTGGAATGTTGTATAGATACCGGTATTTGCGTAAAGACGTCACGGAAACATTACGTCGATACACTTCTCATGGAAACTAATCGGTGCCAAGTGTCACCTTGTTGCCATGTTACAATGATTAAATTAATAACAATGTATATTTTATATACTGGTTGCTATAGAAAAATTGTAAAGACTCACCATAACTGCTTAATTACATTAAACTATTTGAACTTATTAAAAACATTTCAGAATTGCTGAGATGCCTGACAAAGTTGGCAGCCACATTTTAACCTATTATGGGACTAAATCACAGTTAGAAAAAAAATGAATCACTTAATCAAATAATTAATCAATCAAAAGTAATCTGACCTATCTAAATATTAAAAAGAAAGCTTTATTAACATGCATTTAATCTTTTGCAACTTCATTTGGAACTCACATATGAAAATGTAGAAAAACTGACAAATGCAAATGCAACTTCACTGCCTGGAAAATAGTGCAACCATATCTTAGTGTTTCAAAAGGTATTAAAAACTATTTAGCATTGTTTCTTTCTTGGAATTCCAAATTAATTATTGTAGCACAAGTGAAAATCAACCAGACTGTTATTTTTCAGTGTATCCCACACTTTCCAAACGTAACTTGATTTTGACCTGTTTATTAATAATTTCTGGAGCATCCCTTCTTGTCGGTGCAGAGGCCATTATACACACACACTGCCTCCTTGATCTTCAACTTCTTCATTTCACAACCTTATTTTCTGATGGGACTGCCATTACTATCATTAATACTTCCTGAAGGTATAGGTTTTTCTTTCTGTCTTCTATAAAACTTACTAACACAACTTACTCAACAGGCAAAAAGGCTATTATGAATGCCAGTACTGAACAATAGTGGCAGCTTCACAATAAATATGTATCCCCTAAAAGGACTTTGTCATTTATGCATAACGTACAGATTATTTTTTATTTTTGGTCTTTGAGTTATTGATTTTTACAAAATTTGCATTAATTACCAAAAACTTTAGAAAACATTTGGATATTTATTTTATTTATATGTATTTTGTGGTCTAAAAGGAACAACTAAACATATTGCTCAAATATTAAAGGATCGAAATAAGTAAACAATATGTAGGATAAATTATATGAAATAGCAAATTTAATTCTTTTCTATTTTCCAAGACTGTATTTTGTGCATTAAAACTAAAATATTGCAACCCCATTTCCAGAAAAGTTAAGACATTTTTGTCAAATGCAAAAAAAAAAAAAAAAAAAAATCCACAATCTGTGATTTATTCATACTCTTGAACATGTTTTTTAACTGAAAAAAGTAAAAAGAAATGCAAAATAAATGAAAAATTATAGAATATCCAACTGAATTGCCGAGATTTGTCAAACAGTTCAAAAATCTAAATTTTCAATGCAAGACTGCAAAGAATTTATGTCTTTCATCAATTATCAAACATAATATTGTGAAAGATTCAGGGAACCCAGAGAAATCTCAGTAAAGAGGAGGAGGGCAGGAATGTGACTCAACTCTGTTAAATGTGCGTGACCTTTGAGCCCTTTTATTATGGCATTGTATGAGAAACCATAGTGTTAAATAAAGCCACATGTGCTTTGGAAAACCGTTTTACTTAACACAGTCTGACGCTGCATTAAAGCTGCTGTAGGTAACTTGTAAAAAAAAAATATTACATAGACTATTTGTTAAAACTGTCATTATGTTCTGACAGTAGAATATAAGAAAGAATCTGTGAAAAAAAAAATCAAGGTCCTCTGGCTCCTCCGAGTGGTCCTATTGCTATAGGGATGTTCTCCAGCGTCATATATGACGTCACGAAATGGGCGTGGCCGCGAACTGGTTGGCAGAAAGAACAAAAACATACGCTGGAGTCTATGTGTTCTGTCAGCAAAATGATAATTCTTTGTATGAAAAAGCTAAAAGGAGATATAAGGTAAAGCTTTTATATAACCAGGGTTCATGTTCTATACCTGATCCACATCCCCTGAGTGAGAATTGGAGCAAAAGCCCTAACACATGGCCACATTTGACATTCGGCGACAACTAGGCTACCTGTATCTCATCGACACGCCATCTATGCTTATCAGAGAGCACATAACCAGATAACCAGAGCACATTTAACCACGTCGTGACGTCACGGGCGAAGATCCCTGATTTGCAGAAATACACCGCTCCCGGTCAGAAACAACTAATCAGAGCCAGGAGGAATATCTTAGCAGAGTCAACCACGCTCATGTAGGCGCTGATCACACCCCTCTCAAGCACATCGCAAAAACCTTTTGGCCACTCAGCCCAGAGGAATTCTGAGGAACATGTACACTGCCCTACAAAGCAAAAAGGCAGTAACTGCAGTTTTGGTAAAGCATTATTTATTACAATTTTCATGACATTCAATGCATCCTTTGTTATGTGACAAAACATCTTATCTTAAATGCGTGTCGTTTTAGAGAAAAATGGTAGTTGTTTGTACAGTAACTGCAAAAAGCCCTAGCAAAAGTCATTTTTCTCAGTTCTGCACTCTGCGTAGTTACTGCCTTTTTGCTTTTCACCCAAAAATGATAATTCTGTCAGTAATTACTCACTTTCTTTCGTCTTCAGAACACAAATTAATATATTTTGATTAGATCTATAGAGCTGTCTCCTTCCTCCAAAGGCTTTCTATGTAATTGAAACTTGCTGTCCCAGAAAGTAAATAAAAACATTGTTAAAATACTCCAAGTGACTACAGTGGCTTAACCATAAGATTATCAAGCGACGAGAATACTTTTTGTGCGCGCGCAGAACCCCCAAAATAACGACTTTATTGAACTATTCGTTTTCTTATATGGGCCTCAGAGTGAGTTCACGTAACAGTGCAGCGCTACATCACTATTATTGGCCAGCATCACACTCATGAACTCGTGAACCTATGTTGAAAACATGAGGAAAACACAATTTTCAATTTTGGGTGAACGAACCCTTTAAACGCAATGTTGCCTGATAGATACTTTTCCATTCAGGGGCCATATTTCCAGGGGCATTTTTACATTTTAAGGGATTTTTTTTTTCAATTATTGTGAAATGTATTGTGTCTTTTATGTCAAATTGATCATTCAACAAATTCAATCAAACAGAACACTAAAATCTACCAATAATATTTTATCAACATCAACAAAAGCTATCTATGCACTGGAAAAGGTGGCAAAGAAGTTGCATCTGGCATGTTTATTCCGCTATATAATTCTCAACACTGCAAAAAACTTTGTAAAAATAAATCTTTGATGCGAGCAGATCTGAATGTGATGCTGCAGTTGAAACTTTTCTTTCAATTCACTTTAATAACAGTTATAATAGATTAGTTTCATTGTGCAAAGATATATTTTAAATAATCCTTATCCTGAATATATGGGAGGCATTTTGGCCTCATGGCCTGTTAATTTTCAACCCTGTTGCACAGGACGAGAAATACAATATCCAAAGTGGAAATGTGCAAAAATGTATTACTGTGGGTAGAAGACATAATTTACCAAAAAAAATTAAATAATACATTATACACATTTTACAGTATATACACACACATAAACATCAAATGAAGGTGTTGTTTTGGTTTTTCCCTTACTCTGACCAAAAATACAACCAATACTTTCAACACATTCTCCATTTCTGTCTCAAATAGCTATAAGGAGCATCCATTTGTTTCAGATAGTCCCATTTATGAAAAGACATTTAATTGGGTTTGTTCTCTTTTTTCTTGTAATAAACACAAAGTAGGCTACAGACCCATCATGATCAGGAGAAGCAGCAGCAGCAGCAGAATAACAGGGATCAATGCGAAGCATCTGATTCTGGATACTGACTCTCCTTGCCTCTCACTTTTATCTGTATAAAGAAATAAAAAGTTTAGTTAAATAGCTTCAGGAAAACATCCTCTATAAACAAGTAGCATGTCTGATTAGAAAAACTAACCTGTATATGTTATCAGTTATTACCTATAGTTAATCAGTAATTACAGGTGTAGTGACATTTCACAAATAAGCATTAAAGCCCACACCTAGTAATGAACCATCTTACGAAAGAGCCAAGCAGAAAAGGACCGAGTCACCAGGGCTACCATCAGATAAGACTGTTTAACTGCTGTAAAAAATGTGGTCACGTGAAAAAGCAAAGCCCATAGGAAAGACGCATAAAGCCTGAACAACAGACTTTTCTACACTAATTTATATAAATTCAGTTCAATAAATGAACATGTAACTATTATTACTGTTTTGTCTATAGTCTTGTGTGTTGTATTTTGTTCTAACTTCTATGCATGTCTTATAATAGAATTAGATAATTTACCCTGTTCCTAGCCTAGAAATCTAGACGCACCCTAGCGGCAGCAAAAATTATTTTGCAGCAAAGCGTGGTCTAGCAACTCTCCATAGACGTTTTAGCTGGAAAACCCCAACTCTGGTAGAGCCAATCACATCGTGTATAGAGTAGGTGGGCGGGCTTAACATAATGACGAAAGAGTTGCGCCGGTCAGAGCAAGCTCAGCTCGGACATATTCGGTTTGAAGTCGTTCATCCTCGGATGCGGCCGGCGCCGCGTGCGCTGTTACAAAAGAGCTGTGGCGAAACGATCAACTTGTCATTTTTTGCCGTGCTGTTGCGTCGAGTATAAAGGCTTTAATCCGTGTCAGCGCGCGCTCTGATCGGTGCACGGACATCTCCCCAATCATCTCCAGCACTCCAAAGAACCACTAATCCGCCTCCGTTTCCCTCGTAAGTTGATATTAGTATTTAAACATTCTCTATGATATTTTTTTTTTTATGACACGCTGTCTCTTTCTCTCTCATACTCACACACACACACACACACACATACTGTCTCTTTCTCTCTCACACATATGTAGCCTAGTTATAAACTCTTTAGACTTTTAATGATTAGTGTTTTATTTTTAAAGTTTGTGGGTCGTGCAAAAAAACAAAAAAAAAAATCCCTTATTTTGGGGATGGATTCCGGGAAATCTCCCTTATTTTCAATGTTCAATGTTGACAGCTGGACTGGATACTGTAAAAGTTTAATATATCAACTTGCTCCGCTAACTACGTCACCTTCTTCGTTGCTATGATTGGTTTTAGCGCTATCCAATTGCGTGCAGAGAGAATTTGAAAGACAACCGTTTATCCCGCCCCTCGGATTGAGCCCTGTCAATGAAGAGTTTCCAGACCTAACATCTTGATGTAGGTCTGGCATGCCAGGCTACCCTGTTCCTACTAGTCGAATAATGTCGACATGTACAATCATGTATACGAATTCATTATGAGATCATTCTTTTATAGTGTTTTGCCTATGTGTTAAATCTTGAACGCATGTGTTAGCAATACTCGATTAATCAAGATGGCATTCTTGGTATCTACAAATTTGACGTCTCTGTGTCTTCTGGCTGCGGTTCACACAGGTAGCTCTCAATCTACAATGTGCTTACTCAGGAGAGAGAGACAGAGAGAGAGAGAGAGAGAGAGAGAGAGAGAGAGAGAGAGAGAGAGAGCTCTCAACCATAATAGAGTCAAACTTAATTTTCTTCATTCAACGAAGAAGAAATCATTTGCAACTTCAACAACGGAAACATTAAAACCTTCAGAAACTCTACGAAACGGCCTCAGCTGCAATGGCAATGCAAGTATCGTGTTCAGAAATCTGAGCCAATCCTGTCATATATGGTTAAATTATTCTTTTCCATAACTTAATTCCCTGCTCCTTTTTCCGGTTAATTCACTTTCACTTTAACATTTCCCATGTACGCGTGTTTGGGTGTTTGTGTAGTTTGCTCCCTTGTTCTGATTCTGACTGCAGATTTATTTCACTTAAACATTTACTGATCTATCTTGATACATGCTCTAAGAACTGTACATGCTGAGAAAGAATTAATTTTCGGTGGCCGTGAATAATACCCTTTCTTAGAATTCAAAAATAATCAGTACTGGACAAACTGATTAATTGATTGTAATGTTAATTTAGCTGCATCAAGTTTATCCGATTAACTCATCCAAATATTCATTGAGCTTAAAAGAGCTGGTGTGTGAAACTGATCATTTGTTTTAGACACTTAAAAGTTATTAATGATTATGCAACATTTTAAATATAAGTTGTGTTTTGAAAGACCTGAGTACAGCAGGATCTCTCTCCTGATCTCTTGTCCCAGGGGTTTGTTATGTAGTATGAAAGTCAGAAAGGTTTTGGTGATTTCAGTGAGATTTATCCAACTAGACACACTGTAAAGTCCTGTTTGTGTGTCCTTCATGAAGTGTTTTTGTGTCTGGTTAGTGATGTCTGAGTTTTCCATCAGCCACTGCAGTTTAGGAGACGGGTAACCCCCATCTGATGTCACTAGAAGGTTGACGCCATCAGTTAACATGGAGAACTGCAGACGAGGTTCAGAGAAGAACGCTGATAAACAACAGAACACACACATTAAAATCACAAGACAGTTACAATCACATTGTGAGACCTTGAAATTGATTCACATGATTTTCTATGAACATCAGTCCATGTTGTTGTTACCTGCAATATTCACTCTAAAACTCTTCTTCTGGCTGCCAGTGTTTGTGCTGATGGAACAGGTGTAAACACCAGCATCCTGCAGAGTGACTCTGTCCAGTTTGAGTGATGCGTTTCCTGTTGCCATCTCCTGGATGAACAGGCTGGTGCGTTTACTATAGTGAGGATTCTGACGGTCCAGCTGGTCCCGACTGTAGTAGAAGCTGTGAACAACGTCCAGCTCACGCTGCCAGATAATAACAGTGCTACTGAGATCCCACGAGTCCACAGGGAAGGTGCAGGGGAGGATCAGCGCCTCTCCGTAAAACCCAGTGACAGGACCTCTGGGCACAGTAATCTCAAACTCAGCTAGAGAGTGAAGGAGAGAAAATATATCAGCATTCACAACCAATCATGTAGTATGATTTTGTCTTGTCAAAAAGATTTACAGAAAGCTGCATTTAGAATAGACATCACTGCAAGAGGGAGGGGAAGTTATTTTTGATTAAAGACTGTAAAGGCCCATGAATTAAATATAATGTGCACAGATAAATAATTTATAATAAATACGGCAATATTCCATACAAAGGGGGTCAATTTTAATTTCATGTTGACTTTAACAACTGCACATACAGTGCAAATGCAATAATGTAATTTATGCACACTGTATATACGCCTATGAGAAGTATGGAAGTACACCAAAAAACAAACTAAAAGGAATCTCTAACCTGGAACCTGTTGAGCCACTTTACAACTTTTTATGTTATTTTAAGACATGTTCTCTTACAAGAGGTTCTCTCGTATTGCGCAAGTTGGTCATATTGTCGTATTGCGCAACATGGTGGTCCTGTAAAAACGGAAGGAAACACCTCAGCTCTACGCGTCTGAATGGTCTGTGTTCTCCAAATGGTGCACCGACAGACGACAGAACCCACAGACGTGGGGTTTCGCAGGTCTCTCAGAAAAAAAGGTACGAAAGCTGTCACTGGGGCGGTACCTTTTCAAAAGGTACACTTTTGTACCTAAAGGGTGCATGTTGGTACCTTCATGGTACATATTTGTACGATTATGGTACCAATATGCACCCTTTAGGTACAAAAGTGTACCTTTTTGAAAAGGTACCGCCCCAGTGACAGCTTTTGTACCTTTTTTTCTGAAAGTACAAGGGCAGGTCCCCCTCCACACTCAAAGTGTACGTGATGGCCATCGCAGTGTTCGCAAAGTCGACGCGCAGCCAGTCAATGGGAAGAAACGAGCTGGTCATCCGTTTCCTTAGAGGAGCTAAAAGGATGAATCCTCTGCTGATCTGGGATCTTTCATTGGTCTTAAAGGCCCTGAAAACATTTCCCTTTGAACCGTTATATTCTGTGGATCTGAAATACCTCTCGCTCAAAACTGTTTTTCTGACAGGACTATCATCAGTCAAACGTGTGGGGGATTTACAGGCGCTCCCTGTCAGCGCTGCATGCCTGGAGTTTGGGCCAAATGACTCTAAAGTCATCCTCAAACCTCGGCATGGCTATGTCCCGAAGGTGATTGGCACTCCCTTCAGAGCACAGGTCATTTCGCTATCAGCTCTGCCAGCATCTGATAGCGAAAGCGATACTAACCTCCTCTGCCCTATTAGAGCACTGAAGGTTTACATTACGCGCTCCATCCCTTTTAGGCAATCGGAGCAGCTTTTTGTTTCATTTGGTGGGCGCACCAAGGGTCTCGCCGCCTCGAAGCAGAGCCTGTCCAGCTGGATAGTGGACGCTATTGCTGCTGCTGCAAAAGATCTGCAGTGGCTGGATCAGGGCTCATTCCACTAGAGGCATGGCCTCATCGTGGGCATGGTCCAGTGGAATTTCTATTCATGACATTTGTAAGGCGGCAGGCTGGGCCTCTCGGTCTACATTTGTGAGGTTTTATAACCTGGAAGTTCCCACCTTGGAGGCTAAACTTTTGTCAGTCTAATAGTGTGTATGATCTGCCCACATCTGCCCAGTGTGTATGATCTGCCCACTTTTTTGCGCGTAGGATACTATCACGTGACCCAGCTCTTCTGATTAAGCCGCACTAATGGCCGTTATGTCAGACTGGCTACCACTCTCAGAAAAAAAAGGTATAAAAGCTGTCACTGGAGCTGTACCTTTTCAAAAGGTACACTTTTGTACCCAAAGGCTGCATATTGGTACCTTATTTGTACCTAAAAATGTACATATTAGCACCTAAAATGGACATATTTGCTCCTAAAATGTACATATTAACACCTAAAATGTACTTATTAGCACCTAAAATGTACATATTAACATCTAAAATGTACATATTAACACTTAAAATCTACACATTAGCACCTGAAATGTACATATTAACAACTAAAATGTACATATTAGCACCTAAAATGTACATAATAGTACCTAAAATGTACATATTAGCACCTAAAATGTACTTATTAGCACCTAAAATGTACATATTAGCACCTAAAATGTACATATTAGCAGCTAAAATGGACAAAAGTTTACCTTTTGAAAAGGTACAGCCCCAGTGAAAGCTTTCGTACCTTTTTTTCTGAGAGTATGTTGCTCTGCATTTCCCATGGGGTGCTTATACATGTGTCAGCCCACTATGCTGGCCCCTATTTTTCCACTTATCTTGTTCCCAGACTCGGGGACTCATGGAGTGGATTATTGGCATGCAAGGCGTTGACAAAGGGTTCCCGTAGCATGAGCTAGCTTAAGCAATACGAGAGAGAACCTCTCGTAACCTTCTCCTTCTCTCTAGAAGAGGGAATGAGTATTGCGTAACCTGCTGTTCAAGAGCGACCAAGAGCGACTTCCGCTTCTGTCGATGAAAACCAGAGAAACAGCCTCAGAGCCCTGCTTATATACGCTAAGCCACGCCCATACTGCCGGTATGTTTTTTTGTATTTGCATGCGTCTTCATCAGGTTGCAGCGCGGTGAGATCTCTCGGCCACCGTAGTTATCATCTTATAAGACAGCATAAAATTTTAAATTTTCATTTAAAGTCCCTGTAAAGTCAAAATTAAGTATGTGTTCTGAGTTTGTCACACCACAGAAAAATGTGTAATTAGCCACCCAGCCAAATTTGAATGATAAAAAAAGTCGGGAAGTACATAAAATAAGCTATCAAAATCATGAAAAAATGAGCAGATTCTCTGCTCTCAAACGCTGGGGGCGTGTCCGCTGGCTGTGCTGAAACCACGCCCACTCACGGGAAAGCTGTTGACGGTGATATTAGCTGATTAGCTTTTGGAGACGGGAGGATGAAAGCTGAGGCGGGAGATCGTCGTTTCGGCCCCGTTCACCAGTAACAGCGGATTATCAGTGAATTATCAGTGAATCCAAGTTGTCTCTGAGGAAAGTTTATAAAACGATCCAGTGTAAAATGATCACTACAGAGGCGGGTGTTGGGGGTGATCCTCAGCTCTTCATCAAGGTAACGTTAGGCTCTCTAAAAACCTCTTCTTGATGTGATCGTTTTTAAGGGAATTTAAATGAAGATACCGATCTGTTTTGTACATGATCGCATCCAGGTAGTAGCCCATGCATGTCCGTGTCGAAGGCATAGCTAGCTAGAAAACTGTAGGCTCAGCTGTAGTAACTAATAGTACTGACAGTCACTCGCGATTGAACGGTGATTGCGAATGTGCGAGGAGAGGGGGAGATCAGACTCTGTGCGTCATCAAATAGAGGGGGGGCCAGCAGCTCATGGGCTCCAGTGCGTCACGGAGCCCTGTTTTAGCCCCGCCCAATTAATCCGTAAAATTGCAATGGTGAAAAACTGTTTAACGGTCTAACTCCACATTTCAGTACTTCACAGTTCACAGACTTTGTAATATGTTTTAGCAATACATATGTAACATTTATAATGTGTTTAGAACTTTTTTGTAGAATTGACTTTACAGGGACTTTAATGACAGAGCTAAACCAGTGTATCAGTTACCTAACATAAACCTCGGTTCTCTCTAGAAGAGGGAACGAGTATTGCTAAGTTAGCTGACGCTACGGGAAAGATTCATCTTTTCGAGGTATTGAAGCCAAAAAAATTACCTTTAATTTTGTATTCATTGTCAACGCAGTGCAGCAGCTACCAGACCTAGAACAGGCTGTCGATTGGCTCATAGGCTGCCCTGCGGGAACTGCAGCAGCCTACCACTGAGCCCGACGTGACGTCACGTCCAATAAAGGGCGCTTGCGTGTTCACAGTGTCATAGCCCTGACATAGTGAATATAAAAGCTTGGCTAGATAATGGACTTTTTGACAGGCTTCATAAAAATCACTTTATAGTTTCAATAATTTATCAGAAATACTCACTTAAACAGGAGGCTTCAAATAAAAGGAGAGAAAGGCAATAAAAGGGCACTTTCAGGTTCATATCCCGATCCAAAGCCATTGGTAACGGGTAAAGGCCGACTTCTACTGTCATCTGTGGTTTGTCCGTTCAAGCAGATCAGTTTAGAAGAGAATATGATCATATGTTCTTTGAGATGTCCGCCCAGATGGCCATTGTACTCTAATGTCGAAATGGAAACAACAACAAAACGCTGTGTGAAATGACATAAACAATTGATTATCACAAGTTTCACGACTTGTGATTAAAAAAAATTCTTAAAAACTAAAGTTTTTTATTTCAGAAGTTTGATCATTTTATTTTTGTTTTGGCTATGAGAGTGTGTTCTGCATTGGGTTATGGATGTCTACGGTATTATGCCTTCAATTATGAATTCAGGTTTAAAGAATTTAAAGTGCTACTGAAAATCAATATAGCCTAGTAGATATGTGATCATATTACACTCTAAAAAATGCTGGGTTGTTTTAACCCAATTTTGGGTCAAATATGGACAAACCCGAAATGTTGGGTTAAAAATGTAATGTAAAAATTTAACCCAATGGCTGGGTTAGTCCATATTTGACCCAAAGTTGGGTTAAAACAACCCAGCATTTTTTAGAGTGTAGAATTGTTTTTCTTCAATTAAACTGCGTTTTTATTATCCTATTACTTTGCTTTGAATTTCAAGTAACTGGAACTTTACTGAAACTGTTTCACCATTTTCAAACATCAAGAACTTAAAAATACTATGAATATAAAACCGTATTAGTAATTAATGCAGCCATAATAACCTTAGTCATTGATGCTGCCATAATAAAAGGCATAACTTTTATTATTTAATTTTTATTAATTACCTTTTTTTGCGGGGAAATTAATTAGTAATACTAACAATAATTTTCAAAATAATAATGTGAACAAAAAATATCATTATAATCACAGCAATAATCCATAGAAAAAACTTAATTTTGAAATATTATGAGGGATAATGAATTAAAAAAATATGATTAATAATAATAATAATGTGCACAGGTAAATCTTAATTTATAATCAAAATGACAATTAATTAAAAAAAATAATGGACTATTTTGATTTCATGGTACTTTAACAACTTTCTTTGCGAATCCCATATGGTGATACAATGTTGAGTCTGTGTTGATGTGTCAACGCTAATTGCATTGAATTAACGTTACAAAGCGGTGTTGCTTTAGTATCACTCTTGCACCCTCAGTTAATTGGGACGCAATGTTGAGATTTCAACCAAAAATCAACAGTTATAGTTTTGATTCAACATTAAAAAGTGATATTTTATCAACACCACTTTTGCACCCTCAGTTAATGGTGAAACAATGGTAAATAAAAAAAATCGAATGCTAATGCTATTGAATAAACATTACACTATGATTGATTCTACATAACCAATGATGAATCAATATTGAAATTTACAAAATAATCAATAATATTGTTGAATCAAGTTACACTATGATGTTGAATCTAAATCACTGCTGTTGAATTAACACTGAAATTAACAAAAATAATCTTTGGTAATATGGTTTGATCAATGTTATATGAAGTTGATTCTAAATACATTTTGTTGAAACACTGAAAATACAACTGAAAAGAAATGTTGTCATATGATTTACCAAGTTATTGTTGAAACAACATTACTATTTCAACTACACTTCAATGGTATGTCAACACATTCTTGACCATTTAAAAAAAAGGCGAAAACCTTTTGAAATATAAATTACACCTTTCCAGCAGTTGAGTCAATTTATTTTATTCAATCAATCAATGACAAAAATATATTAAAAGATTATTATTTTAAAAATAAAGGGGGAGAAATAGGACACAAGCATTTCAATCTTTAAAAATAAAATTAGCTTCAGAAGTCTGATGTTATAATTACTGGTGGTCCAATGGTTCAGGTTTTTAAAAATCTGTCTTGCATCAGGCTATGCATCACAATCAAGAATGTTAATATAATAAAAATGCAATTCACTTTATATATATATATATATATATATATATATTCTGTTTATTTAATTTATTTTTCCTAAATTTATTAATGCTTCAGTATCAAAAGAAAGCATTGGCAGGGTTATCCGATTTTATCTCCAGTCCTAAACACACAAAGCAGCTAATCAAGGTCATCAGGTTTAATGAAAACATTCAGGCAGGTGCTGGAGCTAAACTCTTCATGAAGAAGAACAAACACCCCCGGAGCTGTAGCCATTGACTACATCTCAGTACATTTTCTATCAAACTAAACAGTATTCAATCAACAAGTTTATCTTGTAGAATAAAAGAGTTTAGTTTTTGTTAATGAAAATTTATTTAAAGGGATAGTTCACCATGAAATTAAAATGATGTCATCATTTACTCACCCTCAAGTTGTTCCAACCCTGTATGAGTTTCTTTCTTCTGTTGAACAAAATATGAGAAATTTTAAAGAATGTTGGTAACCAGAAAGGTGATGGTGGCCATTGTTTCCACAGGTTTGAAACAACTTGAGGGTAAATAAATTATGACATAATTTTCATTTTAGGCTGAACAATCCCTTTAAAGCTGAAGATTCACCTTAATTTCTTTAAATATCACAAAATAGCCACTTTCTGAATAAACACAAAATGTTTTTGTTATTGTGTTTCAGTGGAAACAAGCTAAACTGAATGGAAATCAGTTTTCTCAAATTTAATACATTCATGAATATGCATGATTACCTGATTAAGCAGTGATAAGATGCAGGTCTTATCATCAAGTCCCAGGTCAGGTGATTATGCTGTCGACAACAACTCAGTCAGTGTATAATCAATGTCAGCGTTTTTATTGTGTTTTTATTTTTAATTCAGCAGAAAATGGATGTTTTTATGTAGTTTTGTTCTAAAATGCACAGTTTAAAAATATAAAAATGTTTACAGTGACTTATTTTTACAAAATTATTCTGGCAAGCACAGCTGCCAAATTATTTTTGTAAAAAGAACAGGATTTTTTTGTATTAACAAACTTAAATAAACTCTGTATTTCTTACAGTAAATCCCTGTAAATTGTACAGGATTTTTTTTACAGTATGACTGTAATTTTTACAAAATTATTCTGGCAACTCAGCTGCCAAAATTTTTTTGTAAAAACGACGGATTTTTTTTTACAGTGATCAAGAGGGTGCTTCTCTTTTTTTTTTATTGTCCATCTTCATCTGCCTTCACTCCTGCTAAAGGAGCAATGTGCTCTGCATGTGATCACTGATGGATGCAAGACATGCTGTTTGCAATAACATTCTTGCTCATGTTCATTTCACATGCTTCAAGAAATCTGATGTTAGAACTTTATTCAGGAAATTCCTAATAAACTTTACTAAAGCAAGATGCATCTTTTAAAAATGTAGAAAATAAATGCTGTATTCAAACAGTTGACTTTACATACTTTGATGCTGTAATTCTGTATTTATATTTAAAATGGATAATCTCTCTTCTCTTCCGTCATTTTTCCATTTACCAGTCGATCACTGAATCGATATTTTGAAAATCTCTCTTTAATTGTGTAATTGATCAGTAATTTGCCAATGTTGTGGTTCCATTTAGGGACGAGTAACACTGGAGTTAGGTATATTGAATAATGAGATATAATTAAAATATGAAAGGCTAGTGTGTGATTTCAGAGAGACTTGACATTGAAGACAGCATTATGTTAACATTATGTTAAAAGAGAGAAGGTAAGCAAGCTACATCCTGCTAATGCAGTGGCAATAATTTAATTGTTGTTTTTTAATTATATTGTTGTCCATTGATCGAACCTCCATGTCTCTTCACACTCGGTCTCTCTCGCGCGCACTGACAAACCGGTCTTGGCTCGTCTCTTTCGCTTTGCTTTTGTCCAGTTTGGCTGAAATCCCTTTATTTTTAACAGTAAATTGACACGGTTGTCTTTAGTATGATATAGCAACAACAAAACAATTTCATTAAATAGAAAGTTTAAAGAATATTTCATTAAAAATCCAATTAAATAAACTGGTGTATAAGGGTTTCTGTGCATTGGTGTCTTTTGTGTGCATGTGTGTATGCTTGTCAAATAATGTCAAACTTTTTGTTAAAGATTATAACATCTTTGACAAAAACAAAACAAAACACTTTAACATTTCCTGTAGCTATTTTGCTGCATTCTCTTCAAAGCCAGTCTTAACCAGCTTTCTCACAGATGGTAAAAATACCTAAGCGATTATTTCAACTGTAAACAGCTCAATAATGACTGAATAATATGGAATATCTTCATAAAGATCCCTTTCGTAATAGTTTCAATAATTTAGAAATACTTACTGAAACAGGAGGCTTCAAAAAGCAGGAAAGACTGGACCACTTTTAGGTTCATTCCCGATCCACGGCCGTCGGCAACAGGTAAATCCCCGAAACACACTAGATGATCTTAGACTGTCCTCTGTAGTTTGTCAGATCAACAGCAGAGATCCGATCCCGATGACCGCTGATGTACTTTGAGATGTCAGCCCACATTGCAACTAGGTAATGATTATGTATTCGCTAAACCAGGCGCCGCCCATTACGCAAGTCACGGTTGTGAATCAAAGGTTTCGTGCATAGCTTAAACACTAAAAAAAAAAGGTTTGGTGTGACTTGACAGAAAAATAAAGGTTGGTTTTATTTCGGAAGGCATCCGAACGTGTTTCTTAGCATAATTAGACAGCTTTTAATTAGCTTATTATTTATTTATTTGTAGGCTATCTATAAAAATATATTCATTTGGAAATTTATTTTTGTGTTTGTATGCTACAAAAAAAACTTTGGTTAGGCTATTTAGCTATTAATTTGGAAGTGTATTTATAGGTGCTGACCTCAAACCCACAACAAAACAGTGGGTTATGGCGATAGTTATAACAGGTTATCAAAAATGTTTTAAAAAATGTATAAGATTGTGTGGATCTTATTTAGCAAATTACCTCTTGTTCCATCTATCCCCAGCTATTGCAACTCACCAAGGATGGAACAACTGTTTGTGTTTGACATTAACTCACATAATCTGGCAGTGTACGTCCAAGTGCGTTGTATTTGTAGCAAACAAATGTGACCGAGTATCAAATTTCGAGAGAGCCCAAAAAAACAAATGCACAATTTGTAGCTATTTTCATTACCGGTGTTCTGCCAATTTCAAATGTGTGCGCTGAAACTTTGACAACAGTCCTGTGTTACAAAGTCAAATATACTAGCCTACAAAATGCGCATATAACAACCCTACAAAACAACAACAGCGCTTACCTGATTTTATTCTTGTTACTCTTCTGTTATTCTTGTAACTTACTGTTAAATAAAAACATTTAAATCGCTTAAGGACAAAAGGGATAGTCCACAGCAACCTGAATGGTTGGAATAGATACCGGTATTTGCGTAAAGACGTCACGGAAACATTACGTCGATACACTTCTCATGGAAACTAATCGGTGCCAAGTGTCACCTTGTTGCCATGTTACAATGATTAAATTAATAACAATGTACATTTTATATACTGGTTGTTATAGAAAAATTGTAAAGACTCACCATAACTGCTTAATTAGATTAAACTAGTTTTTCTGAACTTTTTAAAAAACATTTCAGAATTGCTGAGATGCCTGACAAAGTTGGCAGCCACATTTTAACCGGGACTAAATCACAGTTAGAAAAAAAATGAATCACTTAATCAATTAATTAATCAAGCAAAAGTAATCTGACCTATCTAAATATTAAAAAGAAAGCTTTATTAACATGCATTTCATCTTTTGCAACTTCATTTGGAACTCACATATGAAAATGTAGAAAAACTGACAAATGCAAATGTGTCAGTCTTCACTGCCTGGAAAATAGAGCAAAAACTAAAAACTATTTAGCATTGTTTCTTTCTTGGAATTCCAAATTAATTATTGTAGCACAAGTGAAAATCAACCAGACTGTTATTTTTCAGTGTATCCCACACTTTCCAAACGTAACTTGATTTTGACCTGTTTATTAATAATTTCTGGAGCATCCCTTCTTGTCTGTGCAGAGGCCATTATACACACACACTGCCTCCTTGATCTTCAACTTCTTCATTTCTTACTACAGAATTTCTTCCTGGAGAAGGTATAGGTTTTTCTTTCTGTCTTCTGTAAAACTTAACACAACTTACTCAACTTACTCAGCTTCACAGAAAATATGTATCCCCTAAAAGGACTTTGTCATTTATGCATAACGCACAGATTATTTTTTATTTTTGGTCTTTGAGTTATTGATTTTTACAAAATTTGCATTAATTACCAAAAACATTTGGATGTTTATTTTATTTATGTATTTTGTGGTCTAAAAGGAACTCACAACTAAACATATTGCTCAAATATTAAAGGATCAAAATAAGTAAACAATATGTAGGATAAATTATATGAAATAGCAAATATAATACTTTTCTATTTTCCAAGACTGTATTTTGTGCATTAAAACTAAAATATTGCAACCCCATTTCCAGAAAAGTTAAGACATTTTTGTCAAATGCAAAAAAAAAAAAAAAAAAAAAATCCACAATCTGTGATTTATTCATTCTCTTGAACATGTTTTTTAACTGAAAAAAGTAAAAAGAAATGCAAAATAAATGAAAAATTATAGAATTGATTGATGGATTGATTGATTGAAAATTTATTAATCCCCGTAGGGAAACTGGTTTGCCACCAACCGTACAACCATAAACACAGTACACAACTAACAGACAAATAAATAAATAAATATGCATTAAAAGAATGACAAAAACCTGATTATAAGACACAACTAAAAGAAATATTTAATTTCACAGTGCAAAAATAATCAAACACTAACACTATTAAAGGCCTGGATGTCACTCAATAATCAACAGTGTTCATTAAAATATCTGACTGCTGCTGGGACAAAAGATCTTCTCATCCGCTCAATATCAAACTGAATATCCAACTGAATTGTCGAGATTTGTCAAACAGTTCAAAAATCTAAATTTTCAAAGAAAGACTGAAAAGAATTTATATCTTTCATCAATTATCAAACATAATATTGTGAAAGATTCAGGGAACCCAGAGAAATCTCAGTAAAGAGGAGGAGGGCAGGAATGTGACTCAACTCTGTTAAATGTGTGTGACCTTTGAGCCCTTTTATTATGGCATTGTATGAGAAACCAGTGTTAAATAAAAGCCACATGTGCTTTGAAAACCGTTTTACTTAACACAGTCTGACGCTGCATTAAAGCTGCTGTAGGTAACTTTTTGTAAAAATTTTTTTTTTACATATGCTATTTGTTAAAACTGTCATTATGTTCTGACAGTAGAATATAAGAAAGATAATCTGTGAAAAAAAAATCAAGGTCCTCTGGCTCCTCCCAGTGGTCCTATTGCTATTGCGATTTGCAGAAATACACCACTCCAGGTCAGAAACAATTAATAAGAGCCAGGAGGAATATCTTAACAGTGTCAACCACGCACATGTAGGCGCTGATCACACCCCTCTCAAGCACAGCGCAAAAACCTTTTGGCCACTCAGCCCAGAGGAATTCTGAGGAACATGTACAGTTCACCCAAAAATGATAATTCTGTCAGTAATTACTCACTTTCTTTCATCTTCAGAACACAAATTAATATATTTTTGATTAGATCTAAGAGCTGTCTCCTTCCTCGGCTTTCTATGTAATTGAAACTACCAACCCCAAAACCCCAAAATAACGACTTTATTGAACTATTCGTTTTCTTATATGGGCCTCAGAGTGAGTTCACGTAACAGTGCAGCGCTACATCACTATTATTGGCCAGCATCACACTCATGAACTCGTGAACCTATGTTGAAAACATGAGGAAAACACAATTTTCAATTTTGGGTGAACGAACCCTTTAAGTAGCCTACAATTTTGAAGGATCTGTACTTTACTCGAGTTTCATTTTTGGGGAGTACTCATGACTTTACTCAAATATATTTGAGAGTGAAATATTGTACTCTTTACTCCAATACATTTCTATCCATAACCGTGAGTAAAAAGTAACTACTTCTAAAAAAAAAAAAAAAAAAAAAATGGAAATAAGAAAAATCTCGGAAACCCTCAAATTGTTGTTTCCCTCTCAAACGTGATTGGATTGTGAAGGATCCACTGATTGGGACAACCTATCAGCAATCACCTTCAGCTTTCCAGCAAAGTCAACTCCATGGTCAGATTTATATAAGAGACCAAACCATGGACGGACGAAACCAATGGATGAAGATGCAGCAGGTCCATCCCGGGAATGTGCTAGCCCGTGGCCCGCCCCACCTCGCCAGACTATTTCAATTTTCTGAATTTTCTGAAATTTTCTTAAATGTTAAATAAAGCAACATGGTAAAAAGATGAATACGACTTGATTTTACTTTCAATTCCTTTTACATTCTCGAAGGTATTGACTTTAACATTTTTCATAACTCCATGTAGGACGTTTCTAAGCACTGTGGATGCAATATTTAGAAAATGTACTCTTGTACTCTTGATACTCTAGTGCTTTTATAAACAAGTACTTCAGTACTTTTACTCAAGTAGACATCTGACTGTAGTAGGCTACTTTTACTTGTACTTGAGTAAAATTTAGCAAGGGGTATCTGTACTTTTACTCAAGTAATAAAGCTGTGTACTCTCTCAGCCTCTGCAGAAAAATAGACATTACTCATTAGGCTGCTTCATTAAAAACGTCACATTTAGACGTTTTCTTCGGCGCGGATCAAGGCAAATGAATCCTTTTCACCTTGAAAATAATAAATGTTTTTTTAATAAATGTTCTGTCAAATTAATTCAAACTAACAATATGAACAAAACAAATACCGTAAAACTTCAAATAATAACCCGGGTTTTTTTTTCTATATCGTCGAAATGCACCAGCTCTTATTTGAGACAGGCGTCTATGAGACAGCCTTTATAATTTAGTGTTGAGATGTTGTTCATTGAGACTAATCTCTAAAAATGTCCAAATGTTCCACGTGAAACTGCGGTCTTCCAAACTTTAACTATCGTGTCAATTGAGATTTGATTAATATGCGCGAGGGAGAGTGAGCAAAACAGTGCTCGCTCGTGTTGTTTGAAGACGTGAGTGCGCGCGAGCGCGGCCATGGCACAAGTCACTTTCTGCTGGTATACTGCCCCCATCTGGTATGGAATATGGAGTATGATTAGATTTTTTTTGGCAGATGGCACCTTTAAAAAACATGCCTCAGACAAACACATGGTGTGCATCTAGAGATAAAACAATGGCACTGATACATTTTAAGAAATGCAAGTTGCTTTCAGTTAAAACAGCTCTGTTTTCCAGATCACTACCACAGTCAAGTCAAGTCACCTTTATTTATACAGCGCTTTTTACAATACAGATTGTTTCAATGCAGTTTTACAGTGATAACAGGAAAATAATGCAACAAACTTTGTTTCTAGAAGAAAATAGTGTCCCAGTCCAGTTTAAGTAAGTTCAGTGATGGTTCACTTTTTGTTCCAAAAAGTTATTAATTTAGTTAATTTATTTATAGACGCTCTAGAGAAAACGGTGATGTCATCGCCCAGCTCAGTGTTAATCAATTTTTATTTATTTTATTTATTAAAGGGACAATGCATATTCATAAACATTTCTGTCAATATGGCAGAATTAGCCTAAAATTAGCCTTTTTTATCTGCAGTCCCTAGACAGATGGTAAGAGTCACCCTAAAAAAGATGACATGCTACATAGCACTAAAAAATTAAAATACATTTAGTAAAATATCTATTATATTAGAATATATAATCGAAACACATCAAAACAACAAACATCACGTAAAAACATAACACGCACAAGGAAAAAATAAGTCAACAGTGCGCGTCAAGAGCAGGTTTAGTAATAGGTTAATGTTGACAGCTCTGATGATCAATAAGCCATTTCCTTAACTGAATCTTAAATGAACTATACGTGTTTCAATCAATAATATTGTTGAATATGTCCAAAACTAAGCAAGCCAAAGGCCAAAGGAGACCTCACCAGATCATTACCGGATCACTTTTATGTGCTTAAAGGAGTAGTTCACTTTTGAAAAAAAAAACTTTTGCTGATAATTTACTGACCCCCATGTCATCCAAGATGTCCATGTCTTTTCTTTCTTCAGTCGAAAAGAAATTAAAGTTTTTGATGAAAACATGAAAACAGGATTTTCTCCATATAATGGACTTCAATGGGAACCAAACGGTTCAAGGTCCAAAAGAGAGTTTCAGTGCAGCTTCAAAGGGCTTTAAACGATTCCAGACGATGAATAAAGGTCTTATCAAGCGAAACGATCGCTCATTTAATAAATAAATAACAAAGTTTAAGTTATATAAGCTCAAACGCCCGCCTTGCTGTGTTCTGTGACGCACGTTTGTGACTCTCCTGTTCGAACTCATTCATCAAAATGAACGAATCTTTTTCCGAGTCATTTGGTTCATTCAACGAACGAAACGAACGAATTGACCCGGTTTTCATCAAAAACCTTAATTTCTTTTCGTCATCTTGGATGACGTGGGGGTGAGTAAATTATAAGCAAAAGTTTTTTGAAAAGTGAACTACTCCTTTAAGTTACGCTCAGAAAACATAAATGCAAAAGTACATGAAATGTTAATTGACTTGCATGACAACTGTCCTTCCCGGCTGTAAAGCAGTGTTGTGTTGTGTTGTGTGTGTTGTGTCTGCCATGACCTCAGGTGTCGAGGCACCCACTCCTGCCGGTGGTCGTCTGGGTGCAGGTGCGGGAGGTTCCCCGTTCTACCGCGAGCTGTGGTTCATCGTGCTGATGGCTGGAGTCGGGCTTGTGCTGTTGGCTCTCATTCTGGCTATAGTTTTACACAAGGCTTTGAACAAACCACCGTTCACCCGAGAGCGACCGCCGCTTGTCCCACTGCCACTGCATCGCCGCAGCCCGTTGACCAACTGCCCACCCAGCAACTCCTACATGGTGAGGCCAAAAAAAAAACCCTGACTTTTGGGGATGTGCCGATGTATCTATCGAAAAAACAAAAGCAATTACTTTCATCTATCACCAGTTGTTTAATAACCCCCTCAGACCTGAATTATGTTTCAAGTTTCTGAAAAATATAAAAGTACATTTTCCCAGCTCATGAGGTTTCTATAAATGAAAACAAATGATTTTTTTTTTATATAATTGCTTTCATTGTGATTTTTTTGTCCATTCCAATGGACATCAGGCCAAAACAGGTGTACTTCCCAAAAATGTACCAACATAAAATAAATTAATAACCATAAAATTTGTTGGTCTATACTTTTAAGCTTTTTCTCAAGGTCAAAAAAATTCCAGCAGTATACCATTTCAACTATAATTTTGAGGTTTTTGTTTTACAGATTGCACATTGTTTGTAACAAACTAAATGTATTCGAATCAATCAATCTGGTCATATTAGAGTCATTTTCTGTGTGCATCTTTCTTTTTTTAGAACAAAAACTTGAACATTATAACATTGCAACTTTAATCATAAGGTTTTTCCTTTATATTGCACATTTGTTTATTCATAACAAAATAAACCTAGGAATCAATCAATGCATTCATGTTAGAGTCGTTTTCTGTGTGCATCCTGTGTTTTCTTGTATTTTTACAGTACTGGCAGGACGGTTGCCAGCAAGTCACTGTATTTCGATTTCCAGTAGCTAGTCCAAGGCCGAAAAAAGGTCCTTTCCGTCCTTGGGCCGTAGGCAAACAGACTTGGGTTGGCGGACGAGCGATGGCGCCCCCGGGCCTCGCCGAAAGGAACTCTAACCCCCGATTCTTCACATGCTCAAGTGGCTGAACTATCTTTGCATTGTAGAACACAGCGTCTTTTCGACATGATGTTGTACAGCTGAAGTTTTTGTGTTCTAGACTTCAAGTTTACACTTCCGACTGCACGTGCATTAACTAGGCGTGGCCAATATGCTTATGTTTTGTATCTACGTCACTACGAAACAGCTAATGACTCGTTTCAAAAACAATTCATTTCAGTCAACTCTCAATTTTGAAAGACAATAACTTTATATGCGGTGCACTTTCAGATATAAATCTTTGCAGGATGTCTTCATTCCCTTAGAGCTATATCCCACACCACATTTCAGTCAATCTTGACACCTTGTTTGGCTTATACATCCTTTAACATTCCCAGTTATTTAAGCCTCTAAATGTGTGTGTTGTGTGCCGTTATAACCAATCTTCAGGCAGTTTCAGGGGATTTATGTAACACGTTGGCCCCCCTTTTTTTGTAGGGAAAGTGTTGGACATATAATTCAATAAATGCTATGTGGGATCTCTCAGCTTTGGAAGGGTCTAGAGCCTTCATTTTTGCACTCAGGTCTAAGTCTCATGGCCCTCTATCAGAATCCAGAGTTCCAAGAAAATCAGAGAAACTCAAAATTTTGACCCCCCGAAAAAAACGACAAGTGTACCCCTTTCGTTTTTTTTGGGCCGAGAAATAATTAAGTTTCTCCAATCTTCTCAAAACTCTGGATTCTGATAGAGGGCCATGAGACTTAAACCTAAGTGCAAAAATGGAGGCTCTAGACCCTTCCAGAGCTGAGATATTGAGATCCAACATAGCATTTATGCCATTATAAATATCTCAAAATCTCAGCTCTGGAAGGGTCTAGAGCCTCCATTTTTGCACTCAGGTCTAAGTCTCATGGCCCTCTATCATAATCCAGAGTTTCAAGAAGATCAGAGAAAGTCAAAATTTCGACCCGAAAAAAAAAAAAACGACAGTGGTACCCCTTTCGTTTTTTTTTCGGGTCGAAATTTTGAGCTTCGATATCTCAGCTCTGGAAGGGTCTAAAGCCTCCATTTTTGCACTCAGGTCTAAGTCTCGTGGCCCTCCATCAGAATCCAGACTTTCAAGAGGATCAGAGAAACTCAAAATTTTGATCCGAAAAAAAAACAACAGTGGTACCCCTTTCATTTTTTTTTTCAGGTCAAAATTTTGAGTTTCGATATCTCAGCTCTGGAAGGGTCTAGAGCCTCCATTTTTGCACTCAGGTCAAAGTCTCATGGCCCTCTATCAGAATCCAGAGTTTCAAGAGGATCAGAGAAACTCAAAATTTCGACCCAAAAAAAAAACCCGACAGTGGTACCCCTTTAATTTTTTTTCGGGTTGAAATTTTGAGTTTCGATATCTCAGCTCTGGAAGGGTCTAGAGACTTCATTTTTGCACTCAGGTCTAAGTCTCATGGCCCTCTTTTAGAATCCAGAGTTTAAAGAGGATCAGAGCAACTCAAGATTTTGACCCGAAAAAAAAAAAACGCCTGTGGTACCCCTTTCGTTTTTGTTTTTTTTTGGGTAGCAATTTTGAGTTTCGATATCTCAGCTCTGGAAGGGTTTAGAGCCTCCATTTTTGCACTCAGGTCTAAGTCTCGTGGCCCTCTATCAGAATCCAGAGTTTTAAGAGGATCAGAGAAACTCAAAATTTTGACCCGAAAAAAAACGACAGTGGTACCCCTTTCGGTTTTTTTTCGGGTCGAAATTTTGAGTTTCGATATCTCAGCTCTGGAAGGGTTTAGAGCCTCCATTTTTGCACTCAGGTCTAAGTCTCGTGGCCCTCTATCAGAATCCAGAGTTTTAAGAGGATCAGAGAAACTCAAAATTTTGACCCGAAAAAAAACGACAGTGGTACCCCTTTCGGTTTTTTTTCGGGTCGAAATTTTGAGTTTCGATATCTCAGCTCTGGAAGGGCCTAGAGCCTCCATTTTTGCACTCAGGCCTAAGTCTCATGGCCCTCTATCAGAATACAGAGTTTCAAGAAAATCAGAGAAACTCAAAATTTTGACCCAAAAAAAAAAAAACGACATAGGTACCCCTTTCGTTTTTTTCGGGGCGAGAAATAATTAAGTTTCTCCAATCTTTTCAAAACTCTGGATTCTGATAGAGGGCAATGAGACTTAGACCTGAGTGCAAAAATGGAGGCTCTAGACCCTTCCAGAGCTGAGATATTGAGATCCCACGTAGCAGTTATGCCATTATAAATATTTCAAAATCTCAGCTCTGGAAGGGTCTAGAGCCTACATTTTTGCACTCAGGTTTAAGTCTTTATATTTCCTGTTTTATATTTTGGGCTGAAGTGTGACCAAGATCTGGTTTTGATGAGATTCACACACTGACTGCGGTGTGTTTGTGTGTGTGCGTGTGCACCTGCTGTCTGGTCTAGTACACAGTAGTGCAGTGCCAGATCAGTGCTGTGTGTAATAAGCCCAGCAGTGTTTATGTGGATGAGTGCGTGTTGGCGCTGATTGTGTCCTCTTCACATCCGTTCCTCCACTCCTCCAGCACCTGACTGCCAACACTCACTTCAGTCCCTAATATGAAGACATGTTGTGATGGATCCGTGTCAATATCGGGATTGTTTGGCCTATACGTCCTTTAACATTCCCAGTTATTTAAGCCTCTAAATGTGTGTGTTGTGTGCCGTTATAACCGATCTTCAGGCAGTTTCAGGGGATTTATGTAACACGTTGGCCCCCCCTTTTTTTGTAGGGAAAGTGTTGGACATATAATTCCATAAATGCAATGTGGGATCTCAATATCTCAGCTCTGGAAGGGTCTAGAGCCTTCATTTTTGCACTCAGGTCTAAGTCTCATGGCCCTCTATCAGAATCCAGAGTTCACAGAAGATCAGAGAAACTCAAAATTTCGACCCCCCAAAAAAAAACGACATAGGTACCCCTTTCGTTTTTTTCAGGGCGAGAAATAATTATGTTTCTCCAATCTTCTCAAAACTCTGGATTCTGATAGAGGGCCATGAGACTTAGGCCTGAGTGCAAAAATGGAGGCTCTAGATCCTTCCAGAGCTGAGATATTGAGATCCCACGTAGCATTTATGCCATTATAAATATTTCAAAATCTCAGCTCTGGAAGGGTCTAGAGCCTCCATTTTTGCACTCAGGTCTAAGTCTTTATATTTCCTGCTTTATATTTTGGGCTGAAGTGTGACCAAGATCTGGTTTTGATGAGATTCACACACTGACTGTGGTGTGTTTGTGTGTGTGCGTCTGCTGTCTGGTCTAGTACACAGTAGTGCAGTGTCAGATCAGTGCTGTGTGTAATAAGCCCAGCAGTGTTTATGTGGATGAGTGCGTGTTGGCGCTGATTGTGTCCTTTTCACATCCGTTCCTCCACTCCTCCAGCACCTAACTGCAAACACTCACTTCTGTCCATAATATGAAGACATGTTGTGATGGATCCGTGTCAATATCGGGATTCTGATAACACCTTGTTTGGCCTATACATCCTTTAACATTCCCAGTTATTTAAGCCTCTGAATGTGTGTGTTGTGTGCCGTTATAAGCATGAGATTATTACCATTTTTGCACTCAGGTCTAAGTCTCATGGCCCTCTATCAGAATCAAGAGTTTTAAGAAAATCAGAGAAACTCAAAATTTCGACCCGAAAAAAAAAAAACAACAGTGGTACCCTTTTCGTTTTTTTTTCGGGCCGAAATTTTGAGTTTCGATATCTCAGGTCTGGAAGGGTCTAGAGCCTCCATTTTTGCACACAGGTCTAAGTCTCATAGCCCTCTATAAGAATCAAGAGTTTCAAGAGGATCAGAGAAACTCAAAATTTTGACCCGAAAAAAAAAACGACAGTGGTACCCCTTTCGTTTTTTTTTCGGGTCGAAATTTTGAGTTTCGATATCTCAGCTCTGGAAGGGTCTAGAGCCTCCATTTTTGCACTCAGGTCTAATTCTCAGGGCCCTCTATCATAATTCAGAGTTTCAAGAAGATCAGAGAAAGTCAAAATTTTGACCCGAAAAAAAAAAAACGACAGTGCTACCCCTTTCGTTTTTTTTTCGGGTCGAAATTTTGAGTTTCGATATCTCAGCTCTGGAAGGGTCTAGAGCCTCAATTTTTGCACTCAGGTCTACGTCTCGTGGCCCTCTATCAGAATACAGAGTTTCAAGAGGATCAGAGAAACTCAAAATTTTGACCCGAAAAAAAACGACAGTGGTACCCCTTTCGTTTTTTTTTTCGGGTTGAAATTTTGAGTTTCGATATCTCAGCTCTGGAAGGGTCTAGAGCCTCCATTTTTGCACTCAGGTCTAATTCTCAGGGCCCTCTATCATAATCCAGAGTTTCAAGAAGATCAGAGAAAGTCAAAATTTTGACCCGAAAAAAAAAACGACAGTGGTACCCCTTTCGTTTTTTTTCGGGTCGAAATTTTGAGTTTCGATATCTCATCTCTGGAAGGGTCTAGAGCCACCATTTTTGCACTCAGGTCTAATTCTCAGGGCCCTCTATCATAATCCAGAGTTTCAAGAAGATCAGAGAAAGTCAAAATTTTGACCCGAAAAAAAAACGACAGTGGTACCCCTTTCGTTTTTTTTTCGGGTCGAAATTTTGAGTTTCGATATCTCAGCTCTGGAAGGGGCTAGAACCTCCATTTTTGCACTCAGGTCTAAGTCTCATGGCCCTCTATCAGAATTTGGGAAGATTGGAGAAACTTAATTTTTCGCCCAAAAAAAAAACGTAGGGGGTACCACTGTCGTTTTTTTTCGGGCCGAATTTTTGAGTTTCGATATCTCAGCTCTGGAAGGGGCTAGAGCCTCCATTTTTGCACTCAGGTCTAAGTCTCATGGCCCTCTATCAGAATTTGGGAAGATTGGAGAAACTTAATTTTTCGCCCCAAAAAAAAACCGTAAGGGGTACCACTGTGGTTTTTTTTTTCGGGCCGAATTTTTGAGTTTCGATATCTCAGCTCTGGAAGGGGCTAGAGCCTCCATTTTTGCACTCAGGTCTAAGTCTCATGGCCCTATATCAGAATTTGGGAAGATTGGAGAAACTTAATTTTTCGCCCAAAAAAAAAACGTAAGGGGTACCACTGTCGTTTTTTTTTCGGGCCGAATTTTTGAGTTTCGATATCTCAGATCTGGAAGGGGCTAGAGCCTCCATTTTTGCACTCAGGTCTAAGTCTCATGGCCCTCTATCAGAATTTGGGAAGATTGGAGAAACTTAATTTTTCGCCCCAAAAAAAAAAGTAAGGGGTACCACTGTGGTTTTTTTTCGGGCCGAATTTTTGAGTTTCGATATCTCAGCTCTGGAAGGGGCTAGAGCCTCCATTTTTGCACTCAGGTGTAAGTCTCATGGCCCTCTATCAGAATTTGGGAAGATTGGAGAAACTTAATTTTTCGCCCAAAAAAAAAAACGTAAGGGGTACCACTGTCGTTTTTTTTTCGGGCCGAATTTTTGAGTTTCGATATCTCAGCTCTGGAAGGGGCAAGAGCCTCCATTTTTGCACTCAGGTCTAAGTCTCATGGCCCTCTATCAGAATTTGGGAAGATTGGAGAAACTTAATTTTTCGCCCAAAAAAAAAAACGTAAGGGGTATCACTGTCGTTTTTTTTTTCGGGCCGAATTTTTGATTTTCGATATCTCAGCTCTGGAAGGGGCTAGAGCCTCCATTTTTGCACTCAGGTCTAAGTCTCATGGCCCTCTATCAGAATTTGGGAAGATTGGAGAAACTTAATTTTTCGCCCCAAAAAAAAACGAAAGGGGTACCACTGTCGTTTTTTTTTCGGGCCGAATTTTTGAGTTTCGATATCTCAGCTCTGGAAGGGTCTAGAGCCTCCATTTTTGCACTCAGGTCTAAGTCTCATGGCCCTCTATCAGAATTTGGGAAGATTGGAGAAACTTAATTTTTCGCCCAAAAAAAAAACGAAAGGGGTACCACTGTCGTTTTTTTTTTTCGGGTCGAATTTTTGAGTTTCGATATCTCAGCTCTAGAAGGGTCTAGAGCCTTCAATTTTGCACTCAGGTCTAAGTCTCATGGCCCTCTATCAGAATCCAGAGTTTTGGGAAGATTGGAGAAACTTAATTTTTCGCCCAAAAAAAAAAAACGTAAGGGGTAACACTGTCGTTTTTTTTTCGGGCCGAATTTTTGAGTTTCGATATCTCAGCTCTGGAAGGGGCTAGAACCTCCATTTTTGCACTCAGGTCTAAGTCTCATGGCCCTCTATCAGAATTTGGGAAGATTGGAGAAACTTAATTTTTCGCCCAAAAAAAAAACGTAAGGGGTACCACTGTCGTTTTTTTTCGGGCCGAATTTTTGAGTTTCGATATCTCAGCTCTGGAAGGGGCTAGAGCCTCCATTTTTGCACTCAGGTCTAAGTCTCATGGCCCTCTATCAGAATTTGGGAAGATTGGAGAAACTTAATTTTTCGCCCCAAAAAAAAACCGTAAGGGGTACCACTGTGGTTTTTTTTTTCGGGCCGAATTTTTGAGTTTCGATATCTCAGCTCTGGAAGGGGCTAGAGCCTCCATTTTTGCACTCAGGTCTAAGTCTCATGGCCCTATATCAGAATTTGGGAAAATTGGAGAAACTTAATTTTTCGCCCAAAAAAAAAACGTAAGGGGTACCACTGTCGTTTTTTTTTCGGGCCGAATTTTTGAGTTTCGATATCTCAGATCTGGAAGGGGCTAGAGCCTCCATTTTTGCACTCAGGTCTAAGTCTCATGGCCCTCTATCAGAATTTGGGAAGATTGGAGAAACTTAATTTTTCGCCCCAAAAAAAAAAGTAAGGGGTACCACTGTGGGTTTTTTTCGGGCCGAATTTTTGAGTTTCGATATCTCAGCTCTGGAAGGGGCTAGAGCCTCCATTTTTGCACTCAGGTGTAAGTCTCATGGCCCTCTATCAGAATTTGGGAAGATTGGAGAAACTTAATTTTTCGCCCAAAAAAAAAAACGTAAGGGGTACCACTGTCGTTTTTTTTTCGGGCCGAATTTTTGAGTTTCGATATCTCAGCTCTGGAAGGGGCAAGAGCCTCCATTTTTGCACTCAGGTCTAAGTCTCATGGCCCTCTATCAGAATTTGGGAAGATTGGAGAAACTTAATTTTTCGCCCAAAAAAAAAAAACGTAAGGGGTACCACTGTCGTTTTTTTTTTCGGGCCGAATTTTTGATTTTCGATATCTCAGCTCTGGAAGGGGCTAGAGCCTCCATTTTTGCACTCAGGTCTAAGTCTCATGGCCCTCTATCAGAATTTGGGAAGATTGGAGAAACTTAATTTTTCGCCCCAAAAAAAAACGAAAGGGGTACCACTGTCGTTTTTTTTTCGGGCCGAATTTTTGAGTTTCGATATCTCAGCTCTGGAAGGGTCTAGAGCCTCCATTTTTGCACTCAGGTCTAAGTCTCATGGCCCTCTATCAGAATTTGGGAAGATTGGAGAAACTTAATTTTTCGCCCAAAAAAAAAACGAAAGGGGTACCACTGTCGTTTTTTTTTTTCGGGTCGAATTTTTGAGTTTCGATATCTCAGCTCTAGAAGGGTCTAGAGCCTTCAATTTTGCACTCAGGTCTAAGTCTCATGGCCCTCTATCAGAATCCAGAGTTTTGGGAAGATTGGAGAAACTTAATTTTTCGCCCAAAAAAAAAAAACGTAAGGGGTAACACTGTCGTTTTTTTTTCGGGCCGAATTTTTGAGTTTCGATATCTCAGCTCTGGAAGGGGCTAGAGCCTCCATTTTTGCACTCAGGTCTAAGTCTCATGGCCCTCTACCAGAATTTGGGAAGATTGGAGAAACTTAATTTTTCGCCCAAAAAAATAAACGTAAGGGGTACCACTGTCGGTTTTTTTTTCAGGCCGAATTTTTGAGTTTCGATATCTCAGCTCTAGAAGGTTCTAGAGCCTTCAATTTCGCACTCAGGTCTAAGTCTCATGGCCCTCTATCAGAATCCAGAGTTTTGGGAAGATTGGAGAAACTTAATTTTTCGCCCAAAAAAAAAAAAACGTAAGGGGTAACACTGTCGTTTTTTTTTCGGGCCGAATTTTTGAGTTTCGATATCTCAGCTCTGGAAGGGGCTAGAGCCTCCATTTTTGCACTCAGGTCTAAGTCTCATGGCCCTCTACCAGAATTTGGGAAGATTGGAGAAACTTAATTTTTCGCCCAAAAAAATAAACGTAAGGGGTACCACTGTCGTTTTTTTTTTCAGGCCGAATTTTTGAGTTTCGATATCTCAGCTCTGGAAGGGGCTAGAGCCTCCATTTTTGCACTCAGGTCTAAGTCTCATGGCCCTCTACCAGAATTTGGGAAGATTGGAGAAACTTAATTTTTCGCCCCAAAAAAAAAAACGTAAGGGGTACCACTGTGTTTTTTTTTTCGGGCCGAATTTTTGAGTTTCGATATCTCAGCTCTGGAAGGGGCTAGAGCCTCCATTTTTGCACTCAGGTCTAAGTCTCATGGCCCTCTATCAGAATTTGGGAAGATTGGAGAAACTTAATTTTTCGCCCCAAAAAAAAACGTAAGGGGTACCACTGTGGTTTTTTTTTCGGGCCGAATTTTTGAGTTTCGATATCTCAGCTCTGGAAGGGGCTAGAGCCTCCATTTTTGCACTCAGGTCTAAGTCTCATGGCCCTCTACCAGAATTTGGGAAGATTGGAGAAACTTAATTTTTCGCCCAAAAAAAAAAAACGTAAGGGGTACCACTGTGGTTTTTTTTTCGGGCCGAATTTTTGAGTTTCGATATCTCAGCTCTGGAAGGGGCTAGAGCCTCCATTTTTGCACTCAGGTCTAAGTCTCATGGCCCTCTATCAGAATTTGGGAAGATTGGAGAAACTTAATTTTTCGCCCCAAAAAAAAACGTAAGGGGTACCACTGTGGTTTTTTTTTCGGGCCGAATTTTTGAGTTTCGATATCTCAGCTCTGGAAGGGGCTAGAGCCTCCATTTTTGCACTCAGGTGTAAGTCTCATGGCCCTCTATCAGAATTTGGGAAGATTGGAGAAACTTAATTTTTCGCCCCAAAAAAAAACGTAAGGGGTACCACTGTCGTTTTTTTTTCGGGCCGAATTTTTGAGTTTCGATATCTCAGCTCTGGAAGGGGCAAGAGCCTCCATTTTTGCACTCAGGTCTAAGTCTCATGGCCCTCTATCAGAATTTGGGAAGATTGGAGAAACTTAATTTTTCGCCCAAAAAAAAAAACGTAAGGGGTACCACTGTCGTTTTTTTTTCGGGCCGAATTTTTTAATTTCGATATCTCAGCTCTGGAAGGGGCTAGAGCCTCCATTTTTGCACTCAGGTCTAAGTCTCATGGCCCTCGATCAGAAGTTGGGAAGATTGGAGAAACTTAATTTTTCGCCCCAAAAAAAAAACGTAAGGGGTACCACTGTCGTTTTTTTTTTCGGGCCGAATTTTTGAGTTTCGATATCTCAGCTCTGGAAGGGGCTAGAGCCTCCATTTTTGCACTCAGGTCTAAGTCTCATGGCCCTCTATCAGAATTTGGGAAGATTGGAGAAACTTAATTTTTCGCCCCAAAAAAAAAAAACGAAAGGGGTACCACTGTCGTTTTTTTTTCGGGCCGAATTTTTGAGTTTCGATATCTCAGCTCTGGAAGGGGCTAGAGCCTCCATTTTTGCACTCAGGTCTAAGTCTCATGGCCCTCTACCAGAATTTGGGAAGATTGGAGAAACTTAATTTTTCGCCCAAAAAAATAAACGTAAGGGGTACCACTGTCGTTTTTTTTTTCAGGCCGAATTTTTGAGTTTCGATATCTCAGCTCTGGAAGGGTCTAGAGCCTTCAATTTTGCACTCAGGTCTAAGTCTCATGGCCCTCTATCAGAATCCAGAGTTTTGGGAAGATTGGAGAAACTTAATTTTTCGCCCAAAAAAAAAAACGTAAGGGGTAACACTGTCGTTTTTTTTTCGGGCCGAATTTTTGAGTTTCGATATCTCAGCTCTGGAAGGGGCTAGAGCCTCCATTTTTGCACTCAGGTCTAAGTCTCATGGCCCTCTACCAGAATTTGGGAAGATTGGAGAAACTTAATTTTTCGCCCAAAAAAAAAAACGTAAGGGGTACCACTGTCGTTTTTTTTTCGGGCCGAATTTTTGAGTTTCGATATCTCAGATCTGGAAGGGGCTAGAGCCTCCATTTTTGCACTCAGGTCTAAGTCTCATGGCCCTCTATCAGAATCCACAGTTTTGGGAAGATTGGAGAAACTTAATTTTTCGCCCCAAAAAAAAAAACGTAAGGGGTACCACTGTCGTTTTTTTTTTCGGGCCGAATTTTTGAGTTTCGATATCTCAGCTCTGGAAGGGGCTAGAGCCTCCATTTTTGCACTCAGGTCTAAGTGTTATGGCCCTCTATCAGAATCCAGAGTTTTGGGAAGATTGGAGAAACTTAATTTTTCGCCCCCAAAAAAAAACGGAAGGGGTAACACTGTCGTTTTTTTTCGGGCCGAATTTTTGAGTTTCGATATCTCAGCTCTGGAAGGGAATAGAGCCTCCATTTTTGCACTCAGGTCTAAGTCTCATGGCCCTCTACCAGAATTTGGGAAGATTGGAGAAACTTAATTTTTCGCCCCCAAAAAAAAACGTAAGGGGTACCACTGTCGTTTTTTTTTTCGGGCCGAATTTTTGAGTTTCGATATCTCAGCTCTGGAAGGGGCTAGAGCCTCCATTTTTGCACTCAGGTCTAAGTCTCATGGCCCTCTACCAGAATTTGGGAAGATTGGAGAAACTTAATTTTTCGCCCAAAAAAAAAAACGTAAGGGGTACCACTGTCGTTTTTTTTTTCGGGCCGAATTTTTGAGTTTCGATATCTCAGCTCTGGAAGGGGCTAGAGCCTCCATTTTTGCACTCAGGTCTAAGTCTCATGGCCCTCTATCAGAATTTGGGAAGATTGGAGAAACTTAATTTTTCGCCCAAAAAAAAAAACGTAAGGGGTACCACTGTCGTTTTTTTTTCGGGCCGAATTTTTGAGTTTCGATATCTCAGCTCTGGAAGGGGCTAGAGCCTCCATTTTTGCACTCAGGTCTAAGTCTCATGGCCCTCTACCAGAATTTGGGAAGATTGGAGAAACTTAATTTTTCGCCCCAAAAAAAAACCGTAAGGGGTACCACTGTCGTTTTTTTTTCGGGCCGAATTTTTGAGTTTCGATATCTCAGCTCTGGAAGGGGCTAGAGCCTCCATTCTTGCACTCAGGTCTAAGTCTCATGGCCCTCTACCAGAATTTGGGAAGATTGGAGAAACTTAATTTTTCGCCCAAAAAAAAAAACGTAAGGGGTACCACTGTCGTTTTTTTTTTCAGGCCGAATTTTTGAGTTTTGATATCTCAGCTCTGGAAGGGGCTAGAGCCTCCATTTTTGCACTCAGGTCTAAGTCTCATGGCCCTCTACCAGAATTTGGGAAGATTGGAGAAACTTAATTTTTCGCCCAAAAAAAAAAACGTAAGGGGTACCACTGTCGTTTTTTTTTCGGGCCGAAATTTTGAGTTTCGATATCTCAGCTCTGGAAGGGGCTAGAGCCTCCATTTTTGCACTCAGGTCTAAGTCTCATGGCCCTCTATCAGAATTTGGGAAGATTGGAGAAACTTAATTTTTCGCCCCCAAAAAAAACCGTAAGGGGTACCACTGTGGGTTTTTTTTTCGGGCCGAATTTTTGAGTTTCGATATCTCAGCTCTGGAAGGGGCTAGAGCCTCCATTTTTGCACTCAGGTCTAAGTCTCATGGCCCTCTATCAGAATTTGGGAAGATTGGAGAAACTTAATTTTTCGCCCAAAAAAAAAACGTAAGGGGTACCACTGTCGTTTTTTTTTCGGGCCGAATTTTTGAGTTTCGATATCTCAGATCTGGAAGGGGCTAGAGCCTCCATTTTTGCACTCAGGTCTAAGTCTCATGGCCCTCTATCAGAATTTGGGAAGATTGGAGAAACTTAATTTTTCGCCCCCAAAAAAAAAACCGTAAGGGGTACCACTGTCGTTTTTTTTTTCGGGCCGAATTTTTGAGTTTCGATATCTCAGCTCTGGAAGGGGCTAGAGCCTCCATTTTTGCACTCAGGTCTAAGTCTCATGGTCCTCTATTAGAATTTGGGAAGATTGGAGAAACTTAATTTTTCACCCCAAAAAAAAAAACGTAAGGGGTACCACTGTCGTTTTTTTTTCGGGCCGAATTTTTGAGTTTCGATATCTCAGCTCTGGAAGGGGCTAGAGCCTCCATTTTTGCACTCAGGTCTAAGTCTCATGGCCCTCTATCAGAATTTGGGAAGATTGGAGAAACTTAATTTTTCGCCCAAAAAAAAAACGTAAGGGGTACCACTGTCGTTTTTTTTTCGGGTCGAATTTTTGAGTTTCAATATCTCAGCTCTAGAAGGGTCTAGAGCCTTCAATTTTGCACTCAGGTCTAAGTCTCATGGCCCTCTATTAGAATCCAGAGTTTTGGGAAGATTGGAGAAACTTAATTTTTCGCCCCCCAAAAAAAACGTAAGGGGTACCACTGTCGTTTTTTTTTCGGGCCGAATTTTTGAGTTTCGATATCTCAGCTCTGGAAGGGGCTGGAGCCTCCATTTTTGCACTCAGGTCTAAGTCTCATGGCCCTCTATCAGAATTTGGGAAGATTGGAGAAACTTAATTTTTCGCCCAAAAAAAAAACGTAAGGGGTACCACTGTCGTTTTTTTTTCGGGCCGAATTTTCGAGTTTCGATATCTCAGCTCTGGAAGGGGCTAGAGCCTCCATTTTTGCACTCGGGTCTAAGTCTCATGGCCCTCTATCAGAATTTGGGAAGATTGGAGAAACTTAATTTTTCGCCCCCAAAAAAAAACGTAAGGGGTACCACTGTGTTTTTTTTTTTCGGGCCGAATTTTTGAGTTTCGATATCTCAGCTCTGGAAGGGGCTAGAGCCTCCATTTTTGCACTCAGGTGTAAGTCTCATGGCCCTCTATCAGAATTTGGGAAGATTGGAGAAACTTAATTTTTCGCCCAAAAAAAAAACGTAAGGGGTACCACTGTCGTTTTTTTTTCGGGCCGAATTTTTGAGTTTCGATATCTCAGCTCTGGAAGGGGCTAGAGCCTCCATTTTTGCACTCAGGTCTAAGTCTCATGGCCCTCTATCAGAATCCAGAGTTTTGGGAAGATTGGAGAAACTTAATTTTTCGCACCAAAAAAAAAACGAAAGGGGTACCACTGTCGGTTTTTTTTTCGGGTCGAATTTTTGAGTTTCGATATCTCAGCTCTAGAAGGGTCTAGAGCCTTCAATTTTGCACTCAGGTCTAAGTCTCATGGCCCTCTATCAGAATCCAGAGTTTTGGGAAGATTGGAGAAACTTAATTTTTCGCCCCAAAAAAAAAAACGTAAGGGGTAACACTGTCGTTTTTTTTTCGGGCCGAATTTTTGAGTTTCGATATCTCAGCTCTGGAAGGGGCTAGAGCCTCCATTTTTGCACTCAGGTCTAAGTCTCATGGCCCTCTACCAGAATTTGGGAAGATTGGAGAAACTTAATTTTTCGCCCCCCAAAAAAAACGTAAGGGGTACCACTGTCGTTTTTTTTTTGGGGCCGAATTTTTGAGTTTCGATATCTCAGCTCTGGAAGGGGCTAGAGCCTCCATTTTTGCACTCAGGTCTAAGTCTCATGGCCCTCTATCAGAATCCAGAGTTTTGGGAAGATTGGAGAAACTTAATTTTTCGCCCCCAAAAAAAAAACGTAAGGGGTACCACTGTCGTTTTTTTTTTCGGGCCGAATTTTTGAGTTTCGATATCTCAGCTCTGGAAGGGGCTAGAGCCTCCATTTTTGCACTCAGGTCTAAGTCTCATGGCCCTCTATCAGAATTTGGGAAGATTGGAGAAACTTAATTTTTCGCCCCAAAAAAAAAACGTAAGGGGTACCACTGTGGTTTTTTTTTCGGGCCGAATTTTTGAGTTTCGATATCTCAGCTCTGGAAGGGGCTAGAGCCTCCATTTTTGCACTCAGGTCTAAGTCTCATGGCCCTCTATCAGAATTTGGGAAGATTGGAGAAACTTAATTTTTCGCCCAAAAAAAAAACGTAAGGGGTACCACTGTCGTTTTTTTTTCGGGCCGAATTTTTGAGTTTCGATATCTCAGATCTGGAAGGGGCTAGAGCCTCCATTTTTGCACTCAGGTCTAAGTCTCATGGCCCTCTATCAGAATTTGGGAAGATTGGAGAAACTTAATTTTTCGCCCCAAAAAAAAAAAGTAAGGGGTACCACTGTGGTTTTTTTTCGGGCCGAATTTTTGAGTTTCGATATCTCAGCTCTGGAAGGGGCTAGAGCCTCCATTTTTGCACTCAGGTGTAAGTCTCATGGACCTCTATCAGAATTTGGGAAGATTGGAAAAACTTAATTTTTCGCCCAAAAAAAAAAACGTAAGGGGTACCACTGTCGTTTTTTTTTCGGGCCGAATTTTTGAGTTTCGATATCTCAGCTCTGGAAGGGGCAAGAGCCTCCATTTTTGCACTCAGGTCTAAGTCTCATGGCCCTCTATCAGAATTTGGGAAGATTGGAGAAACTTAATTTTTCGCCCAAAAAAAAAAACGTAAGGGGTACCACTGTCATTTTTTTTTCGGGCCGAATTTTTGAATTTCGATATCTCAGCTCTGGAAGGGGCTAGAGCCTCCAATTTTGCACTCAGGTCTAAGTCTCATGGCCCTCGATCAGAAGTTGGGAAGATTGGAGAAACTTAATTTTTCGCCCCAAAAAAAAAAACGTAAGGGGTACCACTGTCGTTTTTTTTTTCGGGCCGAATTTTTGAGTTTCGATATCTCAGCTCTGGAAGGGGCTAGAGCCTCCATTTTTGCACTCAGGTCTAAGTCTCATGGCCCTCTATCAGAATTTGGGAAGATTGGAGAAGTTTAATTTTTCGCCCCAAAAAAAAAACAAAAGGGGTACCACTGTCGTTTTTTTTTTGGGCCGAATTTTTGAGTTTCGATATCTCAGCTCTGGAAGGGGCTAGAGCCTCCATTTTTGCACTCAGGTCTAAGTCTCATGGCCCTCTACCAGAATTTGGGAAGATTGGAGAAACTTAATTTTTCGCCCAAAAAAATAAACGTAAGGGGTACCACTGTCGTTTTTTTTTTCAGGCCGAATTTTTGAGTTTCGATATCTCAGCTCTGGAAGGGTCTAGAGCCTTCAATTTTGCACTCAGGTCTAAGTCTCATGGCCCTCTATCAGAATCCAGAGTTTTGGGAAGATTGGAGAAACTTAATTTTTCGCCCAAAAAAAAAAAACATAAGGGGTAACACTGTCGTTTTTTTTTCGGGCCGAATTTTTGAGTTTCGATATCTCAGCTCTGGAAGGGGCTAGAGCCTCCATTTTTGCACTCAGGTCTAAGTCTCATGGCCCTCTACCAGAATTTGGGAAGATTGGAGAAACTTAATTTTTCGCCCAAAAAAAAAAAACGTAAGGGGTACCACTGTCGTTTTTTTTTCGGGCCAAATTTTTGAGTTTCGATATCTCAGCTCTGGAAGGGGCTAGAGCCTCCATTTTTGCACTCAGGTCTAAGTCTCATGGCCCTCTATCAGAATCCAGAGTTTTGGGAAGATTGGAGAAACTTAATTTTTCGCCCCCAAAAAAAAAACGTAAGGGGGTACCACTGTCGTTTTTTTTTTCGGGCCGAATTTTTGAGTTTCGATATCTCAGCTCTGGAAGGGGCTAGAGCCTCCATTTTTGCACTCAGGTCTAAGTGTTATGGCCCTCTATCAGAATCCAGAGTTTTGGGAAGATTGGAGAAACTTAATTTTTCGCCCCAAAAAAAAAACGGAAGGGGTAACACTGTCGTTTTTTTCGGGCCGAATTTTTGAGTTTCGATATCTTAGCTCTGGAAGGGGCTAGAGCCTCCATTTTTGCACTCAGGTCTAAGTCTCATGGCCCTCTACCAGAATTTGGGAAGATTGGAGAAACTTAATTTTTCGCCCCCAAAAAAAAACGTAAGGGGTAACACTGTCGTTTTTTTTTCGGGCCGAATTTTTGAGTTTCGATATCTCAGCTCTGGAAGGGGCTAGAGCCTCCATTTTTGCACTCAGGTCTAAGTCTCATGGCCCTCTACCAGAATTTGGGAAGATTGGAAAAACTTAATTTTTCGCCCAAAAAAAAAAACGTAAGGGGTACCACTGTCGTTTTTTTTTTCGGGCCGAATTTTTGAGTTTCGATATCTCAGCTCTGGAAGGGGCTAGAGCCTCCATTTTTGCACTCAGGTCTAAGTCTCATGGCCCTCTATCAGAATTTGGGAAGATTGGAGAAACTTAATTTTTCGCCCAAAAAAAAAACGTAAGGGGTACCACTGTCGTTTTTTTTTCGGGCCGAAATTTTGAGTTTCGATATCTCAGCTCTGGAAGGGGCTAGAGCCTCCATTTTTGCACTCAGGTCTAAGTCTCATGGCCCTCTATCAGAATTTGGGAAGATTGGAGAAACTTAATTTTTCGCCCCAAAAAAAAACCGTAAGGGGTACCACTGTGGTTTTTTTTTTCGGGCCGAATTTTTGAGTTTCGATATCTCAGCTCTGGAAGGGGCTAGAGCCTCAATTTTTGCACTCAGGTCTAAGTCTCATGGCCCTCTATCAGAATTTGGGAAGATTGGAGAAACTTAATTTTTCGCCCAAAAAAAAAACGTAAGGGGTACCACTGTCGTTTTTTTTTCGGGCCGAATTTTTGAGTTTCGATATCTCAGATCTGGAAGGGGCTAGAGCCTCCATTTTTGCACTCAGGTCTAAGTCTCATGGCCCTCTATCAGAATTTGGGAAGATTGGAGAAACTTAATTTTTCGCCCCAAAAAAAAAAACCGTAAGGGGTACCACTGTCGTTTTTTTTTTCGGGCCGAATTTTTGAGTTTCGATATCTCAGCTCTGGAAGGGGCTAGAGCCTCCATTTTTGCACTCAGGTCTAAGTCTCATGGCCCTCTACCAGAATTTGGGAAGATTGGAGAAACTTAATTTTTCGCCCCCCAAAAAAAACGTAAGGGGTACCACTGTCGTTTTTTTTTGGGGCCGAATTTTTGAGTTTCGATATCTCAGCTCTGGAAGGGGCTAGAGCCTCCATTTTTGCACTCAGGTCTAAGTCTCATGGCCCTCTATCAGAATCCAGAGTTTTGGGAAGATTGGAGAAACTTAATTTTTCGCCCCCAAAAAAAAAACGTAAGGGGTACCACTGTCGTTTTTTTTTTCGGGCCGAATTTTTGAGTTTCGATATCTCAGCTCTGGAAGGGGCTAGAGCCTCCATTTTTGCACTCAGGTCTAAGTCTCATGGCCCTCTATCAGAATTTGGGAAGATTGGAGAAACTTAATTTTTCGCCCCAAAAAAAAAACGTAAGGGGTACCACTGTGGTTTTTTTTTCGGGCCGAATTTTTGAGTTTCGATATCTCAGCTCTGGAAGGGGCTAGAGCCTCCATTTTTGCACTCAGGTCTAAGTCTCATGGCCCTCTATCAGAATTTGGGAAGATTGGAGAAACTTAATTTTTCGCCCAAAAAAAAAACGTAAGGGGTACCACTGTCGTTTTTTTTTCGGGCCGAATTTTTGAGTTTCGATATCTCAGATCTGGAAGGGGCTAGAGCCTCCATTTTTGCACTCAGGTCTAAGTCTCATGGCCCTCTATCAGAATTTGGGAAGATTGGAGAAACTTAATTTTTCGCCCCAAAAAAAAAAAGTAAGGGGTACCACTGTGGTTTTTTTTCGGGCCGAATTTTTGAGTTTCGATATCTCAGCTCTGGAAGGGGCTAGAGCCTCCATTTTTGCACTCAGGTGTAAGTCTCATGGACCTCTATCAGAATTTGGGAAGATTGGAAAAACTTAATTTTTCGCCCAAAAAAAAAAACGTAAGGGGTACCACTGTCGTTTTTTTTTCGGGCCGAATTTTTGAGTTTCGATATCTCAGCTCTGGAAGGGGCAAGAGCCTCCATTTTTGCACTCAGGTCTAAGTCTCATGGCCCTCTATCAGAATTTGGGAAGATTGGAGAAACTTAATTTTTCGCCCAAAAAAAAAAACGTAAGGGGTACCACTGTCATTTTTTTTTCGGGCCGAATTTTTGAATTTCGATATCTCAGCTCTGGAAGGGGCTAGAGCCTCCAATTTTGCACTCAGGTCTAAGTCTCATGGCCCTCGATCAGAAGTTGGGAAGATTGGAGAAACTTAATTTTTCGCCCCAAAAAAAAAAACGTAAGGGGTACCACTGTCGTTTTTTTTTTCGGGCCGAATTTTTGAGTTTCGATATCTCAGCTCTGGAAGGGGCTAGAGCCTCCATTTTTGCACTCAGGTCTAAGTCTCATGGCCCTCTATCAGAATTTGGGAAGATTGGAGAAGTTTAATTTTTCGCCCCAAAAAAAAAACAAAAGGGGTACCACTGTCGTTTTTTTTTTGGGCCGAATTTTTGAGTTTCGATATCTCAGCTCTGGAAGGGGCTAGAGCCTCCATTTTTGCACTCAGGTCTAAGTCTCATGGCCCTCTACCAGAATTTGGGAAGATTGGAGAAACTTAATTTTTCGCCCAAAAAAATAAACGTAAGGGGTACCACTGTCGTTTTTTTTTTCAGGCCGAATTTTTGAGTTTCGATATCTCAGCTCTGGAAGGGTCTAGAGCCTTCAATTTTGCACTCAGGTCTAAGTCTCATGGCCCTCTATCAGAATCCAGAGTTTTGGGAAGATTGGAGAAACTTAATTTTTCGCCCAAAAAAAAAAAACATAAGGGGTATCACTGTCGTTTTTTTTTCGGGCCGAATTTTTGAGTTTCGATATCTCAGCTCTGGAAGGGGCTAGAGCCTCCATTTTTGCACTCAGGTCTAAGTCTCATGGCCCTCTACCAGAATTTGGGAAGATTGGAGAAACTTAATTTTTCGCCCAAAAAAAAAAAACGTAAGGGGTACCACTGTCGTTTTTTTTTCGGGCCAAATTTTTGAGTTTCGATATCTCAGCTCTGGAAGGGGCTAGAGCCTCCATTTTTGCACTCAGGTCTAAGTCTCATGGCCCTCTATCAGAATCCAGAGTTTTGGGAAGATTGGAGAAACTTAATTTTTCGCCCCCAAAAAAAAAACGTAAGGGGGTACCACTGTCGTTTTTTTTTTCGGGCCGAATTTTTGAGTTTCGATATCTCAGCTCTGGAAGGGGCTAGAGCCTCCATTTTTGCACTCAGGTCTAAGTGTTATGGCCCTCTATCAGAATCCAGAGTTTTGGGAAGATTGGAGAAACTTAATTTTTCGCCCCAAAAAAAAAACGGAAGGGGTAACACTGTCGTTTTTTTCGGGCCGAATTTTTGAGTTTCGATATCTTAGCTCTGGAAGGGGCTAGAGCCTCCATTTTTGCACTCAGGTCTAAGTCTCATGGCCCTCTACCAGAATTTGGGAAGATTGGAGAAACTTAATTTTTCGCCCCCAAAAAAAAACGTAAGGGGTAACACTGTCGTTTTTTTTTCGGGCCGAATTTTTGAGTTTCGATATCTCAGCTCTGGAAGGGGCTAGAGCCTCCATTTTTGCACTCAGGTCTAAGTCTCATGGCCCTCTACCAGAATTTGGGAAGATTGGAGAAACTTAATTTTTCGCCCAAAAAAAAAAACGTAAGGGGTACCACTGTCGTTTTTTTTTTCGGGCCGAATTTTTGAGTTTCGATATCTCAGCTCTGGAAGGGGCTAGAGCCTCCATTTTTGCACTCAGGTCTAAGTCTCATGGCCCTCTATCAGAATTTGGGAAGATTGGAGAAACTTAATTTTTCGCCCAAAAAAAAAACGTAAGGGGTACCACTGTCGTTTTTTTTTCGGGCCGAAATTTTGAGTTTCGATATCTCAGCTCTGGAAGGGGCTAGAGCCTCCATTTTTGCACTCAGGTCTAAGTCTCATGGCCCTCTATCAGAATTTGGGAAGATTGGAGAAACTTAATTTTTCGCCCCAAAAAAAAACCGTAAGGGGTACCACTGTGGTTTTTTTTTTCGGGCCGAATTTTTGAGTTTCGATATCTCAGCTCTGGAAGGGGCTAGAGCCTCAATTTTTGCACTCAGGTCTAAGTCTCATGGCCCTCTATCAGAATTTGGGAAGATTGGAGAAACTTAATTTTTCGCCCAAAAAAAAAACGTAAGGGGTACCACTGTCGTTTTTTTTTCGGGCCGAATTTTTGAGTTTCGATATCTCAGATCTGGAAGGGGCTAGAGCCTCCATTTTTGCACTCAGGTCTAAGTCTCATGGCCCTCTATCAGAATTTGGGAAGATTGGAGAAACTTAATTTTTCGCCCCAAAAAAAAAAACCGTAAGGGGTACCACTGTCGTTTTTTTTTTCGGGCCGAATTTTTGAGTTTCGATATCTCAGCTCTGGAAGGGGCTAGAGCCTCCATTTTTGCACTCAGGTCTAAGTCTCATGGCCCTCTATCAGAATTTGGGAAGATTGGAGAAACTTAATTTTTCGCCCAAAAAAAAAAACGTAAGGGGTACCACTGTAGTTTTTTTTTTCGGGCCGAATTTTTGAGTTTCGATATCTCAGCTCTGGAAGGGGCTAGAGCCTCCATTTTTGCACTCAGGTCTAAGTCTCATGGTCCTCTATTAGAATTTGGGAAGATTGGAGAAACTTAATTTTTCACCCCAAAAAAAAAAAACGTAAGGGGTACCACTGTCGTTTTTTTTTCGGGCCGAATTTTTGAGTTTCGATATCTCAGCTCTGGAAGGGGCTAGAGCCTCCATTTTTGCACTCAGGTCTAAGTCTCATGGCCCTCTATCAGAATTTGGGAAGATTGGAGAAACTTAATTTTTCGCCCCAAAAAAAAACGTAAGGGGTACCACTGTCGTTTTTTTTTCGGGTCGAATTTTTGAGTTTCAATATCTCAGCTCTAGAAGGGTCTAGAGCCTTCAATTTTGCACTCAGGTCTAAGTCTCATGGCCCTCTATTAGAATCCAGAGTTTTGGGAAGATTGGAGAAACTTAATTTTTCGCCCCCCAAAAAAAACGTAAGGGGTAACACTGTCGTTTTTTTTTCGGGCCGAATTTTTGAGTTTCGATATCTCAGCTCTGGAAGGGGCTAGAGCCTCCATTTTTGCACTCAGGTCTAAGTCTCATGGCCCTCTACCAGAATTTGGGAAGATTGGAGAAACTTAATTTTTCGCCCCCCAAAAAAAAACGTAAGGGGTACCACTGTCGTTTTTTTTTCAGGCCGAATTTTTGAGTTTCGATATCTTAGCTCTGGAAGGGGCTAGAGCCTCCATTTTTGCACTCAGGTCTAAGTCTCATGGCCCTCTACCAGAATTTGGGAAGATTGGAGAAACTTAATTTTTCGCCCGAAAAAAAAACGTAAGGGGTACCACTGTCGTTTTTTTTTTCAGGCCGAATTTTTGAGTTTCGATATCTCAGCTCTGGAAGGGGCTAGAGCCTCCATTTTTGCACTCAGGTCTAAGTCTCATGGCCCTCTACCAGAATTTGGGAAGATTGGAGAAACTTAATTTTTCACCCAAAAAAAAAAAACGTAAGGGTTACCACTGTCGTTTTTTTTTGGGGCCGAATTTTTGAGTTTCGATATCTCAGCTCTGGAAGGGGCTAGAGCCTCCATTTTTGCACTCAGGTCTAAGTCTCATGGCCCTCTATCAGAATCCAGAGTTTTGGGAAGATTGGAGAAACTTAATTTTTCGCCCCCCAAAAAAAAACGTAAGGAGTACCACTGTCGTTTTTTTTTTTCGGGCCGATTTTTTGAGTTTCGATATCTCAGCTCTGGAAGGGGCTGGAGCCTCCATTTTTGCACTCAGGTCTAAGTCTCATGGCCCTCTATCAGAATTTGGGAAGATTGGAGAAACTTAATTTTTCGCCCAAAAAAAAAAACGTAAGGGGTACCACTGTCGTTTTTTTTTCGGGCCGAATTTTCGAGTTTCGATATCTCAGCTCTGGAAGGGGCTAGAGCCTCCATTTTTGCACTCGGGTCTAAGTCTCATGGCCCTCTATCAGAATTTGGGAAGATTGGAGAAACTTAATTTTTCGCCCCCAAAAAAAAACGTAAGGGGTACCACTGTGTTTTTTTTTTCGGGCCGAATTTTTGAGTTTCGATATCTCAGCTCTGGAAGGGGCTAGAGCCTCCATTTTTGCACTCAGGTGTAAGTCTCATGGCCCTCTATCAGAATTTGGGAAGATTGGAGAAACTTAATTTTTCGCCCAAAAAAAAACCGTAAGGGGTACCACTGTCGGTTTTTTTTTCGGGTCGAATTTTTGAGTTTCGATATCTCAGCTCTAGAAGGGTCTAGAGCCTTCAATTTTGCACTCAGGTCTAAGTCTCATGGCCCTCTATCAGAATCCAGAGTTTTGGGAAGATTGGAGAAACTTAATTTTTCGCCCCAAAAAAAAAAACGTAAGGGGTAACACTGTCGTTTTTTTTTCGGGCCGAATTTTTGAGTTTCGATATCTCAGCTCTGGAAGGGGCTAGAGCCTCCATTTTTGCACTCAGGTCTAAGTCTCATGGCCCTCTACCAGAATTTGGGAAGATTGGAGAAACTTAATTTTTCGCCCCCCAAAAAAAACGTAAGGGGTACCACTGTCGTTTTTTTTTCGGGCCGAATTTTTGAGTTTCGATATCTCAGCTCTGGAGGGGGCTAGAGCCTCCATTTTTGCACTCAGGTCTAAGTCTCATGGCCCTCTACCAGAATTTGGGAAGATTGGAGAAACTTAATTTTTCGCCCAAAAAAAAAAAACGTAAGGGGTACCACTGTCGGTTTTTTTTTTTCAGGCCGAATTTTTGAGTTTCGATATCTCAGCTCTGGAGGGGGCTAGAGCCTCCATTTTTGCACTCAGGTCTAAGTCTCATGGCCCTCTACAAGAATTTGGGAAGATTGGAGAAACTTAATTTTTCGCCCAAAAAAAAAAAACGTAAGGGGTACCACTGTCGTTTTTTTTTCGGGCCGAATTTTTGAGTTTCGATATCTCAGCTCTGGAAGGGGCTAGAGCCTCCATTTTTGCACTCAGGTCTAAGTCTTATGGCCCTCTATCAGAATCCAGAGTTTTGGGAAGATTGGAGAAACTTAATTTTTCGCCCCAAAAAAAAAACGTAAGGGGTACCACTGTCGGTTTTTTTTTCGGGCCGAATTTTTGAGTTTCGATATCTCAGCTCTGGAAGGGGCTAGAGCCTCCATTTTTGCACTCAGGTCTAAGTCTCATGGCCCTCTATCAGAATTTGGGAAGATTGGAGAAACTTAATTTTTCGCCCAAAAAAAAAAACGTAAGGGGTACCACTGTCGTTTTTTTTCGGGCCGAATTTTTGAGTTTCGATATCTCAGCTCTGGAAGGGGCTAGAGCCTCCATTTTTGCACTCAGGTCTAAGTTTCATAGCCCTCTATCAGAATTTGGGAAGATTGGAGAAACTTAATTTTTCGCCCCAAAAAAAAAACGTAAGGGGTACCACTGTGGGTTTTTTTTTCGGGCCGAATTTTTGAGTTTCGATATCTCAGATCTGGAAGGGGCTAGAGCCTCCATTTTTGCACTCAGGTGTAAGTCTCATGGCCCTCTATCAGAATTTGGGAAGATTGGAGAAACTTAATTTTTCGCCCCAAAAAAAAACGTAAGGGGTACCACTGTCGTTTTTTTTTCGGGCCGAATTTTTGAGTTTCGATATCTCAGCTCTGGAAGGGGCTAGAGCCTCCATTTTTGCACTCAGGTCTAAGTCTCATGGCCCTCTATCAGAATTTGGGAAGATTGGAGAAACTTAATTTTTCGCCCCAAAAAAAAAACGTAAGGGGTACCACTGTCGTTTTTTTTTCGGGCTGAATTTTTGAGTTTCGATATCTCAGCTCTGGAAGGGGCTAGAGCCTCCATTTTTGCACTCAGGTCTAAGTCTCATGGCCCTCGATCAGAAGTTGGGAAGATTGGAGAAACTTAATTTTTCGCCCAAAAAAAAAAACGTAAGGGGTACCACTGTCTTTTTTTTTTTTCGGGCCGAATTTTTGAGTTTCGATATCTCAGCTCTGGAAGGGGCTAGAGCCTCCATTTTTGCACTCAGGTCTAAGTCTCATGGCCCTCTATCAGAATCCAGAGTTTTGGGAAGATTGGAGAAACTTAATTTTTCGCCCCAAAAAAAAAAACGTAAGGGGTAACACTGTCGTTTTTTTTTCGGGCTGAATTTTTGAGTTTCGATATCTCAGCTCTGGAAGGGGCTAGAGCCTCCATTTTTGCACTCAGGTCTAAGTCTCATGGCCCTCTACCAGAATTTGGGAAGATTGGAGAAACTTAATTTTTCGCCCAAAAAAAAAAAACGTAAGGGGTACCACTGTCGTTTTTTTTTCGGGCCGAATTTTTGAGTTTCGATATCTCAGCTCTGGAAGGGGCTAGAGCCTCCATTTTTGCACTCAGGTCTAAGTCTCATGGCCCTCTATCAGAATCCAGAGTTTTGGGAAGATTGGAGAAACTTAATTTTTCGCCCCCCAAAAAAAAAACGTAAGGGGTACCACTGTCGTTTTTTTTTTCGGGCCGAATTTTTGAGTTTCGATATCTCAGCTCTGGAAGGGGCTAGAGCCTCCGTTTTTGCACTCAGGTCTAAGTCTCATGGCCCTCTATCAGAATTTGGGAAGATTGGAGAAACTTAATATTTCGCCCAAAAAAAAACCGTAAGGGGTACCACTGTCGTTTTTTTTTTCGGGCCGAATTTTTGAGTTTCGATATCTCAGCTCTGGAAGGGGCTAGAGCCTCCATTTTTGCACTCAGGTCTAAGTCTCATGGCCCTCTATCAGAATTTGGGAAGATTGGAGAAACTTAATTTTTCGCCCAAAAAAAAAAACGTAAGGGGTACCACTGTCGTTTTTTTTTCGGGCCGAATTTTTGAGTTTCGATATCTCAGCTCTGGAAGGGGCTAGAGCCTCCATTTTTGCACTCGGGTCTAAGTCTCATGGCCCTCTATCAGAATTTGGGAAGATTGGAGAAACTTAATTTTTCGCCCCCAAAAAAAAAAACGTAAGGGGTACCACTGTGTTTTTTTTTTCGGGCCGAATTTTTGAGTTTCGATATCTCAGCTCTGGAAGGGGCTAGAGCCTCCATTTTTGCACTCGGGTCTAAGTCTCATGGCCCTCTATCAGAATTTGGGAAGATTGGAGAAACTTAATTTTTCGCCCCCAAAAAAAAACGTAAGGGGTACCACTGTGTTTTTTTTTTCGGGCCGAATTTTTGAGTTTCGATATCTCAGCTCTGGAAGGGGCTAGAGCCTCCATTTTTGCACTCAGGTCTAAGTCTCATGGCCCACGATCAGAAGTTGGGAAGATTGGAGAAACTTAATTTTTCGCCCAAAAAAAAAAACGTAAGGGGTACCACTGTCGTTTTTTTTTTTCGGGCCGAATTTTTGAGTTTCGATATCTCAGCTCTGGAAGGGGCTAGAGCCTCCATTTTTGCACTCAGGTCTAAGTCTCATGGCCCTCTATCAGAATCCAGAGTTTTGGGAAGATTGGAGAAACTTAATTTTTCGCCCCAAAAAAAAAACGTAAGGGGTAACACTGTCGTTTTTTTTTCAGGCCGAATTTTTGAGTTTCGATATCTCAGCTCTGGAAGGGGCTAGAGCCTCCATTTTTGCACTCAGGTCTAAGTCTCATGGCCCTCTACCAGAATTTGGGAAGATTGGAGAAACTTAATTTTTCGCCCCCCAAAAAAAACGTAAGGGGTACCACTGTCGTTTTTTTTTCGGGCCGAATTTTTGAGTTTCGATATCTCAGCTCTGGAAGGGGCTAGAGCCTCCATTTTTGCACTCAGGCCTAAGTCTCATGGCCCTCTACCAGAATTTGGGAAGATTGGAGAAACTTAATTTTTCGCCCAAAAAAAAAAACGTAAGGGGTACCACTGTCGTTTTTTTTTTTCAGGCCGAATTTTTGAGTTTCGATATCTCAGCTCTGGAAGGGGCTAGAGCCTCCATTTTTGCACTCAGGTCTAAGTCTCATGGCCCTCTACCAGAATTTGGGAAGATTGGAGAAACTTAATTTTTCGCCCAAAAAAAAAAACGTAAGGGGTACCACTGTCGTTTTTTTTTTCAGGCCGAATTTTTGAGTTTCGATATCTCAGCTCTGGAAGGGGCTAGAGCCTCCATTTTTGCACTCAGGTCTAAGTCTCATGGCCCTCTACCAGAATTTGGGAAGATTGGAGAAACTTAATTTTTCGCCCAAAAAAAAAAAACGTAAGGGGTACCACTGTCGTTTTTTTTTTCGGGCCGAATTTTTGAGTTTCGATATCTCAGCTCTGGAAGGGGCTAGAACCTCCATTTTTGCACTCAGGTCTAAGTCTCATGGCCCTCTATCAGAATCCAGAGTTTCAAGAGGATCAGAGAAACTCAAAATTTTGACCCGAAAAAAAAAACGACAGTGGTACCCCTTTCGTTTTTTTCGGGGCGAGAAATAATTAAGTTTCTCCAATCTTCTCAAAACTCTGGATTCTGATAGAGGGCGATGAGACTGGGACCTGAGTGCAAAAATGGAGGCTCTAGATCCTTCCAGAGCTGAGATATTGAAATCCCACGTAGCATTTATGCCATTATAAATATTTCAAAATCTCAGCTCTGGAAGGGTCTAGAGCCTACATTTTTGCACTCAGGTCTAAGTCTTTATATTTCCTGCTTTATATTTTGGGCTGAAGTGTGACCAAGATCTGGTTTTGATGAGATTCACACACTGACTGCGGTGTGTTTGTGTGTGTGCGTCTGCTGTCTGGTCTAGTACACAGTAGTGCAGTGCCAGATCAGTGCTGTGTGTAATAAGCCCAGCAGTGTTTATGTGGATGAGTGCGTGTTGGCGCTGATTGTGTCCTCTTCACATCCGTTCCTCCACTCCTCCAGCACCTAACTGCAAACACTCACTTCTGTCCATAATATGAAGACATGTTGTGATCGATCCGTGTCAATATCGGGATTCTGATAACACCTTGTTTGGCCTATACATCCTTTAACATTCCCAGTTATTTAAGCCTCTAAATGTGTGTGTTGTGTGCCGTTATAAGCATGAGATTATTACCATTTTTGCACTCAGGTCTAAGTCTCATGGCCCTCTATCAGAATTTGGGAAGATTGGAGAAACTTAATTTTTCGCCCAAAAAAAAAACGTAAGGGGTACCACTGTCGTTTTTTTTTCGGGCCGAATTTTTGAGTTTCGATATCTCAGCTCTGGAAGGGGCTAGAGCCTCCATTTTTGCACTCAGGTCTAAGTCTCATGGCCCTCGATCAGAAGTTGGGAAGATTGGAGAAACTTAATTTTTCGCCCAAAAAAAAAAACGTAAGGGGTACCACTGTCGTTTTTTTTTTTTCGGGCCGAATTTTTGAGTTTCGATATCTCAGCTCTGGAAGGGGCTAGAGCCTCCATTTTTGCACTCAGGTCTAAGTCTCATGGCCCTCTATCAGAATCCAGAGTTTTGGGAAGATTGGAGAAACTTAATTTTTCGCCCCAAAAAAAAAACGTAAGGGGTAACACTGTCGTTTTTTTTTCGGGCCGAATTTTTGAGTTTCGATATCTCAGCTCTGGAAGGGGCTAGAGCCTCCATTTTTGCACTCAGGTCTAAGTCTCATGGCCCTCTACCAGAATTTGGGAAGATTGGAGAAACTTAATTTTTCGCCCCCCAAAAAAAACGTAAGGGGTACCACTGTCGTTTTTTTTTCGGGCCGAATTTTTGAGTTTCGATATCTCAGCTCTGGAAGGGGCTAGAGCCTCCATTTTTGCACTCAGGTCTAAGTCTCATGGCCCTCTACCAGAATTTGGGAAGATTGGAGAAACTTAATTTTTCGCCCAAAAAAAAAACGTAAGGGGTACCACTGTCGTTTTTTTTTCAGGCCGAATTTTTGAGTTTCGATATCTCAGCTCTGGAAGGGGCTAGAGCCTCCATTTTTGCACTCAGGTCTAAGTCTCATGGCCCTCTACCAGAATTTGGGAAGATTGGAGAAACTTAATTTTTCGCCCAAAAAAAAAAAACGTAAGGGGTACCACTGTCGTTTTTTTTTCGGGCCGAATTTTTGAGTTTCGATATCTCAGCTCTGGAAGGGGCTAGAGCCTCCATTTTTGCACTCAGGTCTAAGTCTCATGGCCCTCTATCAGAATTTGGGAAGATTGGAGAAACTTAATTTTTCGCCCAAAAAAAAAAACGTAAGGGGTACCACTGTCGTTTTTTTTTCGGGCCGAATTTTTGAGTTTCGATATCTCAGCTCTGGAAGGGGCTAGAGCCTCCATTTTTGCACTCAGGTCTAAGTCTCATGGCCCTCTACCAGAATTTGGGAAGATTGGAGAAACTTAATTTTTCGCCCCCCAAAAAAAACTTAAGGGGTACCACTGTCGTTTTTTTTTCGGGCCGAATTTTTGAGTTTCGATATCTTAGCTCTGGAAGGGGCTAGAGCCTCCATTTTTGCACTCAGGTCTAAGTCTCATGGCCCTCTACCAGAATTTTGGAAGATTGGAGAAACTTAATTTTTCGCCCAAAAAAAAAAACGTAAGGGGTACCACTGTCGTTTTTTTTTCAGGCCGAATTTTTGAGTTTCGATATCTCAGCTCTGGAAGGGGCTAGAGCCTCCATTTTTGCACTCAGGTCTAAGTCTCATGGCCCTCTACCAGAATTTGGGAAGATTGGAGAAACTTAATTTTTCGCCCAAAAAAAAAAAACGTAAGGGGTACCACTGTCGTTTTTTTTTGGGGCCGAATTTTTGAGTTTCGATATCTCAGCTCTGGAAGGGGCTAGAGCCTCCATTTTTGCACTCAGGTCTAAGTCTCATGGCCCTCTATCAGAATCCAGAGTTTTGGGAAGATTGGAGAAACTTAATTTTTCGCCCCCCAAAAAAAAACGTAAGGGGTACCACTGTCGTTTTTTTTTTCGGGCCGAATTTTTGAGTTTCGATATCTCAGCTCTGGAAGGGGCTGGAGCCTCCATTTTTGCACTCAGGTCTAAGTCTCATGGCCCTCTATCAGAATCCAGAGTTTTGGGAAGATTGGAGAAACTTAATTTTTCGCCCCCCAAAAAAAAACGTAAGGAGTACCACTGTCGTTTTTTTTTTTCGGGCCGATTTTTTGAGTTTCGATATCTCAGCTCTGGAAGGGGCTGGAGCCTCCATTTTTGCACTCAGGTCTAAGTCTCATGGCCCTCTATCAGAATTTGGGAAGATTGGAGAAACTTAATTTTTCGCCCAAAAAAAAAAACGTAAGGGGTACCACTGTCGTTTTTTTTTCGGGCCGAATTTTCGAGTTTCGATATCTCAGCTCTGGAAGGGGCTAGAGCCTCCATTTTTGCACTCGGGTCTAAGTCTCATGGCCCTCTATCAGAATTTGGGAAGATTGGAGAAACTTAATTTTTCGCCCCCAAAAAAAAACGTAAGGGGTACCACTGTGTTTTTTTTTTTCGGGCCGAATTTTTGAGTTTCGATATCTCAGCTCTGGAAGGGGCTAGAGCCTCCATTTTTGCACTCAGGTGTAAGTCTCATGGCCCTCTATCAGAATTTGGGAAGATTGGAGAAACTTAATTTTTCGCCCAAAAAAAAACCGTAAGGGGTACCACTGTCGGTTTTTTTTTCGGGTCGAATTTTTGAGTTTCGATATCTCAGCTCTAGAAGGGTCTAGAGCCTTCAATTTTGCACTCAGGTCTAAGTCTCATGGCCCTCTATCAGAATCCAGAGTTTTGGGAAGATTGGAGAAACTTAATTTTTCGCCCCAAAAAAAAAAACGTAAGGGGTAACACTGTCGTTTTTTTTTCGGGCCGAATTTTTGAGTTTCGATATCTCAGCTCTGGAAGGGGCTAGAGCCTCCATTTTTGCACTCAGGTCTAAGTCTCATGGCCCTCTACCAGAATTTGGGAAGATTGGAGAAACTTAATTTTTCGCCCCCCAAAAAAAACGTAAGGGGTACCACTGTCGTTTTTTTTTCGGGCCGAATTTTTGAGTTTCGATATCTCAGCTCTGGAGGGGGCTAGAGCCTCCATTTTTGCACTCAGGTCTAAGTCTCATGGCCCTCTACCAGAATTTGGGAAGATTGGAGAAACTTAATTTTTCGCCCAAAAAAAAAAAACGTAAGGGGTACCACTGTCGGTTTTTTTTTTCAGGCCGAATTTTTGAGTTTCGATATCTCAGCTCTGGAGGGGGCTAGAGCCTCCATTTTTGCACTCAGGTCTAAGTCTCATGGCCCTCTACAAGAATTTGGGAAGATTGGAGAAACTTAATTTTTCGCCCAAAAAAAAAAAACGTAAGGGGTACCACTGTCGTTTTTTTTTCGGGCCGAATTTTTGAGTTTCGATATCTCAGCTCTGGAAGGGGCTAGAGCCTCCATTTTTGCACTCAGGTCTAAGTCTCATGGCCCTCTATCAGAATCCAGAGTTTTGGGAAGATTGGAGAAACTTAATTTTTCGCCCCAAAAAAAAAACGTAAGGGGTACCACTGTCGGTTTTTTTTTCGGGCCGAATTTTTGAGTTTCGATATCTCAGCTCTGGAAGGGGCTAGAGCCTCCATTTTTGCACTCAGGTCTAAGTCTCATGGCCCTCTATCAGAATTTGGGAAGATTGGAGAAACTTAATTTTTCGCCCAAAAAAAAAAACGTAAGGGGTACCACTGTCGTTTTTTTTCGGGCCGAATTTTTGAGTTTCGATATCTCAGCTCTGGAAGGGGCTAGAGCCTCCATTTTTGCACTCAGGTCTAAGTTTCATAGCCCTCTATCAGAATTTGGGAAGATTGGAGAAACTTAATTTTTCGCCCCAAAAAAAAAACGTAAGGGGTACCACTGTGGGTTTTTTTTTCGGGCCGAATTTTTGAGTTTCGATATCTCAGATCTGGAAGGGGCTAGAGCCTCCATTTTTGCACTCAGGTGTAAGTCTCATGGCCCTCTATCAGAATTTGGGAAGATTGGAGAAACTTAATTTTTCGCCCCAAAAAAAAACGTAAGGGGTACCACTGTCGTTTTTTTTTCGGGCCGAATTTTTGAGTTTCGATATCTCAGCTCTGGAAGGGGCTAGAGCCTCCATTTTTGCACTCAGGTCTAAGTCTCATGGCCCTCTATCAGAATTTGGGAAGATTGGAGAAACTTAATTTTTCGCCCCAAAAAAAAAACGTAAGGGGTACCACTGTCGTTTTTTTTTCGGGCTGAATTTTTGAGTTTCGATATCTCAGCTCTGGAAGGGGCTAGAGCCTCCATTTTTGCACTCAGGTCTAAGTCTCATGGCCCTCGATCAGAAGTTGGGAAGATTGGAGAAACTTAATTTTTCGCCCAAAAAAAAAAACGTAAGGGGTACCACTGTCTTTTTTTTTTTTCGGGCCGAATTTTTGAGTTTCGATATCTCAGCTCTGGAAGGGGCTAGAGCCTCCATTTTTGCACTCAGGTCTAAGTCTCATGGCCCTCTATCAGAATCCAGAGTTTTGGGAAGATTGGAGAAACTTAATTTTTCGCCCCAAAAAAAAAAACGTAAGGGGTAACACTGTCGTTTTTTTTTCGGGCTGAATTTTTGAGTTTCGATATCTCAGCTCTGGAAGGGGCTAGAGCCTCCATTTTTGCACTCAGGTCTAAGTCTCATGGCCCTCTACCAGAATTTGGGAAGATTGGAGAAACTTAATTTTTCGCCCAAAAAAAAAAAACGTAAGGGGTACCACTGTCGTTTTTTTTTCGGGCCGAATTTTTGAGTTTCGATATCTCAGCTCTGGAAGGGGCTAGAGCCTCCATTTTTGCACTCAGGTCTAAGTCTCATGGCCCTCTATCAGAATCCAGAGTTTTGGGAAGATTGGAGAAACTTAATTTTTCGCCCCCCAAAAAAAAAACGTAAGGGGTACCACTGTCGTTTTTTTTTTCGGGCCGAATTTTTGAGTTTCGATATCTCAGCTCTGGAAGGGGCTAGAGCCTCCGTTTTTGCACTCAGGTCTAAGTCTCATGGCCCTCTATCAGAATTTGGGAAGATTGGAGAAACTTAATATTTCGCCCAAAAAAAAACCGTAAGGGGTACCACTGTCGTTTTTTTTTTCGGGCCGAATTTTTGAGTTTCGATATCTCAGCTCTGGAAGGGGCTAGAGCCTCCATTTTTGCACTCAGGTCTAAGTCTCATGGCCCTCTATCAGAATTTGGGAAGATTGGAGAAACTTAATTTTTCGCCCAAAAAAAAAAACGTAAGGGGTACCACTGTCGTTTTTTTTTCGGGCCGAATTTTTGAGTTTCGATATCTCAGCTCTGGAAGGGGCTAGAGCCTCCATTTTTGCACTCGGGTCTAAGTCTCATGGCCCTCTATCAGAATTTGGGAAGATTGGAGAAACTTAATTTTTCGCCCCCAAAAAAAAAAACGTAAGGGGTACCACTGTGTTTTTTTTTTCGGGCCGAATTTTTGAGTTTCGATATCTCAGCTCTGGAAGGGGCTAGAGCCTCCATTTTTGCACTCGGGTCTAAGTCTCATGGCCCTCTATCAGAATTTGGGAAGATTGGAGAAACTTAATTTTTCGCCCCCAAAAAAAAACGTAAGGGGTACCACTGTGTTTTTTTTTTCGGGCCGAATTTTTGAGTTTCGATATCTCAGCTCTGGAAGGGGCTAGAGCCTCCATTTTTGCACTCAGGTCTAAGTCTCATGGCCCACGATCAGAAGTTGGGAAGATTGGAGAAACTTAATTTTTCGCCCAAAAAAAAAAACGTAAGGGGTACCACTGTCGTTTTTTTTTTTCGGGCCGAATTTTTGAGTTTCGATATCTCAGCTCTGGAAGGGGCTAGAGCCTCCATTTTTGCACTCAGGTCTAAGTCTCATGGCCCTCTATCAGAATCCAGAGTTTTGGGAAGATTGGAGAAACTTAATTTTTCGCCCCAAAAAAAAAACGTAAGGGGTAACACTGTCGTTTTTTTTTCAGGCCGAATTTTTGAGTTTCGATATCTCAGCTCTGGAAGGGGCTAGAGCCTCCATTTTTGCACTCAGGTCTAAGTCTCATGGCCCTCTACCAGAATTTGGGAAGATTGGAGAAACTTAATTTTTCGCCCCCCAAAAAAAACGTAAGGGGTACCACTGTCGTTTTTTTTTCGGGCCGAATTTTTGAGTTTCGATATCTCAGCTCTGGAAGGGGCTAGAGCCTCCATTTTTGCACTCAGGCCTAAGTCTCATGGCCCTCTACCAGAATTTGGGAAGATTGGAGAAACTTAATTTTTCGCCCAAAAAAAAAAACGTAAGGGGTACCACTGTCGTTTTTTTTTTTCAGGCCGAATTTTTGAGTTTCGATATCTCAGCTCTGGAAGGGGCTAGAGCCTCCATTTTTGCACTCAGGTCTAAGTCTCATGGCCCTCTACCAGAATTTGGGAAGATTGGAGAAACTTAATTTTTCGCCCAAAAAAAAAAACGTAAGGGGTACCACTGTCGTTTTTTTTTTCAGGCCGAATTTTTGAGTTTCGATATCTCAGCTCTGGAAGGGGCTAGAGCCTCCATTTTTGCACTCAGGTCTAAGTCTCATGGCCCTCTACCAGAATTTGGGAAGATTGGAGAAACTTAATTTTTCGCCCAAAAAAAAAAAACGTAAGGGGTACCACTGTCGTTTTTTTTTTCGGGCCGAATTTTTGAGTTTCGATATCTCAGCTCTGGAAGGGGCTAGAACCTCCATTTTTGCACTCAGGTCTAAGTCTCATGGCCCTCTATCAGAATCCAGAGTTTCAAGAGGATCAGAGAAACTCAAAATTTTGACCCGAAAAAAAAAACGACAGTGGTACCCCTTTCGTTTTTTTCGGGGCGAGAAATAATTAAGTTTCTCCAATCTTCTCAAAACTCTGGATTCTGATAGAGGGCGATGAGACTGGGACCTGAGTGCAAAAATGGAGGCTCTAGATCCTTCCAGAGCTGAGATATTGAAATCCCACGTAGCATTTATGCCATTATAAATATTTCAAAATCTCAGCTCTGGAAGGGTCTAGAGCCTACATTTTTGCACTCAGGTCTAAGTCTTTATATTTCCTGCTTTATATTTTGGGCTGAAGTGTGACCAAGATCTGGTTTTGATGAGATTCACACACTGACTGCGGTGTGTTTGTGTGTGTGCGTCTGCTGTCTGGTCTAGTACACAGTAGTGCAGTGCCAGATCAGTGCTGTGTGTAATAAGCCCAGCAGTGTTTATGTGGATGAGTGCGTGTTGGCGCTGATTGTGTCCTCTTCACATCCGTTCCTCCACTCCTCCAGCACCTAACTGCAAACACTCACTTCTGTCCATAATATGAAGACATGTTGTGATCGATCCGTGTCAATATCGGGATTCTGATAACACCTTGTTTGGCCTATACATCCTTTAACATTCCCAGTTATTTAAGCCTCTAAATGTGTGTGTTGTGTGCCGTTATAAGCATGAGATTATTACCATTTTTGCACTCAGGTCTAAGTCTCATGGCCCTCTATCAGAATTTGGGAAGATTGGAGAAACTTAATTTTTCGCCCAAAAAAAAAACGTAAGGGGTACCACTGTCGTTTTTTTTTCGGGCCGAATTTTTGAGTTTCGATATCTCAGCTCTGGAAGGGGCTAGAGCCTCCATTTTTGCACTCAGGTCTAAGTCTCATGGCCCTCGATCAGAAGTTGGGAAGATTGGAGAAACTTAATTTTTCGCCCAAAAAAAAAAACGTAAGGGGTACCACTGTCGTTTTTTTTTTTTCGGGCCGAATTTTTGAGTTTCGATATCTCAGCTCTGGAAGGGGCTAGAGCCTCCATTTTTGCACTCAGGTCTAAGTCTCATGGCCCTCTATCAGAATCCAGAGTTTTGGGAAGATTGGAGAAACTTAATTTTTCGCCCCAAAAAAAAAACGTAAGGGGTAACACTGTCGTTTTTTTTTCGGGCCGAATTTTTGAGTTTCGATATCTCAGCTCTGGAAGGGGCTAGAGCCTCCATTTTTGCACTCAGGTCTAAGTCTCATGGCCCTCTACCAGAATTTGGGAAGATTGGAGAAACTTAATTTTTCGCCCCCCAAAAAAAACGTAAGGGGTACCACTGTCGTTTTTTTTTCGGGCCGAATTTTTGAGTTTCGATATCTCAGCTCTGGAAGGGGCTAGAGCCTCCATTTTTGCACTCAGGTCTAAGTCTCATGGCCCTCTACCAGAATTTGGGAAGATTGGAGAAACTTAATTTTTCGCCCAAAAAAAAAAACGTAAGGGGTACCACTGTCGTTTTTTTTTTCAGGCCGAATTTTTGAGTTTCGATATCTCAGCTCTGGAAGGGGCTAGAGCCTCCATTTTTGCACTCAGGTCTAAGTCTCATGGCCCTCTACCAGAATTTGGGAAGATTGGAGAAACTTAATTTTTCGCCCAAAAAAAAAAAACGTAAGGGGTACCACTGTCGTTTTTTTTTCGGGCCGAATTTTTGAGTTTCGATATCTCAGCTCTGGAAGGGGCTAGAGCCTCCATTTTTGCACTCAGGTCTAAGTCTCATGGCCCTCTATCAGAATTTGGGAAGATTGGAGAAACTTAATTTTTCGCCCAAAAAAAAAAACGTAAGGGGTACCACTGTCGTTTTTTTTTCGGGCCGAATTTTTGAGTTTCGATATCTCAGCTCTGGAAGGGGCTAGAGCCTCCATTTTTGCACTCAGGTCTAAGTCTCATGGCCCTCTACCAGAATTTGGGAAGATTGGAGAAACTTAATTTTTCGCCCCCCAAAAAAAACTTAAGGGGTACCACTGTCGTTTTTTTTTCGGGCCGAATTTTTGAGTTTCGATATCTTAGCTCTGGAAGGGGCTAGAGCCTCCATTTTTGCACTCAGGTCTAAGTCTCATGGCCCTCTACCAGAATTTTGGAAGATTGGAGAAACTTAATTTTTCGCCCAAAAAAAAAAACGTAAGGGGTACCACTGTCGTTTTTTTTTTCAGGCCGAATTTTTGAGTTTCGATATCTCAGCTCTGGAAGGGGCTAGAGCCTCCATTTTTGCACTCAGGTCTAAGTCTCATGGCCCTCTACCAGAATTTGGGAAGATTGGAGAAACTTAATTTTTCGCCCAAAAAAAAAAAACGTAAGGGGTACCACTGTCGTTTTTTTTTGGGGCCGAATTTTTGAGTTTCGATATCTCAGCTCTGGAAGGGGCTAGAGCCTCCATTTTTGCACTCAGGTCTAAGTCTCATGGCCCTCTATCAGAATCCAGAGTTTTGGGAAGATTGGAGAAACTTAATTTTTCGCCCCCCAAAAAAAAACGTAAGGGGTACCACTGTCGTTTTTTTTTTCGGGCCGAATTTTTGAGTTTCGATATCTCAGCTCTGGAAGGGGCTGGAGCCTCCATTTTTGCACTCAGGTCTAAGTCTCATGGCCCTCTATCAGAATTTGGGAAGATTGGAGAAACTTAATTTTTCGCCCAAAAAAAAAAACGTAAGGGGTACCACTGTCGTTTTTTTTTCGGGCCGAATTTTCGAGTTTCGATATCTCAGCTCTGGAAGGGGCTAGAGCCTCCATTTTTGCACTCGGGTCTAAGTCTCATGGCCCTCTATCAGAATTTGGGAAGATTGGAGAAACTTAATTTTTCGCCCCCCAAAAAAAACGTAAGGGGTACCACTGTGTTTTTTTTTTTCGGGCCGAATTTTTGAGTTTCGATATCTCAGCTCTGGAAGGGGCTAGAGCCTCCATTTTTGCACTCAGGTGTAAGTCTCATGGCCCTCTATCAGAATTTGGGAAGATTGGAGAAACTTAATTTTTCGCCCAAAAAAAAAACGTAAGGGGTACCACTGTCGTTTTTTTTTCGGGCCGAATTTTTGAGTTTCGATATCTCAGCTCTGGAAGGGGCTAGAGCCTCCATTTTTGCACTCAGGTCTAAGTCTCATGGCCCTCTATCAGAATCCAGAGTTTTGGGAAGATTGGAGAAACTTAATTTTTCGCACCAAAAAAAAAACGAAAGGGGTACCACTGTCGGTTTTTTTTCGGGTCGAATTTTTGAGTTTCGATATCTCAGCTCTAGAAGGGTCTAGAGCCTTCAATTTTGCACTCAGGTCTAAGTCTCATGGCCCTCTATCAGAATCCAGAGTTTTGGGAAGATTGGAGAAACTTAATTTTTCGCCCAAAAAAAAAAACGTAAGGGGTAACACTGTCGTTTTTTTTTCGGGCCGAATTTTTGAGTTTCGATATCTCAGCTCTGGAAGGGGCTAGAGCCTCCATTTTTGCACTCAGGTCTAAGTCTCATGGCCCTCTACCAGAATTTGGGAAGATTGGAGAAACTTAATTTTTCGCCCCCCAAAAAAAACGTAAGGGGTACCACTGTCGTTTTTTTTTCGGGCCGAATTTTTGAGTTTCGATATCTCAGCTCTGGAGGGGGCTAGAGCCTCCATTTTTGCACTCAGGTCTAAGTCTCATGGCCCTCTACCAGAATTTGGGAAGATTGGAGAAACTTAATTTTTCGCCCAAAAAAAAAAACGTAAGGGGTACCACTGTCGGTTTTTTTTTTCAGGCCGAATTTTTGAGTTTCGATATCTCAGCTCTGGAAGGGGCTAGAGCCTCCATTTTTGCACTCAGGTCTAAGTCTCATGGCCCTCTACAAGAATTTGGGAAGATTGGAGAAACTTAATTTTTCGCCCAAAAAAAAAAAACGTAAGGGGTACCACTGTCGTTTTTTTTTCGGGCCGAATTTTTGAGTTTCGACATCTCAGCTCTGGAAGGGGCTAGAGCCTCCATTTTTGCACTCAGGTCTAAGTCTCATGGCCCTCTATCAGAATCCAGAGTTTTGGGAAGATTGGAGAAACTTAATTTTTCGCCCCAAAAAAAAAAACGTAAGGGGTACCACTGTCGGTTTTTTTTTCGGGCCGAATTTTTGAGTTTCGATATCTCAGCTCTGGAAGGGGCTAGAGCCTCCATTTTTGCACTCAGGTCTAAGTCTCATGGCCCTCTATCAGAATTTGGGAAGATTGGAGAAACTTAATTTTTCGCCCAAAAAAAAAACGTAAGGGGTACCACTGTCGTTTTTTTTCGGGCCGAATTTTTGAGTTTCGATATCTCAGCTCTGGAAGGGGCTAGAGCCTCCATTTTTGCACTCAGGTCTAAGTCTCATAGCCCTCTATCAGAATTTGGGAAGATTGGAGAAACTTAATTTTTCGCCCCAAAAAAAAAACGTAAGGGGTACCACTGTGGGGTTTTTTTTCGGGCCGAATTTTTGAGTTTCGATATCTCAGATCTGGAAGGGGCTAGAGCCTCCATTTTTGCACTCAGGTGTAAGTCTCATGGCCCTCTATCAGAATTTGGGAAGATTGGAGAAACTTAATTTTTCGCCCCAAAAAAAAACGTAAGGGGTACCACTGTCGTTTTTTTTTCGGGCCGAATTTTTGAGTTTCGATATCTCAGCTCTGGAAGGGGCTAGAGCCTCCATTTTTGCACTCAGGTCTAAGTCTCATGGCCCTCTATCAGAATTTGGGAAGATTGGAGAAACTTAATTTTTCGCCCCAAAAAAAAAACGTAAGGGGTACCACTGTCGTTTTTTTTTCGGGCTGAATTTTTGAGTTTCGATATCTCAGCTCTGGAAGGGGCTAGAGCCTCCATTTTTGCACTCAGGTCTAAGTCTCATGGCCCTCGATCAGAAGTTGGGAAGATTGGAGAAACTTAATTTTTCGCCCAAAAAAAAAAACGTAAGGGGTACCACTGTCTTTTTTTTTTTCGGGCCGAATTTTTGAGTTTCGATATCTCAGCTCTGGAAGGGGCTAGAGCCTCCATTTTTGCACTCAGGTCTAAGTCTCATGGCCCTCTATCAGAATCCAGAGTTTTGGGAAGATTGGAGAAACTTAATTTTTCGCCCCAAAAAAAAAAACGTAAGGGGTAACACTGTCGTTTTTTTTTTCGGGCTGAATTTTTGAGTTTCGATATCTCAGCTCTGGAAGGGGCTAGAGCCTCCATTTTTGCACTCAGGTCTAAGTCTCATGGCCCTCTACCAGAATTTGGGAAGATTGGAGAAACTTAATTTTTCGCCCAAAAAAAAAAACGTAAGGGGTACCACTGTCGTTTTTTTTTCGGGCCGAATTTTTGAGTTTCGATATCTCAGCTCTGGAAGGGGCTAGAGCCTCCATTTTTGCACTCAGGTCTAAGTCTCATGGCCCTCTATCAGAATCCAGAGTTTTGGGAAGATTGGAGAAACTTAATTTTTCGCCCCCAAAAAAAAAAACGTAAGGGGTACCACTGTCGTTTTTTTTTTCGGGCCGAATTTTTGAGTTTCGATATCTCAGCTCTGGAAGGGGCTAGAGCCTCCGTTTTTGCACTCAGGTCTAAGTCTCATGGCCCTCTATCAGAATTTGGGAAGATTGGAGAAACTTAATATTTCGCCCAAAAAAAAACCGTAAGGGGTACCACTGTCGTTTTTTTTTTCGGGCCGAATTTTTGAGTTTCGATATCTCAGCTCTGGAAGGGGCTAGAGCCTCCATTTTTGCACTCAGGTCTAAGTCTCATGGCCCTCTATCAGAATTTGGGAAGATTGGAGAAACTTAATTTTTCGCCCAAAAAAAAAAACGTAAGGGGTACCACTGTCGTTTTTTTTTCGGGCCGAATTTTTGAGTTTCGATATCTCAGCTCTGGAAGGGGCTAGAGCCTCCATTTTTGCACTCGGGTCTAAGTCTCATGGCCCTCTATCAGAATTTGGGAAGATTGGAGAAACTTAATTTTTCGCCCCCCAAAAAAAACGTAAGGGGTACCACTGTGTTTTTTTTTTCGGGCCGAATTTTTGAGTTTCGATATCTCAGCTCTGGAAGGGGCTAGAGCCTCCATTTTTGCACTCAGGTGTAAGTCTCATGGCCCTCTATCAGAATTTGGGAAGATTGGAGAAACTTAATTTTTCGCCCAAAAAAAAAACGTAAGGGGTACCACTGTCGTTTTTTTTTTTCGGGCCGAATTTTTGAGTTTCGATATCTCAGCTCTGGAAGGGGCTAGAACCTCCATTTTTGCACTCAGGTCTAAGTCTCATGGCCCTCTATCAGAATTTGGGAAGATTGGAGAAACTTAATTTTTCGCCCAAAAAAAAAACGTAAGGGGTACCACTGTCGTTTTTTTTTTCGGGCCGAATTTTTGAGTTTCGATATCTCAGCTCTGGAAGGGGCTAGAGCCTCCATTTTTGCACTCAGGTCTAAGTCTCATGGCCCTCGATCAGAAGTTGGGAAGATTGGAGAAACTTAATTTTTCGCCCAAAAAAAAAAACGTAAGGGGTACCACTGTCGTTTTTTTTTTTCGGGCCGAATTTTTGAGTTTCGATATCTAAGCTCTGGAAGGGGCTAGAGCCTCCATTTTTGCACTCAGGTCTAAGTCTCATGGCCCTCTATCAGAATCCAGAGTTTTGGGAAGATTGGAGAAACTTAATTTTTCGCCCCAAAAAAAAAACGTAAGGGGTAACACTGTCGTTTTTTTTTCGGGCCGAATTTTTGAGTTTCGATATCTCAGCTCTGGAAGGGGCTAGAGCCTCCATTTTTGCACTCAGGTCTAAGTCTCATGGCCCTCTACCAGAATTTGGGAAGATTGGAGAAACTTAATTTTTCGCCCCCCAAAAAAAACGTAAGGGGTACCACTGTCGTTTTTTTTTCGGGCCGAATTTTTGAGTTTCGATATCTCAGCTCTGGAAGGGGCTAGAGCCTCCATTTTTGCACTCAGGTCTAAGTCTCATGGCCCTCTACCAGAATTTGGGAAGATTGGAGAAACTTAATTTTTCGCCCAAAAAAAAAAACGTAAGGGGTACCACTGTCGTTTTTTTTTTTCAGGCCGAATTTTTGAGTTTCGATATCTCAGCTCTGGAAGGGGCTAGAGCCTCCATTTTTGCACTCAGGTCTAAGTCTCATGGCCCTCTACCAGAATTTGGGAAGATTGGAGAAACTTAATTTTTCGCCCAAAAAAAAAAACGTAAGGGGTACCACTGTCGTTTTTTTTTTCAGGCCGAATTTTTGAGTTTCGATATCTCAGCTCTGGAAGGGGCTAGAGCCTCCATTTTTGCACTCAGGTCTAAGTCTCATGGCCCTCTACCAGAATTTGGGAAGATTGGAGAAACTTAATTTTTCGCCCAAAAAAAAAAAACGTAAGGGGTACCACTGTCGTTTTTTTTTTCGGGCCGAATTTTTGAGTTTCGATATCTCAGCTCTGGAAGGGGCTAGAACCTCCATTTTTGCACTCAGGTCTAAGTCTCATGGCCCTCTATCAGAATCCAGAGTTTCAAGAGGATCAGAGAAACTCAAAATTTTGACCCGAAAAAAAAAACGACAGTGGTACCCCTTTCGTTTTTTTCGGGGCGAGAAATAATTAAGTTTCTCCAATCTTCTCAAAACTCTGGATTCTGATAGAGGGCGATGAGACTGGGACCTGAGTGCAAAAATGGAGGCTCTAGATCCTTCCAGAGCTGAGATATTGAAATCCCACGTAGCATTTATGCCATTATAAATATTTCAAAATCTCAGCTCTGGAAGGGTCTAGAGCCTACATTTTTGCACTCAGGTCTAAGTCTTTATATTTCCTGCTTTATATTTTGGGCTGAAGTGTGACCAAGATCTGGTTTTGATGAGATTCACACACTGACTGCGGTGTGTTTGTGTGTGTGCGTCTGCTGTCTGGTCTAGTACACAGTAGTGCAGTGCCAGATCAGTGCTGTGTGTAATAAGCCCAGCAGTGTTTATGTGGATGAGTGCGTGTTGGCGCTGATTGTGTCCTCTTCACATCCGTTCCTCCACTCCTCCAGCACCTAACTGCAAACACTCACTTCTGTCCATAATATGAAGACATGTTGTGATCGATCCGTGTCAATATCGGGATTCTGATAACACCTTGTTTGGCCTATACATCCTTTAACATTCCCAGTTATTTAAGCCTCTAAATGTGTGTGTTGTGTGCCGTTATAAGCATGAGATTATTACCATTTTTGCACTCAGGTCTAAGTCTCATGGCCCTCTATCAGAATTTGGGAAGATTGGAGAAACTTAATTTTTCGCCCAAAAAAAAAACGTAAGGGGTACCACTGTCGTTTTTTTTTCGGGCCGAATTTTTGAGTTTCGATATCTCAGCTCTGGAAGGGGCTAGAGCCTCCATTTTTGCACTCAGGTCTAAGTCTCATGGCCCTCGATCAGAAGTTGGGAAGATTGGAGAAACTTAATTTTTCGCCCAAAAAAAAAAACGTAAGGGGTACCACTGTCGTTTTTTTTTTTTCGGGCCGAATTTTTGAGTTTCGATATCTCAGCTCTGGAAGGGGCTAGAGCCTCCATTTTTGCACTCAGGTCTAAGTCTCATGGCCCTCTATCAGAATCCAGAGTTTTGGGAAGATTGGAGAAACTTAATTTTTCGCCCCAAAAAAAAAACGTAAGGGGTAACACTGTCGTTTTTTTTTCGGGCCGAATTTTTGAGTTTCGATATCTCAGCTCTGGAAGGGGCTAGAGCCTCCATTTTTGCACTCAGGTCTAAGTCTCATGGCCCTCTACCAGAATTTGGGAAGATTGGAGAAACTTAATTTTTCGCCCAAAAAAAAAAACGTAAGGGGTACCACTGTCGTTTTTTTTTCGGGCCGAATTTTTGAGTTTCGATATCTCAGCTCTGGAAGGGGCTAGAGCCTCCATTTTTGCACTCAGGTCTAAGTCTCATGGCCCTCTACCAGAATTTGGGAAGATTGGAGAAACTTAATTTTTCGCCCAAAAAAAAAAAACGTAAGGGGTACCACTGTCGTTTTTTTTTTTCAGGCCGAATTTTTGAGTTTCGATATCTCAGCTCTGGAAGGGGCTAGAGCCTCCATTTTTGCACTCAGGTCTAAGTCTCATGGCCCTCTACCAGAATTTGGGAAGATTGGAGAAACTTAATTTTTCGCCCAAAAAAAAAAAACGTAAGGGGTACCACTGTCGTTTTTTTTTCGGGCCGAATTTTTGAGTTTCGATATCTCAGCTCTGGAAGGGGCTAGAGCCTCCATTTTTGCACTCAGGTCTAAGTCTCATGGCCCTCTACCAGAATTTGGGAAGATTGGAGAAACTTAATTTTTCACCCAAAAAAAAAAAACGTAAGGGGTACCACTGTCGTTTTTTTTTCGGGCCGAATTTTTGAGTTTCGATATCTCAGCTCTGGAAGGGGCTAGAACCTCCATTTTTGCACTCAGGTCTAAGTCTCATGGCCCTCTATCAGAATCCAGAGTTTCAAGAGGATCAGAGAAACTCAAAATTTTGACCCGAAAAAAAAAACGACAGTGGTACCCCTTTCGTTTTTTTCGGGGCGAGAAATAATTAAGTTTCTCCAATCTTCTCAAAACTCTGGATTCTGATAGAGGGCGATGAGACTGGGACCTGAGTGCAAAAATGGAGGCTCTAGATCCTTCCAGAGCTGAGATATTGAAATCCCACGTAGCATTTATGCCATTATAAATATTTCAAAATCTCAGCTCTGGAAGGGTCTAGAGCCTACATTTTTGCACTCAGGTCTAAGTCTTTATATTTCCTGCTTTATATTTTGGGCTGAAGTGTGACCAAGATCTGGTTTTGATGAGATTCACACACTGACTGCGGTGTGTTTGTGTGTGTGCGTCTGCTGTCTGGTCTAGTACACAGTAGTGCAGTGCCAGATCAGTGCTGTGTGTAATAAGCCCAGCAGTGTTTATGTGGATGAGTGCATGTTGGCGCTGATTGTGTCCTCTTCACATCCGTTCCTCCACTCCTCCAGCACCTGACTGCCAACACTCACTTCTGTCCATAATATGAAGACATGTTGTGATGGATCCGTGTCAATATCGGGATTCTGATAACACCTTGCTTGGCCTATACATCCTTTAACATTCCCAGTTATTTAAGCCTCTGAATGTGTGTGTTGTGTGCCATTATAAGCATGAGATTATTACCATTTTTGCACTCAGGTCTAAGTCTCATGGCCCTCTATCAGAATCCAGAGTTTTAAGAAGATCAGAGAAAGTCAAAATTTTGACCCGAAAAAAAAAAACGACAGTGGTACCCCTTTCGTTTTTTTTTTCGGGTCGAAATTTTGAGTTTCGATATCTCAGCTCTGGAAGGGTCTAGAGCCTCCATTTTTGCACTCAGGTCTAAGTCTCAGGGCCCTCTATCATAATCCAGAGTTTCAAGAAGATCAGAGAAAGTCAAAATTTTGACCCGAAAAAAAAAACGACAAAGGTACCCCTTCCGTTTTTTTTTCGGTTCAAAATTTTGAGTTTCGATATCTCAGCTCGGAAAGGGTCTAGAGCCTCCATTTTTGCACTCAGGTCTAAGTCTCATGGCCCTCTATCATAATCCAGAGTTTCAAGAAGATCAGAGAAAGTCAAAATTTCGACCCGAAAAAAAAACGACAGTGGTACCCCTTTCGTTTTTTTTTCGGGTCGAAATTTTGAGTTTCGATATCTCAGCTCTGGAAGGGTCTAGAGCCTCCATTTTTGCACTAAGGTCTAATTCTCAGGGCCCTCTATCATAATCCAGAGTTTCAAGAAGATCAGAGAAAGTCAAAATTTTGACCCGAAAAAAAAAACGACAGTGGTACCCCTTTCGTTTTTTTTTTCGGGTCGAAATTTTGAGTTTCGATATCTCAGCTCTGGAAGGGGCTAGAGCCTCCATTTTTGCACTCAGGTCTAAGTCTCATGGCCCTCTACCAGAATTTGGGAAGATTGGAGAAACTTAATTTTTCGCCCAAAAAAAAAAAACGTAAGGGGTACCACTGTCGTTTTTTTTTCGGGCCGAATTTTTGAGTTTCGATATCTCAGCTCTGGAAGGGGCTAGAACCTCCATTTTTGCACTCAGGTCTAAGTCTCATGGCCCTCTATCAGAATCCAGAGTTTCAAGAGGATCAGAGAAACTCAAAATTTTGACCCAAAAAAAAAAACGACAGTGGTACCCCTTTCGTTTTTTTCGGGGCGAGAAATAATTAAGTTTCTCCAATCTTCTCAAAACTCTGGATTCTGATAGAGGGCGATGAGACTGGGACCTGAGTGCAAAAATGGAGGCTCTAGATCCTTCCAGAGCTGAGATATTGAAATCCCACGTAGCATTTATGCCATTATAAATATTTCAAAATCTCAGCTCTGGAAGGGTCTAGAGCCTACATTTTTGCACTCAGGTCTAAGTCTTTATATTTCCTGCTTTATATTTTGGGCTGAAGTGTGACCAAGATCTGGTTTTGATGAGATTCACACACTGACTGCGGTGTGTTTGTGTGTGTGCGTCTGCTGTCTGGTCTAGTACACAGTAGTGCAGTGCCAGATCAGTGCTGTGTGTAATAAGCCCAGCAGTGTTTATGTGGATGAGTGCATGTTGGCGCTGATTGTGTCCTCTTCACATCCGTTCCTCCACTCCTCCAGCACCTAACTGCCAACACTCACTTCTCTCCATAATATGAAGACATGTTGTGATGGATCCGTGTCAATATCGGGATTCTGATAACACCTTGTTTGGCCTATACATCCTTTAACATTCCCAGTTATTTAAGCCTCTAAATGTGTGTGTTGTGTGCCGTTATAAGCATGAGATTATTACCATTTTTGCACTCAGGTCTAAGTCTCATGGCCCTCTATCACAATCCAGAGTTTTAAGAAAATCAGAGAAACTCAAAATTTCGACCCGAAAAAAAAAAAACGACAGTGGTACCCCTTTCGTTTTTTTTTCGGGTCGAAATTTTGAGTTTCGATATCTCAGCTCTGGAAGGGTCTAGAGCCTCCATTTTTGCACTCAGGTCTAAGTCTCGTGGCCCTCTATCAGAATACAGAGTTTCAAGAGAATCAGAGAAACTCAAAATTTTGACCCGAAAAAAAAACAACAAAGGTACCCCTTCCGTTTTTTTTTCGGTTCAAAATTTTGAGTTTCGATATCTCAGCTCTGAAAGGGTCTAGAGCCACCATTTTTGCACTCAGGTCTAAGTCTCATGGCCCTCTATCATAATCCAGAGTTTCAAGAAGATCAGAGAAAGTCAAAATTTCGACCCGAAAAAAAAACGACAGTGGTACCCCTTTCGTTTTTTTTTCGGGTCGAAATTTTGAGTTTCGATATCTCAGCTCTGGAAGGGTCTAGAGCCTCCATTTTTGCACTAAGGTCTAATTCTCAGGGCCCTCTATCATAATCCAGAGTTTCAAGAAGATCAGAGAAAGTCAAAATTTTGACCCGAAAAAAAAAACGACAGTGGTACCCCTTTCGTTTTTTTTTTCGGGTCGAAATTTTGAGTTTCGATATCTCAGCTCTGGAAGGGTCTAGAGCCTCCATTTTTGCACTCAGGTCTAATTCTCAGGGCCCTCTATCATAATCCAGAGTTTCAAGAAGATCAGAGAAAGTCAAAATTTTGACCCGAAAAAAAAACGACAGTGGTACCCCTTTCGTTTTTTTTTTCGGGTCGAAATTTTGAGTTTCGATATCTCAGCTCTGGAAGGGTCTAGAACCTCCATTTTTGCACTCAGGTCTAAGTCTCATGGCCCTCTATCAGAATCCAGATTTTCAAGAGGATCAGAGAAACTCAAAATTTTGACCTGAAAAAAAAACGACAGTGGTACCCCTTTCGTTTTTTTTTTCGGGTCGAAATTTTGAGTTTCGATATCTCAGCTCTGGAAGGTACTAGAGCCTCCATTTTTGCACTCAGGTCTACGTCTCGTGGCCCTCTATCAGAATACAGAGTTTCAAGAGAATCAGAGAAACTCAAAATTTTGACGCGAAAAAAAAAACGACAGTGGTACCCCTTTCGTTTTTTTTTTCGGGTCAAAATTTTGACTTTCAATATCTCAGCTCTGGAAGGGTCTAGAGCCTCAATTTTTGCACTCAGGTCTAAGTCTCATGGCCCTCTATCAGAATCCAGAGTTTCAAGAGGATCAGAGAAACTCAAAATTTTGACCTGAAAAAAAAAAACGACAGTGGTACCCCTTTCGTTTTTTTTTCGGGTCGAAATTTTGAGTTTCGATATCTCAGCTCTGGAAGGGTCTAGAGCCTCGATTTTTGCACTCAGGTCTAAGTCTCGTGGCCCTCTATCAGAATACAGAGTTTCAAGAGGATCAGAGAAACTCAAAATTTTGACCCGAAAAAAAAACAACAAAGGTACCCCTTCCGTTTTTTTTTCGGTTCAAAATTTTGAGTTTCGATATCTCAGCTCTGAAAGGGTCTAGAGCCTCCATTTTTGCACTCAGGTCTAAGTCTCATGGCCCTCTATCATAATCCAGAGTTTCAAGAAGATCAGAGAAAGTCAAAATTTCGACCCGAAAAAAAAACGACAGTGGTACCCCTTTCGTTTTTTTTTCGGGTCGAAATTTTGAGTTTCGATATCTCAGCTCTGGAATTGTCTAGAGCCTCCATTTTTGCACTAAGGTCTAATTCTCAGGGCCCTCTATCATAATCCAGAGTTTCAAGAAGATCAGAGAAAGTCAAAATTTTGACCCGAAAAAAAAAACGACAGTGGTACCCCTTTCGTTTTTTTTTTTGGGTCGAAATTTTGAGTTTCGATATCTCAGCTCTGGAAGGGTCTAGAGCCTCCATTTTTGCACTCAGGTCTAAGTCTCATGGCCCTCTATCATAATCCAGATTTTCAAGAAGATCAGAGAAAGTCAAAATTTCGACCCGAAAAAAAACGACAGTGGTACCCCTTTCGTTTTTTTTTTCGGGTCAAAATTTTGAGTTTCGATATCTCAGCTCTGGAAGGGTCTAGAGCCTCCATTTTTGCACTCAGGTCTAAGTCTCATGGCCCTCTATCATAATCCAGATTTTCAAGAAGATCAGAGAAAGTCAAAATTTCGACCCGAAAAAAAACGACAGTGGTACCCCTTTCGTTTTTTTTTTCGGGTCGAAATTTTGAGTTTCGATATCTCAGCTCTGGAAGGGTCTAGAGCCTCCATTTTTGCACTAAGGTCTAATTCTCAGGGCCCTCTATCATAATCCAGAGTTTCAAGAACATCAGAGAAAGTCAAAATTTTGACCCGAAAAAAAAAACGACAGTGGTACCCCTTTCGTTTTTTTTTTTGGGTCGAAATTTTGAGTTTCGATATCTCAGCTCTGGAAGGGTCTAGAGCCTCCATTTTTGCACTCAGGTCTAATTCTCAGGGCCCTCTATCATAATCCAGATTTTCAAGAGGATCAGAGAAACTCAAAATTTTGACCTGAAAAAAAAACGACAGTGGTACCCCTTTCGTTTTTTTTCGGGTCGAAATTTTGAGTTTCGATATCTCAGCTCTGGAAGGTACTAGAGCCTCCATTTTTGCACTCAGGTCTACGTCTCGTGGCCCTCTATCAGAATACAGAGTTTCAAGAGAATCAGAGAAACTCAAAATTTTGACGCGAAAAAAAAAACGACAGTGGTACCCCTTTCGTTTTTTTTTTCGGGTCAAAATTTTGACTTTCAATATCTCAGCTCTGGAAGGGTCTAGAGCCTCAATTTTTGCACTCAGGTCTAAGTCTCATGGCCCTCTATCAGAATCCAGAGTTTCAAGAGGATCAGAGAAACTCAAAATTTTGACCTGAAAAAAAAAACGACAGTGGTACCCCTTTCGTTTTTTTTTCGGGTCGAAATTTTGAGTTTCGATATCTCAGCTCTGGAAGGGTCTAGAGCCTCGATTTTTGCACTCAGGTCTAATTCTCAGGGCCCTCTATCATAATCCAGAGTTTCAAGAAGATCAGAGAAAGTCAAAATTTTGACCCGAAAAAAAAAAACGACAGTGGTACCCCTTTCGTTTTTTTTTCGGGTCGAAATTTTGAGTTTCAATATCTCAGCTCTGGAAGGGTCTAGAGCCTCCATTTTTGCACTCAGGTCTAAGTCTCATGGCCCTCTATCAGAATCCAGAGTTTCAAGAGGATCAGAGAAACTCAAAATTTTGACCTGAAAAAAAAAACGACAGTGGTACCCCTTTTGTTTTTTTTTCGGGTCGAAATTTTGAGTTTCGATATCTCAGCTCTGGAAGGGTCTAGAGCCTCGATTTTTGCACTCAGGTCTAATTCTCAGGGCCCTTTATCATAATCCAGAGTTTCAAGAAGATCAGAGAAAGTCAAAATTTTGACCCGAAAAAAAAACGACAGTGGTACCCCTTTCTTTTTTTTTTTCGGGTCGAAATTTTGAGTTTCGATATCTCAGCTCTGCAAGGGTCTAGAGCCTCGATTTTTGCACTCAGGTCTAATTCTCAGGGCCCTTTATCATAATCCAGAGTTTCAAGAAGATCAGAGAAAGTCAAAAAGTTGACCCGAAAAAAAAAACGACAGTGGTACCCCTTTCGTTTTTTTTTCGGGTCGAAATTTTGAGTTTCGATATCTCAGCTCTGGAAGGGTCTAGAGCCTCCATTTTTGCACTTAGGTCTAAGTCTCATGGCCCTCTATCAGAATCCAGAGTTTCAAGAGGATCAGAGAAACTCAAAATTTTGACCTGAAAAAAAAAAACGACAGTGGTACCCCTTTCGTTTTTTTTTTTCGGGTCGAAATTTTGAGTTTCGATATCTCAGCTCTGGAAGGGTCTAAAGCCTCCATTTTTGCACTCAGGTCTACGTCTCGTGGCCCTCTATCAGAATACAGAGTTTTAAGAGGATCAGAGAAACTCAAAATTTTGACCCGAAAAAAAAAACGACAGTGGTACCCCTTTCGTTTTTTTTTCGGGTCAAAATTTTGAGTTTCGATATCTCAGCTCTGGAAGGGTCTAGAGCCTCCATTTTTGCACTAAGGTCTAAGTCTCATGGCCCTCTATCAGAATCCAGAGTTTCAAGAGGATCAGAGAAACTCAAAATTTTGACCTGAAAAAAAAAACGACAGTGGTACCCCTTTTGTTTTTTTTTCGGGTCGAAATTTTGAGTTTCGATATCTCAGCTCTGGAAGGGTCTAGAGCCTCGATTTTTGCACTCAGGTCTAATTCTCAGGGCCCTTTATCATAATCCAGAGTTTCAAGAAGATCAGAGAAAGTCAAAATTTTGACCCGAAAAAAAACCGACAGTGGTACCCCTTTCTTTTTTTTTTTCGGGTCGAAATTTTGAGTTTCGATATCTCAGCTCTGCAAGGGTCTAGAGCCTCGATTTTTGCACTCAGGTCTAATTCTCAGGGCCCTCTATCATAATCCAGAGTTTCAAGAAGATCAGAGAAAGTCAAAAAGTTGACCCGAAAAAAAAAACGACAGTGGTACCCCTTTCGTTTTTTTTTCGGGTCGAAATTTTGAGTTTCGATATCTCAGCTCTGGAAGGGTCTAGAGCCTCCATTTTTGCACTTAGGTCTAAGTCTCATGGCCCTCTATCAGAATCCAGAGTTTCAAGAGGATCAGAGAAACTCAAAATTTTGACCTGAAAAAAAAAACGACAGTGGTACCCCTTTCGTTTTTTTTTTTCGGGTCGAAACTTTGAGTTTCGATATCTCAGCTCTGCAAGGGTCTAGAGCCTCGATTTTTGCACTCAGGTCTAATTCTCAGGGCCCTCTATCATAATCCAGAGTTTCAAGAAGATCAGAGAAAGTCAAAAAGTTGACCCGAAAAAAAAAACGACAGTGGTACCCCTTTCGTTTTTTTTTCGGGTCGAAATTTTGAGTTTCGATATCTCAGCTCTGGAAGGGTCTAGAGCCTCCATTTTTGCACTTAGGTCTAAGTCTCATGGCCCTCTATCAGAATCCAGAGTTTCAAGAGGATCAGAGAAACTCAAAATTTTGACCTGAAAAAAAAAACGACAGTGGTACCCCTTTCGTTTTTTTTTTTCGGGTCGAAATTTTGAGTTTCGATATCTCAGCTCTGGAAGGGTCTAAAGCCTCCATTTTTGCACTCAGGTCTACGTCTCGTGGCCCTCTATCAGAATACAGAGTTTTAAGAGGATCAGAGAAACTCAAAATTTTGACCCGAAAAAAAAAACGACAGTGGTACCCCTTTCGTTTTTTTTTCGGGTCAAAATTTTGAGTTTCGATATCTCAGCTCTGGAAGGGTCTAGAGCCTCCATTTTTGCACTAAGGTCTAATTCTCAGGGCCCTCTATCATAATCCAGAGTTCCAAGAAGATCAGAGAAAGTCAAAATTTTGACCCGAAAAAAAAACCGACAGTGGTACCCCTTTCGTTTTTTTTTTCGGGTCGAAATTTTGAGTTTCGATATCTCAGCTCTGGAAGGGTCTAGAGCCTCCATTTTTGCACTCAGGTCTAATTCTCAGGGCCCTCTATCATAATCCAGAGTTTCAAGAAGATCAGAGAAAGTCAAAATTTTGACCCGAAAAAAAAAACGACAGTGGTACCCCTTTCGTTTTTTTTTTCGGGTCGAAATTTTGAGTTTTGATATCTCAGCTCTGGAAGGGTCTAGAGCCTCCATTTTTGCACTCGGTCTACGTCTCGTGGCCCTCTATCAGAATACAGAGTTTCAAAAGGATCAGAGAAACTCAAAATTTTGACCCGAAAAAAAAAACGACAGTGGTACCCCTTTCGTTTTTTTTTCGGGTCAAAATTTTGAGTTTCGATATCTCAGCTCTGGAAGGGTCTAGAGCCTCCATTTTTGCACTAAGGTCTAATTCTCAGGGCCCTCTATCATAATCCAGAGTTCCAAGAAGATCAGAGAAAGTCAAAATTTTGACCCGAAAAAAAAACCGACAGTGGTACCCCTTTCGTTTTTTTTTTCGGGTCGAAATTTTGAGTTTCGATATCTCAGCTCTGGAAGGGTCTAGAGCCTCCATTTTTGCACTCAGGTCTAATTCTCAGGGCCCTCTATCATAATCCAGAGTTTCAAGAAGATCAGAGAAAGTCAAAATTTTGACCCGAAAAAAAAAACGACAGTGGTACCCCTTTCGTTTTTTTTTTCGGGTCGAAATTTTGAGTTTTGATATCTCAGCTCTGGAAGGGTCTAGAGCCTCCATTTTTGCACTCGGTCTACGTCTCGTGGCCCTCTATCAGAATACAGAGTTTCAAAAGGATCAGAGAAACTCAAAATTTTGACCCGAAAAAAAAACGACAGTGGTACCCCTTTCGTTTTTTTTTTCGGGTCAAAATTTTGAGTTTCGATATCTCAGCTCTGGAAGGGTCTAGAGCCTTCATTTTTGCACTCAGGTCTAAGTCTCATGGCCCTCTATCATAATCCAGAGTTTCAAGAAGATCAGAGAAAGTCAAAATTTCGACCCGAAAAAAAAAAACGACAGCCTTTCGGTTTTTTTTCGGGTCGAAATTTTGAGTTTCGATATCTCAGCTCTGGAAGGGTCTAGAGCCTCCATTTTTGCACTCAGGTCTAATTCCCAGGGCCCTCTATCATAATCCAGAGTTTCAAGAAGATCAGAGAAAGTCAAAATTTTGACCCGAAAAAAAAAAACGACAGTGGTACCCCTTTCGTTTTTTTTTTTTGGGTAGAAATTTTGAGTTTCGATATCTCAGCTCTGGAAGTGTCTAGAGCCTCCATTTTTGCATTAAGGTCTAATTCTCAGGGCCCTCTATCAGAATACAGAGTTTCAAGAATGATCAGAGAAAGTCAAAATTTTGACCCGAAAAAAAAACGACAGTGGTACCCCTTTTGGTTTTTTTTTCGGGTCGAAATTTTGAGTTTTTATATCTCAGCTCTGGAAGGGTCTAGAGCCTCCATTTTTGCACTCAGGTCTAAGTCTCATGGCCCTCTATCATAATCCAGAGTTTCAAGAAGATCAGAGAAAGTCAAAATTTCGACCCGAAAAAAAAAACGACAGCCTTTCGTTTTTTTTTCGGGTCGAAATTTTGAGTTTCGATATCTCAGCTCTGGAAGGGTCTAGAGCCTCCATTTTTGCACTCAGGTCTAATTCCCAGGGCCCTCTATCATAATCCAGAGTTTCAAGAAGATCAGAGAAAGTCAAAATTTTGACCCGAAAAAAAAAACGACAGTGGTACCCCTTTCGTTTTTTTTTAGGGTAGAAATTTTGAGTTTCGATATCTCAGCTCTGGAAGTGTCTAGAGCCTCCATTTTTGCATTAAGGTCTAATTCTCAGGGCCCTCTATCATAATCCAGAGTTTCAAGAAGATCAGAGAAAGTCAAAATTTTGACCCGAAAAAAAAAACGACAGTGGTACCCCTTTCGTTTTTTTTTTCGGGTCGAAATTTTGAGTTTTTATATCTCAGCTCTGGAAGGGGCTAGAGCCTCCATTTTTGCACTCAGGTCTAAGTCTCATGGCCCTCTATCAGAATTTGGGAAGATTGGAGAAACTTAATTTTTCGCCCAAAAAAAAAAACGTAAGGGGTACCACTGTCGTTTTTTTTTCGGGCCGAATTTTTGAGTTTCGATATCTCAGCTCTGGAAGGGGCTAGAGCCTCCATTTTTGCACTCGGGTCTAAGTCTCATGGCCCTCTATCAGAATTTGGGAAGATTGGAGAAACTTAATTTTTCGCCCCCAAAAAAAAAAACGTAAGGGGTACCACTGTGTTTTTTTTTTCGGGCCGAATTTTTGAGTTTCGATATCTCAGCTCTGGAAGGGGCTAGAGCCTCCATTTTTGCACTCGGGTCTAAGTCTCATGGCCCTCTATCAGAATTTGGGAAGATTGGAGAAACTTAATTTTTCGCCCCCAAAAAAAAACGTAAGGGGTACCACTGTGTTTTTTTTTTCGGGCCGAATTTTTGAGTTTCGATATCTCAGCTCTGGAAGGGGCTAGAGCCTCCATTTTTGCACTCAGGTCTAAGTCTCATGGCCCACGATCAGAAGTTGGGAAGATTGGAGAAACTTAATTTTTCGCCCAAAAAAAAAAACGTAAGGGGTACCACTGTCGTTTTTTTTTTTCGGGCCGAATTTTTGAGTTTCGATATCTCAGCTCTGGAAGGGGCTAGAGCCTCCATTTTTGCACTCAGGTCTAAGTCTCATGGCCCTCTATCAGAATCCAGAGTTTTGGGAAGATTGGAGAAACTTAATTTTTCGCCCCCCAAAAAAAACGTAAGGGGTACCACTGTCGTTTTTTTTTCGGGCCGAATTTTTGAGTTTCGATATCTCAGCTCTGGAAGGGGCTAGAGCCTCCATTTTTGCACTCAGGCCTAAGTCTCATGGCCCTCTACCAGAATTTGGGAAGATTGGAGAAACTTAATTTTTCGCCCAAAAAAAAAAACGTAAGGGGTACCACTGTCGTTTTTTTTTTTCAGGCCGAATTTTTGAGTTTCGATATCTCAGCTCTGGAAGGGGCTAGAGCCTCCATTTTTGCACTCAGGTCTAAGTCTCATGGCCCTCTACCAGAATTTGGGAAGATTGGAGAAACTTAATTTTTCGCCCAAAAAAAAAAACGTAAGGGGTACCACTGTCGTTTTTTTTTTCAGGCCGAATTTTTGAGTTTCGATATCTCAGCTCTGGAAGGGGCTAGAGCCTCCATTTTTGCACTCAGGTCTAAGTCTCATGGCCCTCTACCAGAATTTGGGAAGATTGGAGAAACTTAATTTTTCGCCCAAAAAAAAAAAACGTAAGGGGTACCACTGTCGTTTTTTTTTTCGGGCCGAATTTTTGAGTTTCGATATCTCAGCTCTGGAAGGGGCTAGAACCTCCATTTTTGCACTCAGGTCTAAGTCTCATGGCCCTCTATCAGAATCCAGAGTTTCAAGAGGATCAGAGAAACTCAAAATTTTGACCCGAAAAAAAAAACGACAGTGGTACCCCTTTCGTTTTTTTCGGGGCGAGAAATAATTAAGTTTCTCCAATCTTCTCAAAACTCTGGATTCTGATAGAGGGCGATGAGACTGGGACCTGAGTGCAAAAATGGAGGCTCTAGATCCTTCCAGAGCTGAGATATTGAAATCCCACGTAGCATTTATGCCATTATAAATATTTCAAAATCTCAGCTCTGGAAGGGTCTAGAGCCTACATTTTTGCACTCAGGTCTAAGTCTTTATATTTCCTGCTTTATATTTTGGGCTGAAGTGTGACCAAGATCTGGTTTTGATGAGATTCACACACTGACTGCGGTGTGTTTGTGTGTGTGCGTCTGCTGTCTGGTCTAGTACACAGTAGTGCAGTGCCAGATCAGTGCTGTGTGTAATAAGCCCAGCAGTGTTTATGTGGATGAGTGCGTGTTGGCGCTGATTGTGTCCTCTTCACATCCGTTCCTCCACTCCTCCAGCACCTAACTGCAAACACTCACTTCTGTCCATAATATGAAGACATGTTGTGATCGATCCGTGTCAATATCGGGATTCTGATAACACCTTGTTTGGCCTATACATCCTTTAACATTCCCAGTTATTTAAGCCTCTAAATGTGTGTGTTGTGTGCCGTTATAAGCATGAGATTATTACCATTTTTGCACTCAGGTCTAAGTCTCATGGCCCTCTATCAGAATTTGGGAAGATTGGAGAAACTTAATTTTTCGCCCAAAAAAAAAACGTAAGGGGTACCACTGTCGTTTTTTTTTCGGGCCGAATTTTTGAGTTTCGATATCTCAGCTCTGGAAGGGGCTAGAGCCTCCATTTTTGCACTCAGGTCTAAGTCTCATGGCCCTCGATCAGAAGTTGGGAAGATTGGAGAAACTTAATTTTTCGCCCAAAAAAAAAAACGTAAGGGGTACCACTGTCGTTTTTTTTTTTTCGGGCCGAATTTTTGAGTTTCGATATCTCAGCTCTGGAAGGGGCTAGAGCCTCCATTTTTGCACTCAGGTCTAAGTCTCATGGCCCTCTATCAGAATCCAGAGTTTTGGGAAGATTGGAGAAACTTAATTTTTCGCCCCAAAAAAAAAACGTAAGGGGTAACACTGTCGTTTTTTTTTCGGGCCGAATTTTTGAGTTTCGATATCTCAGCTCTGGAAGGGGCTAGAGCCTCCATTTTTGCACTCAGGTCTAAGTCTCATGGCCCTCTACCAGAATTTGGGAAGATTGGAGAAACTTAATTTTTCGCCCCCCAAAAAAAACGTAAGGGGTACCACTGTCGTTTTTTTTTCGGGCCGAATTTTTGAGTTTCGATATCTCAGCTCTGGAAGGGGCTAGAGCCTCCATTTTTGCACTCAGGTCTAAGTCTCATGGCCCTCTACCAGAATTTGGGAAGATTGGAGAAACTTAATTTTTCGCCCAAAAAAAAAAACGTAAGGGGTACCACTGTCGTTTTTTTTTTCAGGCCGAATTTTTGAGTTTCGATATCTCAGCTCTGGAAGGGGCTAGAGCCTCCATTTTTGCACTCAGGTCTAAGTCTCATGGCCCTCTACCAGAATTTGGGAAGATTGGAGAAACTTAATTTTTCGCCCAAAAAAAAAAAACGTAAGGGGTACCACTGTCGTTTTTTTTTCGGGCCGAATTTTTGAGTTTCGATATCTCAGCTCTGGAAGGGGCTAGAGCCTCCATTTTTGCACTCAGGTCTAAGTCTCATGGCCCTCTATCAGAATTTGGGAAGATTGGAGAAACTTAATTTTTCGCCCAAAAAAAAAAACGTAAGGGGTACCACTGTCGTTTTTTTTTCGGGCCGAATTTTTGAGTTTCGATATCTCAGCTCTGGAAGGGGCTAGAGCCTCCATTTTTGCACTCAGGTCTAAGTCTCATGGCCCTCTACCAGAATTTGGGAAGATTGGAGAAACTTAATTTTTCGCCCCCCAAAAAAAACTTAAGGGGTACCACTGTCGTTTTTTTTTCGGGCCGAATTTTTGAGTTTCGATATCTTAGCTCTGGAAGGGGCTAGAGCCTCCATTTTTGCACTCAGGTCTAAGTCTCATGGCCCTCTACCAGAATTTTGGAAGATTGGAGAAACTTAATTTTTCGCCCAAAAAAAAAAACGTAAGGGGTACCACTGTCGTTTTTTTTTTCAGGCCGAATTTTTGAGTTTCGATATCTCAGCTCTGGAAGGGGCTAGAGCCTCCATTTTTGCACTCAGGTCTAAGTCTCATGGCCCTCTACCAGAATTTGGGAAGATTGGAGAAACTTAATTTTTCGCCCAAAAAAAAAAAACGTAAGGGGTACCACTGTCGTTTTTTTTTGGGGCCGAATTTTTGAGTTTCGATATCTCAGCTCTGGAAGGGGCTAGAGCCTCCATTTTTGCACTCAGGTCTAAGTCTCATGGCCCTCTATCAGAATCCAGAGTTTTGGGAAGATTGGAGAAACTTAATTTTTCGCCCCCCAAAAAAAAACGTAAGGGGTACCACTGTCGTTTTTTTTTTCGGGCCGAATTTTTGAGTTTCGATATCTCAGCTCTGGAAGGGGCTGGAGCCTCCATTTTTGCACTCAGGTCTAAGTCTCATGGCCCTCTATCAGAATTTGGGAAGATTGGAGAAACTTAATTTTTCGCCCAAAAAAAAAAACGTAAGGGGTACCACTGTCGTTTTTTTTTCGGGCCGAATTTTCGAGTTTCGATATCTCAGCTCTGGAAGGGGCTAGAGCCTCCATTTTTGCACTCGGGTCTAAGTCTCATGGCCCTCTATCAGAATTTGGGAAGATTGGAGAAACTTAATTTTTCGCCCCCCAAAAAAAACGTAAGGGGTACCACTGTGTTTTTTTTTTTCGGGCCGAATTTTTGAGTTTCGATATCTCAGCTCTGGAAGGGGCTAGAGCCTCCATTTTTGCACTCAGGTGTAAGTCTCATGGCCCTCTATCAGAATTTGGGAAGATTGGAGAAACTTAATTTTTCGCCCAAAAAAAAAACGTAAGGGGTACCACTGTCGTTTTTTTTTCGGGCCGAATTTTTGAGTTTCGATATCTCAGCTCTGGAAGGGGCTAGAGCCTCCATTTTTGCACTCAGGTCTAAGTCTCATGGCCCTCTATCAGAATCCAGAGTTTTGGGAAGATTGGAGAAACTTAATTTTTCGCACCAAAAAAAAAACGAAAGGGGTACCACTGTCGGTTTTTTTTCGGGTCGAATTTTTGAGTTTCGATATCTCAGCTCTAGAAGGGTCTAGAGCCTTCAATTTTGCACTCAGGTCTAAGTCTCATGGCCCTCTATCAGAATCCAGAGTTTTGGGAAGATTGGAGAAACTTAATTTTTCGCCCAAAAAAAAAAACGTAAGGGGTAACACTGTCGTTTTTTTTTCGGGCCGAATTTTTGAGTTTCGATATCTCAGCTCTGGAAGGGGCTAGAGCCTCCATTTTTGCACTCAGGTCTAAGTCTCATGGCCCTCTACCAGAATTTGGGAAGATTGGAGAAACTTAATTTTTCGCCCCCCAAAAAAAACGTAAGGGGTACCACTGTCGTTTTTTTTTCGGGCCGAATTTTTGAGTTTCGATATCTCAGCTCTGGAGGGGGCTAGAGCCTCCATTTTTGCACTCAGGTCTAAGTCTCATGGCCCTCTACCAGAATTTGGGAAGATTGGAGAAACTTAATTTTTCGCCCAAAAAAAAAAACGTAAGGGGTACCACTGTCGGTTTTTTTTTTCAGGCCGAATTTTTGAGTTTCGATATCTCAGCTCTGGAAGGGGCTAGAGCCTCCATTTTTGCACTCAGGTCTAAGTCTCATGGCCCTCTACAAGAATTTGGGAAGATTGGAGAAACTTAATTTTTCGCCCAAAAAAAAAAAACGTAAGGGGTACCACTGTCGTTTTTTTTTCGGGCCGAATTTTTGAGTTTCGACATCTCAGCTCTGGAAGGGGCTAGAGCCTCCATTTTTGCACTCAGGTCTAAGTCTCATGGCCCTCTATCAGAATCCAGAGTTTTGGGAAGATTGGAGAAACTTAATTTTTCGCCCCAAAAAAAAAAACGTAAGGGGTACCACTGTCGGTTTTTTTTTCGGGCCGAATTTTTGAGTTTCGATATCTCAGCTCTGGAAGGGGCTAGAGCCTCCATTTTTGCACTCAGGTCTAAGTCTCATGGCCCTCTATCAGAATTTGGGAAGATTGGAGAAACTTAATTTTTCGCCCAAAAAAAAAACGTAAGGGGTACCACTGTCGTTTTTTTTCGGGCCGAATTTTTGAGTTTCGATATCTCAGCTCTGGAAGGGGCTAGAGCCTCCATTTTTGCACTCAGGTCTAAGTCTCATAGCCCTCTATCAGAATTTGGGAAGATTGGAGAAACTTAATTTTTCGCCCCAAAAAAAAAACGTAAGGGGTACCACTGTGGGGTTTTTTTTCGGGCCGAATTTTTGAGTTTCGATATCTCAGATCTGGAAGGGGCTAGAGCCTCCATTTTTGCACTCAGGTGTAAGTCTCATGGCCCTCTATCAGAATTTGGGAAGATTGGAGAAACTTAATTTTTCGCCCCAAAAAAAAACGTAAGGGGTACCACTGTCGTTTTTTTTTCGGGCCGAATTTTTGAGTTTCGATATCTCAGCTCTGGAAGGGGCTAGAGCCTCCATTTTTGCACTCAGGTCTAAGTCTCATGGCCCTCTATCAGAATTTGGGAAGATTGGAGAAACTTAATTTTTCGCCCCAAAAAAAAAACGTAAGGGGTACCACTGTCGTTTTTTTTTCGGGCTGAATTTTTGAGTTTCGATATCTCAGCTCTGGAAGGGGCTAGAGCCTCCATTTTTGCACTCAGGTCTAAGTCTCATGGCCCTCGATCAGAAGTTGGGAAGATTGGAGAAACTTAATTTTTCGCCCAAAAAAAAAAACGTAAGGGGTACCACTGTCTTTTTTTTTTTCGGGCCGAATTTTTGAGTTTCGATATCTCAGCTCTGGAAGGGGCTAGAGCCTCCATTTTTGCACTCAGGTCTAAGTCTCATGGCCCTCTATCAGAATCCAGAGTTTTGGGAAGATTGGAGAAACTTAATTTTTCGCCCCAAAAAAAAAAACGTAAGGGGTAACACTGTCGTTTTTTTTTTCGGGCTGAATTTTTGAGTTTCGATATCTCAGCTCTGGAAGGGGCTAGAGCCTCCATTTTTGCACTCAGGTCTAAGTCTCATGGCCCTCTACCAGAATTTGGGAAGATTGGAGAAACTTAATTTTTCGCCCAAAAAAAAAAACGTAAGGGGTACCACTGTCGTTTTTTTTTCGGGCCGAATTTTTGAGTTTCGATATCTCAGCTCTGGAAGGGGCTAGAGCCTCCATTTTTGCACTCAGGTCTAAGTCTCATGGCCCTCTATCAGAATCCAGAGTTTTGGGAAGATTGGAGAAACTTAATTTTTCGCCCCCAAAAAAAAAAACGTAAGGGGTACCACTGTCGTTTTTTTTTTCGGGCCGAATTTTTGAGTTTCGATATCTCAGCTCTGGAAGGGGCTAGAGCCTCCGTTTTTGCACTCAGGTCTAAGTCTCATGGCCCTCTATCAGAATTTGGGAAGATTGGAGAAACTTAATATTTCGCCCAAAAAAAAACCGTAAGGGGTACCACTGTCGTTTTTTTTTTCGGGCCGAATTTTTGAGTTTCGATATCTCAGCTCTGGAAGGGGCTAGAGCCTCCATTTTTGCACTCAGGTCTAAGTCTCATGGCCCTCTATCAGAATTTGGGAAGATTGGAGAAACTTAATTTTTCGCCCAAAAAAAAAAACGTAAGGGGTACCACTGTCGTTTTTTTTTCGGGCCGAATTTTTGAGTTTCGATATCTCAGCTCTGGAAGGGGCTAGAGCCTCCATTTTTGCACTCGGGTCTAAGTCTCATGGCCCTCTATCAGAATTTGGGAAGATTGGAGAAACTTAATTTTTCGCCCCCCAAAAAAAACGTAAGGGGTACCACTGTGTTTTTTTTTTCGGGCCGAATTTTTGAGTTTCGATATCTCAGCTCTGGAAGGGGCTAGAGCCTCCATTTTTGCACTCAGGTGTAAGTCTCATGGCCCTCTATCAGAATTTGGGAAGATTGGAGAAACTTAATTTTTCGCCCAAAAAAAAAACGTAAGGGGTACCACTGTCGTTTTTTTTTTTCGGGCCGAATTTTTGAGTTTCGATATCTCAGCTCTGGAAGGGGCTAGAACCTCCATTTTTGCACTCAGGTCTAAGTCTCATGGCCCTCTATCAGAATTTGGGAAGATTGGAGAAACTTAATTTTTCGCCCAAAAAAAAAACGTAAGGGGTACCACTGTCGTTTTTTTTTTCGGGCCGAATTTTTGAGTTTCGATATCTCAGCTCTGGAAGGGGCTAGAGCCTCCATTTTTGCACTCAGGTCTAAGTCTCATGGCCCTCGATCAGAAGTTGGGAAGATTGGAGAAACTTAATTTTTCGCCCAAAAAAAAAAACGTAAGGGGTACCACTGTCGTTTTTTTTTTTCGGGCCGAATTTTTGAGTTTCGATATCTAAGCTCTGGAAGGGGCTAGAGCCTCCATTTTTGCACTCAGGTCTAAGTCTCATGGCCCTCTATCAGAATCCAGAGTTTTGGGAAGATTGGAGAAACTTAATTTTTCGCCCCAAAAAAAAAACGTAAGGGGTAACACTGTCGTTTTTTTTTCGGGCCGAATTTTTGAGTTTCGATATCTCAGCTCTGGAAGGGGCTAGAGCCTCCATTTTTGCACTCAGGTCTAAGTCTCATGGCCCTCTACCAGAATTTGGGAAGATTGGAGAAACTTAATTTTTCGCCCCCCAAAAAAAACGTAAGGGGTACCACTGTCGTTTTTTTTTCGGGCCGAATTTTTGAGTTTCGATATCTCAGCTCTGGAAGGGGCTAGAGCCTCCATTTTTGCACTCAGGTCTAAGTCTCATGGCCCTCTACCAGAATTTGGGAAGATTGGAGAAACTTAATTTTTCGCCCAAAAAAAAAAACGTAAGGGGTACCACTGTCGTTTTTTTTTTTCAGGCCGAATTTTTGAGTTTCGATATCTCAGCTCTGGAAGGGGCTAGAGCCTCCATTTTTGCACTCAGGTCTAAGTCTCATGGCCCTCTACCAGAATTTGGGAAGATTGGAGAAACTTAATTTTTCGCCCAAAAAAAAAAACGTAAGGGGTACCACTGTCGTTTTTTTTTTCAGGCCGAATTTTTGAGTTTCGATATCTCAGCTCTGGAAGGGGCTAGAGCCTCCATTTTTGCACTCAGGTCTAAGTCTCATGGCCCTCTACCAGAATTTGGGAAGATTGGAGAAACTTAATTTTTCGCCCAAAAAAAAAAAACGTAAGGGGTACCACTGTCGTTTTTTTTTTCGGGCCGAATTTTTGAGTTTCGATATCTCAGCTCTGGAAGGGGCTAGAACCTCCATTTTTGCACTCAGGTCTAAGTCTCATGGCCCTCTATCAGAATCCAGAGTTTCAAGAGGATCAGAGAAACTCAAAATTTTGACCCGAAAAAAAAAACGACAGTGGTACCCCTTTCGTTTTTTTCGGGGCGAGAAATAATTAAGTTTCTCCAATCTTCTCAAAACTCTGGATTCTGATAGAGGGCGATGAGACTGGGACCTGAGTGCAAAAATGGAGGCTCTAGATCCTTCCAGAGCTGAGATATTGAAATCCCACGTAGCATTTATGCCATTATAAATATTTCAAAATCTCAGCTCTGGAAGGGTCTAGAGCCTACATTTTTGCACTCAGGTCTAAGTCTTTATATTTCCTGCTTTATATTTTGGGCTGAAGTGTGACCAAGATCTGGTTTTGATGAGATTCACACACTGACTGCGGTGTGTTTGTGTGTGTGCGTCTGCTGTCTGGTCTAGTACACAGTAGTGCAGTGCCAGATCAGTGCTGTGTGTAATAAGCCCAGCAGTGTTTATGTGGATGAGTGCGTGTTGGCGCTGATTGTGTCCTCTTCACATCCGTTCCTCCACTCCTCCAGCACCTAACTGCAAACACTCACTTCTGTCCATAATATGAAGACATGTTGTGATCGATCCGTGTCAATATCGGGATTCTGATAACACCTTGTTTGGCCTATACATCCTTTAACATTCCCAGTTATTTAAGCCTCTAAATGTGTGTGTTGTGTGCCGTTATAAGCATGAGATTATTACCATTTTTGCACTCAGGTCTAAGTCTCATGGCCCTCTATCAGAATTTGGGAAGATTGGAGAAACTTAATTTTTCGCCCAAAAAAAAAACGTAAGGGGTACCACTGTCGTTTTTTTTTCGGGCCGAATTTTTGAGTTTCGATATCTCAGCTCTGGAAGGGGCTAGAGCCTCCATTTTTGCACTCAGGTCTAAGTCTCATGGCCCTCGATCAGAAGTTGGGAAGATTGGAGAAACTTAATTTTTCGCCCAAAAAAAAAAACGTAAGGGGTACCACTGTCGTTTTTTTTTTTTCGGGCCGAATTTTTGAGTTTCGATATCTCAGCTCTGGAAGGGGCTAGAGCCTCCATTTTTGCACTCAGGTCTAAGTCTCATGGCCCTCTATCAGAATCCAGAGTTTTGGGAAGATTGGAGAAACTTAATTTTTCGCCCCAAAAAAAAAACGTAAGGGGTAACACTGTCGTTTTTTTTTCGGGCCGAATTTTTGAGTTTCGATATCTCAGCTCTGGAAGGGGCTAGAGCCTCCATTTTTGCACTCAGGTCTAAGTCTCATGGCCCTCTACCAGAATTTGGGAAGATTGGAGAAACTTAATTTTTCGCCCAAAAAAAAAAACGTAAGGGGTACCACTGTCGTTTTTTTTTCGGGCCGAATTTTTGAGTTTCGATATCTCAGCTCTGGAAGGGGCTAGAGCCTCCATTTTTGCACTCAGGTCTAAGTCTCATGGCCCTCTACCAGAATTTGGGAAGATTGGAGAAACTTAATTTTTCGCCCAAAAAAAAAAAACGTAAGGGGTACCACTGTCGTTTTTTTTTTTCAGGCCGAATTTTTGAGTTTCGATATCTCAGCTCTGGAAGGGGCTAGAGCCTCCATTTTTGCACTCAGGTCTAAGTCTCATGGCCCTCTACCAGAATTTGGGAAGATTGGAGAAACTTAATTTTTCGCCCAAAAAAAAAAAACGTAAGGGGTACCACTGTCGTTTTTTTTTCGGGCCGAATTTTTGAGTTTCGATATCTCAGCTCTGGAAGGGGCTAGAGCCTCCATTTTTGCACTCAGGTCTAAGTCTCATGGCCCTCTACCAGAATTTGGGAAGATTGGAGAAACTTAATTTTTCACCCAAAAAAAAAAAACGTAAGGGGTACCACTGTCGTTTTTTTTTCGGGCCGAATTTTTGAGTTTCGATATCTCAGCTCTGGAAGGGGCTAGAACCTCCATTTTTGCACTCAGGTCTAAGTCTCATGGCCCTCTATCAGAATCCAGAGTTTCAAGAGGATCAGAGAAACTCAAAATTTTGACCCGAAAAAAAAAACGACAGTGGTACCCCTTTCGTTTTTTTCGGGGCGAGAAATAATTAAGTTTCTCCAATCTTCTCAAAACTCTGGATTCTGATAGAGGGCGATGAGACTGGGACCTGAGTGCAAAAATGGAGGCTCTAGATCCTTCCAGAGCTGAGATATTGAAATCCCACGTAGCATTTATGCCATTATAAATATTTCAAAATCTCAGCTCTGGAAGGGTCTAGAGCCTACATTTTTGCACTCAGGTCTAAGTCTTTATATTTCCTGCTTTATATTTTGGGCTGAAGTGTGACCAAGATCTGGTTTTGATGAGATTCACACACTGACTGCGGTGTGTTTGTGTGTGTGCGTCTGCTGTCTGGTCTAGTACACAGTAGTGCAGTGCCAGATCAGTGCTGTGTGTAATAAGCCCAGCAGTGTTTATGTGGATGAGTGCATGTTGGCGCTGATTGTGTCCTCTTCACATCCGTTCCTCCACTCCTCCAGCACCTGACTGCCAACACTCACTTCTGTCCATAATATGAAGACATGTTGTGATGGATCCGTGTCAATATCGGGATTCTGATAACACCTTGCTTGGCCTATACATCCTTTAACATTCCCAGTTATTTAAGCCTCTGAATGTGTGTGTTGTGTGCCATTATAAGCATGAGATTATTACCATTTTTGCACTCAGGTCTAAGTCTCATGGCCCTCTATCAGAATCCAGAGTTTTAAGAAGATCAGAGAAAGTCAAAATTTTGACCCGAAAAAAAAAAACGACAGTGGTACCCCTTTCGTTTTTTTTTTCGGGTCGAAATTTTGAGTTTCGATATCTCAGCTCTGGAAGGGTCTAGAGCCTCCATTTTTGCACTCAGGTCTAAGTCTCAGGGCCCTCTATCATAATCCAGAGTTTCAAGAAGATCAGAGAAAGTCAAAATTTTGACCCGAAAAAAAAAACGACAAAGGTACCCCTTCCGTTTTTTTTTCGGTTCAAAATTTTGAGTTTCGATATCTCAGCTCGGAAAGGGTCTAGAGCCTCCATTTTTGCACTCAGGTCTAAGTCTCATGGCCCTCTATCATAATCCAGAGTTTCAAGAAGATCAGAGAAAGTCAAAATTTCGACCCGAAAAAAAAACGACAGTGGTACCCCTTTCGTTTTTTTTTCGGGTCGAAATTTTGAGTTTCGATATCTCAGCTCTGGAAGGGTCTAGAGCCTCCATTTTTGCACTAAGGTCTAATTCTCAGGGCCCTCTATCATAATCCAGAGTTTCAAGAAGATCAGAGAAAGTCAAAATTTTGACCCGAAAAAAAAAACGACAGTGGTACCCCTTTCGTTTTTTTTTTCGGGTCGAAATTTTGAGTTTCGATATCTCAGCTCTGGAAGGGGCTAGAGCCTCCATTTTTGCACTCAGGTCTAAGTCTCATGGCCCTCTACCAGAATTTGGGAAGATTGGAGAAACTTAATTTTTCGCCCAAAAAAAAAAAACGTAAGGGGTACCACTGTCGTTTTTTTTTCGGGCCGAATTTTTGAGTTTCGATATCTCAGCTCTGGAAGGGGCTAGAACCTCCATTTTTGCACTCAGGTCTAAGTCTCATGGCCCTCTATCAGAATCCAGAGTTTCAAGAGGATCAGAGAAACTCAAAATTTTGACCCAAAAAAAAAAACGACAGTGGTACCCCTTTCGTTTTTTTCGGGGCGAGAAATAATTAAGTTTCTCCAATCTTCTCAAAACTCTGGATTCTGATAGAGGGCGATGAGACTGGGACCTGAGTGCAAAAATGGAGGCTCTAGATCCTTCCAGAGCTGAGATATTGAAATCCCACGTAGCATTTATGCCATTATAAATATTTCAAAATCTCAGCTCTGGAAGGGTCTAGAGCCTACATTTTTGCACTCAGGTCTAAGTCTTTATATTTCCTGCTTTATATTTTGGGCTGAAGTGTGACCAAGATCTGGTTTTGATGAGATTCACACACTGACTGCGGTGTGTTTGTGTGTGTGCGTCTGCTGTCTGGTCTAGTACACAGTAGTGCAGTGCCAGATCAGTGCTGTGTGTAATAAGCCCAGCAGTGTTTATGTGGATGAGTGCATGTTGGCGCTGATTGTGTCCTCTTCACATCCGTTCCTCCACTCCTCCAGCACCTAACTGCCAACACTCACTTCTCTCCATAATATGAAGACATGTTGTGATGGATCCGTGTCAATATCGGGATTCTGATAACACCTTGTTTGGCCTATACATCCTTTAACATTCCCAGTTATTTAAGCCTCTAAATGTGTGTGTTGTGTGCCGTTATAAGCATGAGATTATTACCATTTTTGCACTCAGGTCTAAGTCTCATGGCCCTCTATCACAATCCAGAGTTTTAAGAAAATCAGAGAAACTCAAAATTTCGACCCGAAAAAAAAAAAACGACAGTGGTACCCCTTTCGTTTTTTTTTCGGGTCGAAATTTTGAGTTTCGATATCTCAGCTCTGGAAGGGTCTAGAGCCTCCATTTTTGCACTCAGGTCTAAGTCTCGTGGCCCTCTATCAGAATACAGAGTTTCAAGAGAATCAGAGAAACTCAAAATTTTGACCCGAAAAAAAAACAACAAAGGTACCCCTTCCGTTTTTTTTTCGGTTCAAAATTTTGAGTTTCGATATCTCAGCTCTGAAAGGGTCTAGAGCCACCATTTTTGCACTCAGGTCTAAGTCTCATGGCCCTCTATCATAATCCAGAGTTTCAAGAAGATCAGAGAAAGTCAAAATTTCGACCCGAAAAAAAAACGACAGTGGTACCCCTTTCGTTTTTTTTTCGGGTCGAAATTTTGAGTTTCGATATCTCAGCTCTGGAAGGGTCTAGAGCCTCCATTTTTGCACTAAGGTCTAATTCTCAGGGCCCTCTATCATAATCCAGAGTTTCAAGAAGATCAGAGAAAGTCAAAATTTTGACCCGAAAAAAAAAACGACAGTGGTACCCCTTTCGTTTTTTTTTTCGGGTCGAAATTTTGAGTTTCGATATCTCAGCTCTGGAAGGGTCTAGAGCCTCCATTTTTGCACTCAGGTCTAATTCTCAGGGCCCTCTATCATAATCCAGAGTTTCAAGAAGATCAGAGAAAGTCAAAATTTTGACCCGAAAAAAAAACGACAGTGGTACCCCTTTCGTTTTTTTTTTCGGGTCGAAATTTTGAGTTTCGATATCTCAGCTCTGGAAGGGTCTAGAACCTCCATTTTTGCACTCAGGTCTAAGTCTCATGGCCCTCTATCAGAATCCAGATTTTCAAGAGGATCAGAGAAACTCAAAATTTTGACCTGAAAAAAAAACGACAGTGGTACCCCTTTCGTTTTTTTTTTCGGGTCGAAATTTTGAGTTTCGATATCTCAGCTCTGGAAGGTACTAGAGCCTCCATTTTTGCACTCAGGTCTACGTCTCGTGGCCCTCTATCAGAATACAGAGTTTCAAGAGAATCAGAGAAACTCAAAATTTTGACGCGAAAAAAAAAACGACAGTGGTACCCCTTTCGTTTTTTTTTTCGGGTCAAAATTTTGACTTTCAATATCTCAGCTCTGGAAGGGTCTAGAGCCTCAATTTTTGCACTCAGGTCTAAGTCTCATGGCCCTCTATCAGAATCCAGAGTTTCAAGAGGATCAGAGAAACTCAAAATTTTGACCTGAAAAAAAAAAACGACAGTGGTACCCCTTTCGTTTTTTTTTCGGGTCGAAATTTTGAGTTTCGATATCTCAGCTCTGGAAGGGTCTAGAGCCTCGATTTTTGCACTCAGGTCTAAGTCTCGTGGCCCTCTATCAGAATACAGAGTTTCAAGAGGATCAGAGAAACTCAAAATTTTGACCCGAAAAAAAAACAACAAAGGTACCCCTTCCGTTTTTTTTTCGGTTCAAAATTTTGAGTTTCGATATCTCAGCTCTGAAAGGGTCTAGAGCCTCCATTTTTGCACTCAGGTCTAAGTCTCATGGCCCTCTATCATAATCCAGAGTTTCAAGAAGATCAGAGAAAGTCAAAATTTCGACCCGAAAAAAAAACGACAGTGGTACCCCTTTCGTTTTTTTTTCGGGTCGAAATTTTGAGTTTCGATATCTCAGCTCTGGAATTGTCTAGAGCCTCCATTTTTGCACTAAGGTCTAATTCTCAGGGCCCTCTATCATAATCCAGAGTTTCAAGAAGATCAGAGAAAGTCAAAATTTTGACCCGAAAAAAAAAACGACAGTGGTACCCCTTTCGTTTTTTTTTTTGGGTCGAAATTTTGAGTTTCGATATCTCAGCTCTGGAAGGGTCTAGAGCCTCCATTTTTGCACTCAGGTCTAAGTCTCATGGCCCTCTATCATAATCCAGATTTTCAAGAAGATCAGAGAAAGTCAAAATTTCGACCCGAAAAAAAACGACAGTGGTACCCCTTTCGTTTTTTTTTTCGGGTCAAAATTTTGAGTTTCGATATCTCAGCTCTGGAAGGGTCTAGAGCCTCCATTTTTGCACTCAGGTCTAAGTCTCATGGCCCTCTATCATAATCCAGATTTTCAAGAAGATCAGAGAAAGTCAAAATTTCGACCCGAAAAAAAACGACAGTGGTACCCCTTTCGTTTTTTTTTTCGGGTCGAAATTTTGAGTTTCGATATCTCAGCTCTGGAAGGGTCTAGAGCCTCCATTTTTGCACTAAGGTCTAATTCTCAGGGCCCTCTATCATAATCCAGAGTTTCAAGAACATCAGAGAAAGTCAAAATTTTGACCCGAAAAAAAAAACGACAGTGGTACCCCTTTCGTTTTTTTTTTTGGGTCGAAATTTTGAGTTTCGATATCTCAGCTCTGGAAGGGTCTAGAGCCTCCATTTTTGCACTCAGGTCTAATTCTCAGGGCCCTCTATCATAATCCAGATTTTCAAGAGGATCAGAGAAACTCAAAATTTTGACCTGAAAAAAAAACGACAGTGGTACCCCTTTCGTTTTTTTTCGGGTCGAAATTTTGAGTTTCGATATCTCAGCTCTGGAAGGTACTAGAGCCTCCATTTTTGCACTCAGGTCTACGTCTCGTGGCCCTCTATCAGAATACAGAGTTTCAAGAGAATCAGAGAAACTCAAAATTTTGACGCGAAAAAAAAAACGACAGTGGTACCCCTTTCGTTTTTTTTTTCGGGTCAAAATTTTGACTTTCAATATCTCAGCTCTGGAAGGGTCTAGAGCCTCAATTTTTGCACTCAGGTCTAAGTCTCATGGCCCTCTATCAGAATCCAGAGTTTCAAGAGGATCAGAGAAACTCAAAATTTTGACCTGAAAAAAAAAACGACAGTGGTACCCCTTTCGTTTTTTTTTCGGGTCGAAATTTTGAGTTTCGATATCTCAGCTCTGGAAGGGTCTAGAGCCTCGATTTTTGCACTCAGGTCTAATTCTCAGGGCCCTCTATCATAATCCAGAGTTTCAAGAAGATCAGAGAAAGTCAAAATTTTGACCCGAAAAAAAAAAACGACAGTGGTACCCCTTTCGTTTTTTTTTCGGGTCGAAATTTTGAGTTTCAATATCTCAGCTCTGGAAGGGTCTAGAGCCTCCATTTTTGCACTCAGGTCTAAGTCTCATGGCCCTCTATCAGAATCCAGAGTTTCAAGAGGATCAGAGAAACTCAAAATTTTGACCTGAAAAAAAAAACGACAGTGGTACCCCTTTTGTTTTTTTTTCGGGTCGAAATTTTGAGTTTCGATATCTCAGCTCTGGAAGGGTCTAGAGCCTCGATTTTTGCACTCAGGTCTAATTCTCAGGGCCCTTTATCATAATCCAGAGTTTCAAGAAGATCAGAGAAAGTCAAAATTTTGACCCGAAAAAAAAACGACAGTGGTACCCCTTTCTTTTTTTTTTTCGGGTCGAAATTTTGAGTTTCGATATCTCAGCTCTGCAAGGGTCTAGAGCCTCGATTTTTGCACTCAGGTCTAATTCTCAGGGCCCTCTATCATAATCCAGAGTTTCAAGAAGATCAGAGAAAGTCAAAAAGTTGACCCGAAAAAAAAAACGACAGTGGTACCCCTTTCGTTTTTTTTTCGGGTCGAAATTTTGAGTTTCGATATCTCAGCTCTGGAAGGGTCTAGAGCCTCCATTTTTGCACTTAGGTCTAAGTCTCATGGCCCTCTATCAGAATCCAGAGTTTCAAGAGGATCAGAGAAACTCAAAATTTTGACCTGAAAAAAAAAAACGACAGTGGTACCCCTTTCGTTTTTTTTTTTCGGGTCGAAATTTTGAGTTTCGATATCTCAGCTCTGGAAGGGTCTAAAGCCTCCATTTTTGCACTCAGGTCTACGTCTCGTGGCCCTCTATCAGAATACAGAGTTTTAAGAGGATCAGAGAAACTCAAAATTTTGACCCGAAAAAAAAAACGACAGTGGTACCCCTTTCGTTTTTTTTTCGGGTCAAAATTTTGAGTTTCGATATCTCAGCTCTGGAAGGGTCTAGAGCCTCCATTTTTGCACTAAGGTCTAAGTCTCATGGCCCTCTATCAGAATCCAGAGTTTCAAGAGGATCAGAGAAACTCAAAATTTTGACCTGAAAAAAAAAACGACAGTGGTACCCCTTTTGTTTTTTTTTCGGGTCGAAATTTTGAGTTTCGATATCTCAGCTCTGGAAGGGTCTAGAGCCTCGATTTTTGCACTCAGGTCTAATTCTCAGGGCCCTTTATCATAATCCAGAGTTTCAAGAAGATCAGAGAAAGTCAAAATTTTGACCCGAAAAAAAACCGACAGTGGTACCCCTTTCTTTTTTTTTTTCGGGTCGAAATTTTGAGTTTCGATATCTCAGCTCTGCAAGGGTCTAGAGCCTCGATTTTTGCACTCAGGTCTAATTCTCAGGGCCCTCTATCATAATCCAGAGTTTCAAGAAGATCAGAGAAAGTCAAAAAGTTGACCCGAAAAAAAAAACGACAGTGGTACCCCTTTCGTTTTTTTTTCGGGTCGAAATTTTGAGTTTCGATATCTCAGCTCTGGAAGGGTCTAGAGCCTCCATTTTTGCACTTAGGTCTAAGTCTCATGGCCCTCTATCAGAATCCAGAGTTTCAAGAGGATCAGAGAAACTCAAAATTTTGACCTGAAAAAAAAAACGACAGTGGTACCCCTTTCGTTTTTTTTTTTCGGGTCGAAACTTTGAGTTTCGATATCTCAGCTCTGCAAGGGTCTAGAGCCTCGATTTTTGCACTCAGGTCTAATTCTCAGGGCCCTCTATCATAATCCAGAGTTTCAAGAAGATCAGAGAAAGTCAAAAAGTTGACCCGAAAAAAAAAACGACAGTGGTACCCCTTTCGTTTTTTTTTCGGGTCGAAATTTTGAGTTTCGATATCTCAGCTCTGGAAGGGTCTAGAGCCTCCATTTTTGCACTTAGGTCTAAGTCTCATGGCCCTCTATCAGAATCCAGAGTTTCAAGAGGATCAGAGAAACTCAAAATTTTGACCTGAAAAAAAAAACGACAGTGGTACCCCTTTCGTTTTTTTTTTTCGGGTCGAAATTTTGAGTTTCGATATCTCAGCTCTGGAAGGGTCTAAAGCCTCCATTTTTGCACTCAGGTCTACGTCTCGTGGCCCTCTATCAGAATACAGAGTTTTAAGAGGATCAGAGAAACTCAAAATTTTGACCCGAAAAAAAAAACGACAGTGGTACCCCTTTCGTTTTTTTTTCGGGTCAAAATTTTGAGTTTCGATATCTCAGCTCTGGAAGGGTCTAGAGCCTCCATTTTTGCACTAAGGTCTAATTCTCAGGGCCCTCTATCATAATCCAGAGTTCCAAGAAGATCAGAGAAAGTCAAAATTTTGACCCGAAAAAAAAACCGACAGTGGTACCCCTTTCGTTTTTTTTTTCGGGTCGAAATTTTGAGTTTCGATATCTCAGCTCTGGAAGGGTCTAGAGCCTCCATTTTTGCACTCAGGTCTAATTCTCAGGGCCCTCTATCATAATCCAGAGTTTCAAGAAGATCAGAGAAAGTCAAAATTTTGACCCGAAAAAAAAAACGACAGTGGTACCCCTTTCGTTTTTTTTTTCGGGTCGAAATTTTGAGTTTTGATATCTCAGCTCTGGAAGGGTCTAGAGCCTCCATTTTTGCACTCGGTCTACGTCTCGTGGCCCTCTATCAGAATACAGAGTTTCAAAAGGATCAGAGAAACTCAAAATTTTGACCCGAAAAAAAAAACGACAGTGGTACCCCTTTCGTTTTTTTTTCGGGTCAAAATTTTGAGTTTCGATATCTCAGCTCTGGAAGGGTCTAGAGCCTCCATTTTTGCACTAAGGTCTAATTCTCAGGGCCCTCTATCATAATCCAGAGTTCCAAGAAGATCAGAGAAAGTCAAAATTTTGACCCGAAAAAAAAACCGACAGTGGTACCCCTTTCGTTTTTTTTTTCGGGTCGAAATTTTGAGTTTCGATATCTCAGCTCTGGAAGGGTCTAGAGCCTCCATTTTTGCACTCAGGTCTAATTCTCAGGGCCCTCTATCATAATCCAGAGTTTCAAGAAGATCAGAGAAAGTCAAAATTTTGACCCGAAAAAAAAAACGACAGTGGTACCCCTTTCGTTTTTTTTTTCGGGTCGAAATTTTGAGTTTTGATATCTCAGCTCTGGAAGGGTCTAGAGCCTCCATTTTTGCACTCGGTCTACGTCTCGTGGCCCTCTATCAGAATACAGAGTTTCAAAAGGATCAGAGAAACTCAAAATTTTGACCCGAAAAAAAAACGACAGTGGTACCCCTTTCGTTTTTTTTTTCGGGTCAAAATTTTGAGTTTCGATATCTCAGCTCTGGAAGGGTCTAGAGCCTTCATTTTTGCACTCAGGTCTAAGTCTCATGGCCCTCTATCATAATCCAGAGTTTCAAGAAGATCAGAGAAAGTCAAAATTTCGACCCGAAAAAAAAAAACGACAGCCTTTCGGTTTTTTTTCGGGTCGAAATTTTGAGTTTCGATATCTCAGCTCTGGAAGGGTCTAGAGCCTCCATTTTTGCACTCAGGTCTAATTCCCAGGGCCCTCTATCATAATCCAGAGTTTCAAGAAGATCAGAGAAAGTCAAAATTTTGACCCGAAAAAAAAAACGACAGTGGTACCCCTTTCGTTTTTTTTTTTTGGGTAGAAATTTTGAGTTTCGATATCTCAGCTCTGGAAGTGTCTAGAGCCTCCATTTTTGCATTAAGGTCTAATTCTCAGGGCCCTCTATCAGAATACAGAGTTTCAAGAATGATCAGAGAAAGTCAAAATTTTGACCCGAAAAAAAAACGACAGTGGTACCCCTTTTGGTTTTTTTTTCGGGTCGAAATTTTGAGTTTTTATATCTCAGCTCTGGAAGGGTCTAGAGCCTCCATTTTTGCACTCAGGTCTAAGTCTCATGGCCCTCTATCATAATCCAGAGTTTCAAGAAGATCAGAGAAAGTCAAAATTTCGACCCGAAAAAAAAAACGACAGCCTTTCGTTTTTTTTTCGGGTCGAAATTTTGAGTTTCGATATCTCAGCTCTGGAAGGGTCTAGAGCCTCCATTTTTGCACTCAGGTCTAATTCCCAGGGCCCTCTATCATAATCCAGAGTTTCAAGAAGATCAGAGAAAGTCAAAATTTTGACCCGAAAAAAAAAACGACAGTGGTACCCCTTTCGTTTTTTTTTAGGGTAGAAATTTTGAGTTTCGATATCTCAGCTCTGGAAGTGTCTAGAGCCTCCATTTTTGCATTAAGGTCTAATTCTCAGGGCCCTCTATCATAATCCAGAGTTTCAAGAAGATCAGAGAAAGTCAAAATTTTGACCCGAAAAAAAAAACGACAGTGGTACCCCTTTCGTTTTTTTTTTCGGGTCGAAATTTTGAGTTTTTATATCTCAGCTCTGGAAGGGTCTAGAGCCTCCATTTTTGCACTCAGGTCTAAGTCTCATGGCCCTCTATCAGAATCCTGAGTTTCAAGAGGATCAGAGAAACTCAAAATTTTGACCTGAAAAAAAAAACGACAGTGGTACCCCTTTCTTTTTTTTTTCGGGTCTAAATTTTGAGTTTCGATATCTCAGCTCTGGAAGGGTCTAGAGCCTCCATTTTTGCACTCAGGTCTACGTCTCGTGGCCCTCTATCATAATCCAGAGTTTCAAGAAGATCAGAGAAAGTCAAAATTTCGACCCGAAAAAAAAAACGACAGTGGTACCCCTTTCGTTTTTTTTTCGGGTCGAAATTTTGAGTTTCGATATCTCACCTCTGGAAGGGTCTAGAGCCTCCATTTTTGCATTCGGGTCTAAGTCTCGTGGCCCTCTATCAGAATCCAGAGTTTCAAGAGGATCAGAGAAACTCAAAATTTTGACCCGGAAAAAAAAACGACAGTGGTACCCCTTTCGATATCTCAGCTCTGGAAGGGTCTAGAGCCTCCATTTTTGCACTCAGGCCCACTTTTCCCACTAAGGAGGCATGGCACACAATCTTTAACCAGGGCTTCAATATCGCGATCGATGCCTGGCCACCAGATCTCGGCATCGCTGTTTGAGTTTAACAATGCCTAAGGGCCCCTCGTGTGCCATGGATAGCACGCGGGCCCGCAGGCTACCGGGCACCACGGTGCACAAGCCCCTGGAGACACAGACATCACCCCAACATGACAGTTCATCACGCACCCTTTTAAATGGCATTAGCTCGTCACAAACCCTTTCTGGCCATTCAGAGCGAATGTATGTGCGTAGCGAGGACAGTGTGGGGTCACACTCTGACTCATGCCGCAACTCCTCCAATGATACGGCTGACTGCAAGGGCGTGTGAAGCATATGAATCAGTTCGTTCTCTGTGTCCTCGTCAGGGGCGACCATGGGTGTGGGAGCATCGATGGAACGAGAGAGTAAGTCGGCAACTACATTGTGCCTTCCAGGGGTAAATTTCAGTACATAGTCATATTGCCTCAGCCTTTCCCCCCATCTGTGCAGGCGCTGGGGTTTATGACCGGATCCAGATGCCGTCAGCAATGTAGTCAGGGCCTGATGGTCAGTCCTGAGGGTGAAACGTCTTCCGTAGAGGTAAAGATGCCACCTCTCCGAAGCCCAAACACAGGCAAGCGCCTCACGTTCACCCACAGAGTAGCGTTGTTCTGTTGGTGTTAGTGCCCTGGAGGTGAAGGCTACAGGTCTCTCCACCCCATCCTGCACCTGTGAAAGGACTGCACCAATAGCCCGATCTGAAGCATCGCAGGTGACTAGAGTCAGACATTCAGGGTTGAAGTGGGCTAGTACAGGAGGTGTTGTGAGCTGGGCTTTCAGTGTTTGTACGGCCTCAGAACATGCTGTAGTCCAGTACCATTGCTCTTCTTTTTTAAGCAGCTGGCGGAGGGGTGCAGTGGTCTGTGAGTAGTGAGGCAGAAAACGGAGGTAGTAGGCCGTCATGCCTAAGAATGAGGCCACTTGAGAGGCTGAAGTTGGCTCTGGAATCCTGTGTATGGCATCGATGTTGGACTGTAAAGGGGAAATTCCTTTGGCTGACAAGCGGAACCCAACAAAGTCGATGGCTGGGGCAGCGAAGCAGCATTTTTCTGGGTTCAGAGTCAGGTTGTTCTGAAGAAGGGCTTGAGCCACCCTCTGGAGGTGCTTGTTGTGTGTCTCGATGTCTTGGGCATGAATAACAATGTCATCCAGAAAGACCGCTACTCCAGGGATGCTGGCCAGTATTGTGCTCATCACCTTCTGAAAGCAGCTAGGGGCGGAGCTTAATCCAAAGGTCATTCGAGTGTACCGGAACACCCCAGCATGCGTCACAAAAGCAGTGAGGTCCCTGCTGGCTGGGTGGAGTGGTACCTGCAGGTAGCCCTGACGTAAGTCAAGCTTTGTGAAGACTGTTGAGCCATAAAACTGTGCTGTGAGCTCCTCTGAGGTGGGCAAAGGATATCTGTCTGGAATAACTGCCTTATTCACCAAGCGTAAATCCACACATATTCTTATTCCTCCAGATTTTTTCTTTGCAATGACTAGGTTTGAAATCCAGGGAGGAGTGTCCCAAGTTCGCGGGTGACCTCGTCTCTCAAGGCAAAGGGAATCCTGCGCAGGGGCTGGATGACAGGTGGCACTTCCCGGTTCACGAGAGGCCTGTGTGTGAAGGCTGAAAGACAGCCTAGGGCCTAGGCCATCGAATAGAGCCGGCCACCTTTGCTGCCAAGTGGAGGTGATATGTGGTGGATGTTGGAGCCAGCATCGTCCCGGAGCGTGAACCCCAGGCCTGTGAACAGGTCCAGGCCTAGAAGGTTGGCTCCCCTCCTCGCAATGTGAAAGGGAAAAGATGGTAGGTGCTTGGAGCCATAGTGGACCGGCACGTGGAGCACACCTAGGATGTCAATCCTGGAGCTGTCATAGCCACATAGAGCAGTGGCAGGATGGTCTAATGGCAGGTGAGAGAAAAACTTAAAGTAAGTGCTTGAATTTAGGAGCGATGCAGCCGCGCCAGTGTCCATTAATAAGGGTAAGGTTACTTCAGCTAACTGGACAGTACATGTTTTGAACGCCACCTGACCAGCAGTCACATTTCTGATCTCTGTATAGCTGTGCTGAGCTGGTGGAGGTCCAGTGTGTTGTGGGAGCGTGGCCGGGGCTGAACGGCACATCTTGGCAAAATGGTTTTGCTTCAGACAGTTTCTACATTGTTGTCCTTTGGCAGGACAATGCTCCGCCTTAGAATTGTGTGATTTAAAACCACAGTTACCACATACCTGTGCAGTTCGCCTGTTGTTCTGTCTCTGTGTGAATTGTACTGGGAAACCTTGCTCTGAACCCCAACTGTCATTGGCCGAGTGCATGCTGGTGTGATAGGCAGGCTGTAGTTGCTCAGTAGCTCCGTCCGCGAGTGGCCGCGCGCCTGCCAGCTGAGACGTGCATTCCATGGCTGTCTCTATCTGTAGCGCTATATCCACAGCTCTGCTTAAAGTCAAATCATCCGCTTCTAGTAACAGCTTTTCTCTTGTTTTCTCACACGATGTCCCCTCAATGAACTGGTCCCGAAGTATTTGATCTTGCAAAACCCCGTAATCACACAAATGTGCCATGTCTTTCAAGTTTGTCACGTAGCTTCGAACAGACTCACCGGGTCGTTGCAGGCGCTTCCGAAGTTTATAGCGATGGAGTAAAGTCCTTTGGTGGCCCGTGAAATGAGTCGTCAAGAGGGTAACTGCAGCATCATAGTCGTTGGGCGTCCCAAGATTGCGAAAGATGCGTTGCCCCTCCACTCCCAGACAATGACGGAGGAGCGCCATTTTCCTCTTGTCGGTAATGTCATCAAAGCCTAACCTGTCCAGGTAGACTGTGAAACTCTCCAGCCAGTTTGCCCATGGAACTGGAGGGTCACCGGGGACGGCAAGAAAGTGTGCAGGTGGGGGTAAACCAAATTCAGCCATCCTCGTCACCAATATAATGTTTACAAAAAAGCCGAGACACACAGAAGTCGTATTACATGCTTTTACTGAACTTCCTTCCTCTTACATCCTCGCATGCGCACCATCAACATCGCGCAGCTGATTCTATCACCAACACAGCTAGATTACTTCATAATAGTAGTCCCCTTGTTATTTTCCTAGCAGTAGGTAAATAAATGATTTTAGTAATTATGTGAACACAACACTTTTCTCCAAAACTATACAGTAAAATGACTTGATAATACATACATTAATAGCCAGGGTCCCTCTGAACAGAAATCAATTGAGAGAATAAGCAAACCTAAGAACACTTTTTATGAGTGTTTGAACATGGGACGTCATTTAATGATTGGGCTGGGTTTGACTTTACTTTTCTCCAAAGCTATACAGTAAAATGACTTGATAATAAATACAATAAATAGCCAGTGTCCCTCTGAACAGAAATCAATTGAGAGAATGAGCAAACCTATGAAGGAACACTTTTTATGATATTTGAACATGGGACTTGGTTTAAGTGCCAGAACGCATTTTGATGATTGTGCTGAATTTGCCTGTAGTTTTCTCCAAAACTATACAGTAAAATGACTTGATAATACAAACATTAATAGCCAGGGTCCCTCTGAACAGGAATCAGTTGAGAAAATGAGCAAACCTAAGAACACTTTTTATGAGTGTTTGAACATGGGATGTGGTTTAATGATTGGGCTGGGTTTGACTTTACTTTTCTCCAAAACTATACAGTAAAATTACTTGATAATAAATACAGTAATAGCCAGGGTCCCTCTGAACAGAAATCAATTGAGAGAATAAGCAAACCTATGAATGAACACTTTTTATGAGTGTTTGAACATGGGACTTGGTTTAAGTGCCAGAACGCACCTTGATGATTGGGCTGGGTTTACCTGCACTTTTCTCCAAAACTATACAGTAAAATGACTTGATAATACATACATTAATAGCCAGGGTCCCTCTGAACAGGAATCAGTTGAGAAAATGAGCAAACCTACGAAGGAACACTTTTTATTTACACATTGAATCAACGTGGAAACAACGTCTCTCATGACATTGAAACAACGTTGATTTTGCTCATCAAATTAACGTTGAACCAACGTCAGATGTGGCATTCTTCAAAGCTAAATGAAAATCGAAAATTGGTTTGCTTTCATAACGTTGAAACAACGCGTTGATTTCAAGTTGATTTTCCGTTAGTTTTGAAAGAATGACGCGTCTGGCGTTGGTTCAACGTTAATTCGATGAGCAAAACAATGTCAGATCAACGTTGTTTCGATGTCATATTTCCACGTTGATTCAATGTCAGTTTGCTATCTGGGGTGGTTTAAGTGCTAGAACACACTTTGATGATTGGGCTGGGTTTGCCTGAACTTTTCTCCAAAACTATACAGTAAAATGACTTGATAATCTATACAGCAGTAATAGCCAGGGGCCCTTTGAACAGGAATCAATTGAGAAAATGAGCAAACGTATGAAGGAACACTTTTTATGAGTGTTTGAACATGGGACGTGGTTTAAAGGATTAGTTCACTTTTGAAAAAACTTTTGCTGATAATTTACTCACCCCCATGTCATCCAAGATGTCCATGTCTTTCTTTCTTCAGTCGAAAAGAAATTTAGGTTTTTGATGAAAACATTCCAGGATTTTTCTCCATGTAATGGACTTCAATGGGAACCAGATGGTTCAGGTCCAAAAGATAGTGTTAATAACAGTTTCAGATGCAGCTTCAAATGTCTTTAAACGACACCAGACGATGAATAAGGGTCTTATCATGCGAAACGATCGGTTATTTCAATGCTTATTCCAAAAATGTAACTTTTCTAAGGACAAATGCTAGCCTTCTCCATTCTGTGAGGTGCGTTTGCAACGTCACGTAGTACGTAATTACGTTCAAAAGGTCACGGGCGACGTAGCCAGAAGTACAGAGTCAGAGTGTTTACAAGTTGAACGCATAGGTTGAACGTGAAAACTAACTCAAACGCCGTTTACAAAAAAGGAATTAAAAGGTAAAACAACGATGTCAGACGATTTTGATTCTGTACTTGCGGCTACGTCGCCCGTGACCTTTTGAACGTAATTACGTATTACGTGACGTTGCAAACGCGCCTCACAGAATAGAGCTAGGCTAGCATTTGTCCTTAGAAAAGTTACATTTTTGGAATAAGCTTTGAAATAACCGATCGTTTCGCATGATAAGACCCTTATTCATCGTCTGATATCGTTTAAAGACATTTGAAGCTGCATCTGAAACAGTTATTAACTGTCTTTTGGACCTTGAACCATCCGGTTCCCATTGAAGTCCATTATATGGAGAAAAATCCTGGAATGTTTTCATCAAAAACCTAAATTTCTTTTCGACTGAGGAAAGAAAGACATGGACATCTTGGATGACATGGGGGTGAGTAAATTATCAGCAAAAGTTTTTTCAAAAGTGAACTAATCCTTTAATGATTGGGCTGGGTTTGACTTTTTTCTCCAAAACTATACAGTAAAATGACTTGATAATAGCCAGGGTCCCTCTGAACAGGAATCAGTTGAGAGAATGAGCAAACCTATGAAGGAACACTTTTTATGAGTGTTTCAACATGGGACGTGGTTTAAGTGCAATAACGCACTTTGATGATTGGGCTAGGTTTGCCTGCACTTTTTTCCAAAACTATATAAAATGTAGTTTTCCAACTACAGTAATCCAACACGATTCTTTTCAATCATTTTACTTAATCCATTTGAGTTGAGATTACATAAATGAGTTTAGCTGTGTTAAAATAGCAGTAACTAGGAACAGGATTTCCCCTTCCCATTAATGCTGGATAGCCAGGGGGTGTAAATTTTGAAATAAAACGTTATTTTATGTGTTTTTGTTGGTAGATAGGTGGAGGGTGGAACATCAGACCAAAACACAACATGACAGTTGAGGGCTGCAACAACACTTTTTAAATGACAATATCCTGGCCGGACTACTGTTGTCAGTGATAAAAGTATTTGAAATGAACATGATTTCTTAATGTCTAGTGATACATCAGGGCCATTTTATGATTATTTGAAATACATTTCTTACATACAGCTCCTTTAATGTTTAATGTTCTTTTATGTTTATATTTGAAAGAGTTTCTGACATGTTATCACACACCCTGTACACACTTTTGCAGTAAATTGTGCACTCGTAATTGAGGGATAAAACTTATGCCTGAATTTTATCCATAGCCTACAAGTGACAGGTGACGTTAGTCCTCAGATGTGACTGCATTACATTAATGTGGTACAGGCACACTAACAAATCTGACAGAATCTATTTACATAGTGTCAATATTTACTCCAACTAATGGGGGAGGGGGTATTTACAAATTAATAACAAATAATAAAGAATTTTATTTTGGGAATGAATTCTTTTTAACCAGATTTGAACAAATTGGCTAACACAAAGACTGTAGTACTGAAGATGCAGTTGCTGCTTTAGTACAAATCATCTCTAAACATTTAGATAAACCTAAAACAATTGTAAGAACTTGTACAGTTGAACGTTAATCCCTATCTGATCCAGTGGTACTTAATTTCTCACTGATAGAGTTCAGAGAATCAAAGTGAAAAACAGTGTCGTCTGCAATTATTACAAATGTCAGAGAACTGCAAGGTTGCGTTAGTTCTGCCATACTTTTCACCTTAAATTCAGATGACTGTCGAACCGACATTTTTAATCAGTATATTCTAAAGTATTCTGATGGCACTGTTTTAATATCTGTGTTAAATGATTTGTTTCATTAACAAGGTGCGACTAAATTGATTGAGTGGTGTGAGAGTTCCTTCATCGTCTTGTCATTTGGAGTAAGAAAACAGATTCTTCTGTTGGTCTGTGTTAATGAGCATACTGCAATATTGCAACTATATTTGGTATAAAAGCCTGTCTTTTATGCTGAAAACAAAGTTGTTTAATCAATTAAAAATGTGCTCAAACATTGTAGGTCAGCCTCTTTATGAGAAGCTTTATGACTCAGCCTATTACAACAATTTGCCAAGGCTAGCTAATAGCTTCTAAATATGCATATTTTGCATAAAGACTTTGAACTACCATCAAACAAAAGATATAGAGTCCCCAGATTTAACAAAGTGAGGCTGAAACACTCTTTTATGCACCAGGCTATCTTAGTGTTGAACAAAAACATTCAGTCAGAAATCAAGAGTACTGTGAAGGTGTTAGATGTATAAGTGTTGTATTGTTTGAATGTATAATATGTGATGTTTAAGTGTATATCAATGTAGAATGTAGGCCATATGTTAGATGTTGTAAGACACTGCAAGAAAAATGTCAGACTCATCTGACAATAAATTATAAAGTAAAGATATAAATGGTTAGTATTTATAGGCTCCTATAAGCTTTATAATTCAGTTTATTTGGTTTTTAAATTTAGGCATATAAAAAAGCAGATAGGGTTGCAGTTTTCGCTGTTTGGTAAAGCAGTTTTCTATGAAATACGAGACATTTTCTGTTTGTGAAACTTCCGGTTTAATGGGAGATGGAAAAAAATTATGTGGAATATCTCGAGCTTTTTCTAGCCATCAAAGCATGCCTGGTTTGTTAATAATAGGCTCTGCTACTATATTTTCTTTAATAAGTAATAAATAAATAATGCTACACATAACTTTCTAAATCAGCCATTGCAATATATAAAATGTGGACTAGTTAGAGGATACAATCGAAGAATTAAAGCTGCAAGCAGCGATGGGCGGGCCCTCGCACCTGTAGCGCGTTGGGGTGTGAGGCGGCCGCGTTGCATATTCTGCGGCTCAGCCGGTGCAGCTGTGAAATTTTTCGCTGCTTTGTTAAAGGACTTTGTAAAATTTCGTGCAGATCTGGGCATTTACAGCCAAGTTACTACAACTTCCTGTTTCATGGCGAATCATCGACGCCACGGACACGCCCATCGACGAAAACGCGCAGATAGCACAACTTTACATCGTCAATGCCTTTAGAAGGTACAGCAGAAATTTGAAGTTGATCCTACTAAATCCCTAGGAGGAGTTCGTTAAAGTATGGAGTGTGTAAATCATCCCAAATCGGTCGCCAAATTCAAAATGGCGGACTTCCTGTCAAGTTTAGGGGATGGGTTCTTGAGGCTTTTTTGTACGTCTGGTCATGGTAGATGTACCACAGAAATTTCGTACATGTCGCTCAAACAAGCGGCGGGGGCTGCTTCGTTAAAGGTCACTTCCTTTTGCCAGCAGGTGGTGCATTTACTGTGGGTGAATGTCGGCATGTAGATTTGTATAGGGCAGGACTCTTGTCAAATGTGTAAAATTTCGTGTAGATCTGGGCATTTACAGCCAAGTTACTACAACTTCCTGTTTCATGGCGAATCATCGACGCCACGGACACGCCCATCAACGAAAACATGCAGATAGCACAACTTTACATCGTCAATGCGTTTAGAAGGTACAGCAGAAATTTTAAGTTGATCCGACTAAATCCCTAGGAGGAGTTCGTTAAAGTATGGAGTGTGTAAATCTTCCCAAATCGGTCGCCAAATTCAAAATGGCGGACTTCCTGTCGAGTTTAGGGTATGGGTTCTTGAGGCTTTTTTGTGCGTCTGGTCATGGTAGATGCACCACAGAAATTTCGTACATGTCGGTCAAACAAGCGGCGGGGGCTGCTTCATTAAAGGTCACTTCCTGTTGCCAGCAGATGGCGCTATGACTGTGGGTGAATATCGGCATGTAGATTTGTTCAGGGCGAGATTCTTGTCAATTGTGTAAAATTTCGTGCAGATCTGAGCATTTACAGCCAAGTTACTACAACTTCCTATTTTATGGCGAATCTTCGACGCCGCGGACACGCCCATCGACGAAAACATGCAGATAGCACAACTTTACATCGTCAATGCGTTTAGAAGGTACAGCAGAAATTTGAAGTCGATCCGACTAAATCCCTAGGAGGAGTTCGTTAAAGTACCGAGTGTGTAAATCTCCAAAAATGGGCGCCAAATTCAAAATGGCCGACTTCCTGTTGAGTTTAGGGAATGGGTTCTTGAGGCTTTTTTGTGCGTCTTGATATGATACGCGTCCCCACCAAATTTCGTGTTTGTAGGTTGAACGTGGACGAGGGGCTAATTTTTTCCAATTTTCTAGGTGGCGCTAGGGAGCCATTTTGCCACGCCCATCCGCGAAACCCACAAAATACAAAATTTTTCACCAGTCCTGACATGCGTGCCAAATTTGGTGAGTTTTTGAGCATGTTGAGGCCCCCAAAATGGCGCTTACTTTGCAGAAAAAAGAAAAAAAGAATTAAAGCTGCAAGCAGCGATGGGCGGGCCCTCGCACGTGTAGCACGTCGGGGGATGAGGCGACCGCGTTGCATATTCTGGAGCTCAGCCGTTGTGGCTGTGAATTTGCTACGCATCCAAATCACCAAAAAATTGACGTAAAATTCTAAATGATCACTTCCTGTTGCCAGCAGGTGGCGCTATGACTATGGTCTAATTTCGGCATGTACATGTGTTCAGGGCGGGACCCTAGTATAACGTATAAAATTTTGCGCAGGTCTTAGGATGTACACTGAATTTACAACAACTTCCTATTTCATGGCGAATCATCGACGCCACGGACACGCCCATCGACGAAAATAAGCAGATAGCACAACTTTACATTGTCAACGCCTTTAGAAGGCACAGAAGAAATTTGAAGTTGATCTGACTAACTCCCTAGGAGGAGTTGGTTAAAGTACGTAATGAGTAAATCATCCAAAAATGGCGGTAAAATTAGAAATGGCCGACTTCCTGTTGAGTTTAGGGCATTGCTCCAGAAGACTTTTCTGTGCGTCTGGACATGGTAGATGTACCACAGAAATTTCGTACATGTCGGTCAAACAAGCGGCGGGGGCTGCTTCGTTAAAGGTCACTTCCTGTTGCCAGCAGGTGGCGCTATTGACTGTGGGTGAATGTCGGCATTTAGATTTGTTCAGGGCGGGACTTTTGTCAAATGTGTAAAATTTCCTGCAGATCTGGGCATTTATAGCCAAGTTACTACAACTTCCTGTTTCATGGCGAAATATCGACGCCACGGACACGCCCATCGACGAAAACGCGCAGATAGCACAACTTTACATCGTCAATGCCTTTAGAAGGCACAGCAGAAATTTGAAGTGGATCCGACTAAATCCCTAGGAGGAGTTCGTTAAAGTACGTAATGAGTAAATCATCCAAAAATGGCGGTAAAATTAGATATGGCCGACTTCCTGTCGAGTTTAGGGCATTGCTCCAAGAGGCTTTTCTGTGCGTCTGGACATGGTAGATGTACCACAGAAATTTTGTGCATGTCGGTCAAACATGCGGCGGGGGCTGGTTCGTTAAAGTTCACTTCCTGTTGCCAGCAGGTGGCGCTATGACTGTGGGTGAAAGTCGGCATGTAGATTTGTTCAGGGCGGGACTCTTGTCAAATGTGTAAAATTTCGTGCAGATCTGGGCATTTACAGCCAAGTTCTTACAACTTCCTGTTTCATGGCGAATCATCGACGCCACGGACACGCCCATCGACGAAAACGCGCAGATAGCACAACTTTACATCGTCAATGCCTTTAGAAGGTACAGCAGAAATTTTAAGTTGATCCGACTAAATCCCTAGGAGGAGTTCGTTAAAGTACGGAGTGTGTAAATCGTCCCAAATCGGTCGCCAAATTCAAAATGGCGGACTTCCTGTCGAGTTTAGGGTATGGGTTCTTGAGGCTTTTTTGTGCGTCTGGTCATGGTAGATGTACCACAGAAATTTCGTACATGTAGGTCAAACAAGCGGCGGGGGCTGCTTCGTTAAAGGCCAATTCCTGTTGCCAGCAGGTGGCGCTATGACTGTGGGTGAATGTCGGCATGTAGATTTGTTCAGGGCGGGACTCTTGTCAAATGTGTCAAATTTCGTGCAGATCTGGGCATTTACAGCCAAGTTACTACAACTTCCTGTTTCATGGCGAATCTTCGACGCCACGGACACGCCCATCGACGAAAACGCGCAGATAGCACAACTTTACATCGTCAATGCCTTTAGAAGGCACAGCAGAAATTTTAAGTTGATCCGACTAAATCCCTAGGAGGAGTTCGTTAAAGTACGGAGTCTGTAAATCGTCCAAAAAATGGCCGCCAAATTCAAAATGGCGGACCTCCTGTCGAGTTTAGGGTATGGGTTCTTGAGGCTTTTTTGTGCGTCTTGATATGATACACGTCCCCACCAAATTTCGTGCATGTAGGTTGAACGTGGACGAGGGGCTAATTTTTTCCAATTTTCTAGGTGGCGCTAGCGTGCCATTTTGCCCCGCCCATCCGCGAAACCCACAAAATACGAAATTTTTCACCAGTCCTGACATGCGTGCCAAATTTGGTGAGTTTTTGAGCATGTTGCGGCCCCAAAAACGGCGCTTACTTTGCAGAAAAAAGAAAAAATATAATCCTAACAGTTTCAATAGGGTCCTCGCACTGTTAGTGCTCGGGCCCTAATTAAAGCTGCAAGCAGCGATGGGCGGGCCCTCGCACTTGTAGCGCGTTGGGGTGTGAGGCGGCCGCGTTGCATATTCTGCGGCTCAGCCGGTGCGGCTGTGAAATTTTTTGCTGCTTCGTTAAAGGTCACTTCCTGTTGCCAGCAGGTGGCGCTATGACTTAGGGTGAATGTCGGCATGTAGATTTGTTCAGGGCGGGACTCTTGTCAAATGTGTAAAATTTCGTGCAGATCTGGGCATTTACAGCCAAGTTACTACAACTTCCTCTTTCATGGCGAATCATCGACGCCACGGACACGCCCATCGACGAAAACGTGCAGATAGCACAACTTTACATCGTCAATGCCTTTAGAAGGCACAGCAGAAATTTGTAGTCGATCCGACTAAATCCCTAGGAGTTTGTTAAAGTACGTAATGAGTAAATCATCCAAAAATGGCGGTAAAATTAGAAATGGCTGACTTCCTGTTGAGTTTAAGGTATCGCTCCAAGAGACTTTTCTGTGCGTCTGGACATGGTAGATGTACCACAGAACATGCCGGTCAAACATGCGGCGGGGGCTGCTTCGTTAAAGGTCACTTCCTGTTGCCAGCAGGTGGCGCTATGACTGTGGGTGAATGTCGAAACGTAGATTTGTTCAGGGCGGGACTCTTGTCAAATGTGTAAAATTTGGTGCAGATCTGGGCATTTACAGCCGAGTTACAACAACTTCCTGTTTCATTGCGAATCATCGACGCCACGGACATGCCCATCGATGAAAACGCGCAGAGAGCACAACTTTACATCGTCGGTGCCTTTAGAAGGCACAGCAGAAATATGAAGTCGATCTGACTAAATCCCTAGGAGGAGTTCGTTAAAGTACGTAATGAGTAAATCATCCAAAAATGGCGGTAAAATTCGAAATGGCCGACTTCCTGTTGAGTTTAGGGTATGGGTCCTTGAGGCTTTTTTGTGCGTCTGGTCATAGTCAATGTACCACAGAAATTTCGTACATGTCGGTCAAACAAGCAGCGGGGGCTGCTTCGTTAAAGGTCACTTCCTGTTGCCAGCAGGTGGCGCTATGACTGTGGGTGACTGTCGGCATGTAGATTTGTTCAGGACGGGACTCTTGTCAAATGTGTCAAATTTCGTGCAGATCTGGGCTTTTCCAGCCAAGTTACTACAACTTCCTGTTTCATGGCGAATCTTCGACGCCACGGACACGCCCATCGACGAAAACGCGCAGATAGCACAACTTTACATCGTCAATGCCTTTAGAAGGCACAGCAGAAATTTGAAGTCGATCCGACTAAATCTTTTTAAAGTACGGAGTGTGTAAATCGTCCAAAAATGGCCGCCAAATTCAAAATGGTGGACTTCCTGTCGAGTTTAGGGTATGGGTTCTTGAGGCTTTTTTGTGCATCTTGATATGATACACGTCCCCACCAAATTTCGTGCATGTAGGTTGAACATGGACGAGGGGCAAATTTTTTCAAATTTTCTAGGTGGCGCTAGTGTGCCATTTTTCCACGCCCATCCGCGAAACCCACAAAATACGAAATTTTTCGCCAGTCCTGACATGCGTGCCAAATTTGGTGAGTTTTTGAGCATGTTGAGGCCCCGAAAATGGCGCTTACTTTGCAGAAAAAAAAAAAAGAAAAAAAAAAATTAAAGCTGCAAGCAGCGATGGGCGGGCCCTCGCACCTGTAGCACGTCGGGATCTGAGGCAGCCGTGTTGCATTTTCTGCAGCTCAGCCAGTGCGGATGTGCATTTGCTACGCTGCTTCGTTAAAGGTCACTTCCTGTTGCCAGGAGGTGGCGCTATGACTGTGGGTGAATGTCGGCATGTAGATTTGTTCAGGGCGGGACTCTTGTCAAACGTGTTAAATTTCGTGCGGATCTGGGCATTTACAGCCAAGTTACTACAACTTCCTGTTTCATGGCGAATCATCGACGCCACGGACACGCCCATGGACGAAAACACACAGATAGCACAACTTTACATCGTCAATGCCTTTAGAAGGCACAGCAGAAATGTGATGTCGATCCGACTAAAGCCCTAGGAGGAGTTAGTTAAAGTACGTAATGAGTAAATCATCCAAAAATGGCGGTAAAATTAGAAATGGCTGACTTACTGTTGAGTTTAGGGCATCGCTCCAAGAGACTTTTCTGTGCGTCTGGACATGGTAGATGTACCACAGAAATTTCGTACATGTCGGTCAAACATGCGACGGGGGCTGCTTCGTTAAAAGTCACTTCCTCTTGCCACTAGGTGGCGCTATGAATGTGGGTGAATGTCGGCATGTAGATTTGTTCAGGGCGGGACTCTTGTCAAATGTGTAAAATTTCGTGCAGATCTGGGCATTTACAGCCAAGTTACTACAACTTCCTGTTTCATGGCGAATCTTCAACGCCACGGACACGCCCATCGACGAAAACGCGCAGATAGCACAACTTTACATCGTCAATGCCTTTAGAAGGTACAGCAGAAATTTTAAGTTGATCCGACTAAATCCCTAGGAGGAGTTCGTTAAAGTACGGAGTGTGTAAATCGTCCCAAATCGGTCGCCTAATTCAAAATGGCGGACTTCCTGTCGAGTTTTAGGGTATGGGTTCTTGAGGCTTTTTTGTGCGTCTGGTCATGGTAGAAGTACCACAGAAATTTCGTACATGTCGGTCAAACAAGCGGCGGGGGCTGCTTCGTTAAAGGACACTTCCTGTTGCCAGCAGGTGGCGCTATGACTGTGGGTGAATGTCGGCATATAGATTTGTTCAGGGCGGGACTCTTGTCAAATGTGTAAAATTTCGTGCAGATCTGGGCATTTACAGCCAAGTTACTACAACTTCCTGTTTCATGGCGAATCTTCGACGCCACGGACACGCCCATCGACGAAAACGCGCAGATAGCACAACTTTACATCGTCAATGCCTTTAGAAGGCACAGCAGAAATTTTAAGTCGATCCGACTAAATCCCTAGGAGGAGTTCGTTAAAGTACGGAGTCTGTAAATCGTCCAAAAATGGCCGCCAAATTCAAAATGGCGGACCTCCTGTCGAGTTTAGGGTATGGGTTCTTGAGGCTTTTTTGTGCGTCTTGATATGATACACGTCCCCACCAAATTTCGTGCATGTAGGTTGAACGTGGACGAGGGGCTAATTTTTTCCAATTTTCTAGGTGGCGATAGCGAGCCATTTTGCCCCGCCCATCCGCGAAACCCACAAAATACGAAATTTTTCACCAGTCCTGACATGCGTGCCAAATTTGGTGAGTTTTTGAGCATGTTGCGGCCCCGAAAATGGCACTTACTTTGCAGAAAAAAGAAAAAAAATAATCCTAACAGTTTCAATAGGGTCCTCGCACTGTTAGTGCTCGGGCCCTAAAAAAGAAAAAAAAAAAATAACCCTAACAGTTTCAATAGGGTCCTCGCACTGTTAGTGCTCGGGCCCTAATAAGAAGCAGTGATAAACAATTAAATAAAATCTCTGTGGAGTGCTGGAGAGAAACTGACAATATCAACGCTGCAGATTTGGTCCAAACTTATGATCACACCAGATAAACTTGGAAATTTGTGAATGTAAAATGCTTTTTATTTACTTCTGTCCTTCTGTTCAGTGTTATTCTGAATTATTATGTTCATAAATCAACATCTTATCCCCCTTTTAATCGCTCTATAAATATTAAACAGTAGCAGGAAAATGATATCTAAACCTTGACTTGTCTACACCTGAATCTTGTGTGACATCTTTACTGTTGCCTGTGACACCATTTGTGATATTGACCTGTGTTTTAAAGACTACTACAAAGTTCTCAAAATTCATGTGATAGTAAAACATTCATAATGTATTATTTCATTTGAATGATTTTTAATGTAATATTGCAGTGCCTGATATATTAAATAAAAAAGTATAATCTGTTAAAAACATGGCCAGATTTGAAGTCACCATGTATCTACTTTAGTAACTTTACAGTCTTTAATCTTGCCATGTGATGAAACATCATTAAACATTAATAAACATTATCATCTTTGATAATATGTTTTGTATGTGTAAATAAGACATTTATTTTCTCCTTTATAGAGAACATAATAAGGAGATAAAGCTTGCTGAAATCAAAGGAACAGCAAATCAAAAAGTAAGCAAAGTGCATGAAAAAAAATCATATATTAAAAACATTAATTTCCTTTTATTTGCACGGTCTGTGTAGACTGTAATATACATCAACTTAGAGTAAACTAATGAACTTCTCTTTGAAAATAAAAACAAATTAAACAATAGATATCACTAAACAGAGATTTACACCTTAGACCTCTTGTTTATGTGGTGACCACCAGCTTAGCCCTACTTGCACAGTCACAATGATGAGAAAACAGCTATACTCAATTCATTTGCTTCTATCATTCTGTTTCTCGTACACTTGATCAGATTCCTTGTCTCCATTCCTATTTATGGATAATTGGGGCAGGGAGGGCTAATTTTATAAAAATCACATATATTGATTTGGTGTTTTTAAAGTAAAATATAGACTTATAAAAAGTACACAGCAAACATCATAGATGGGGAAAAAAAGAGCAATCACACATCCCCACCCCAAAATCCATGGTCAATGCTCCCTACTTACCATTCTTCTTTTTTTGCTTTGCTTCTTTTCATTCTTTATCTTACATTCTTTACCTTCATTTCTTTTGTAATGCAATTATATTCACCAATAACACTAAAATTCCACTATAGAGTATAGGTGGTAAACTCTGTTTTACAAACATCATTCTCATGGTGCTTTCCTGCTGTTTTCTACAGTCCTAGAAGTTAGCATGGCTTCTGTCTAGAACTTAGGACACATAAATAAAAATAAGAATATTTATCATTTCCAAATACCAGTGACATGTTTCCCATGAATGAGAATCAGTTACACTATACCAGTGTACAAAAAGTGCAATATGCCTATCTGTACATAAAGACTTTTTAAGTATTTATATTTAAAAATTGCTTAAGCAGTTCGAGCCTAAGGTCTAAAGCCTTGTTTATCTGTGAAAAAGCAAAAACTCTAGAGTTAAATCCTTTGTGTATGTGTTTGTTAATTTGTTTTTCTCTCATAGTTCTCTGTCTGTACTTCCTGTCCGGCAGTTTGTACAGTTTCTGTTTGCACACGCTCAGTCTTGGCAACAGACTCTGCCTCTGCAGAGTTCTGAACAACACTCTCAACCCTAGTGTTGGGTTTCTTAGAAATAGGTGGAGGAACTTTGTTAGCAGTTTTGTGTGAGTCATTAGACTTGGCTGAATCGGAAACAGATGCCAACTCTGCTACCAGAGTCTTCCTCAGGTCAGCCTGAACCTCTAAGGATGACGGTGTCTCTATTACGACCTTCTTTGGGCTCTTGGAGAAGATGAAGCTGGCTGTAGATGCAGGGGAGTTGGGTACAGTGGTACCACCAGCCATGACTGGGAGAGGGGAGCGCTGACCAAAGAGCTTGGCTTGCTTGTCTTTTGGAGACATAGTGGCAGCCTTCAAACGTATAGCATCCTGGAGACGCATGGAAGAGGGCAAAGAGACTACAGGAGGCGTGGAAGAGACAGTGGGTATTGGTGTTTGGGGTTTGGGCTGCTCACCCTCCAGCTTTGAGGGTATTTCAACGGTGCTTGATTGCTTCTCTGGATTTTGCAGAGGCTTGTTGAGTTCTTGCGCCTGAAATTGAGTCTTTGGCTCACTTATTGATTGGTCCTTTCTTTCCATTGTGTTCGGCAGGGTAGCAGGGACAGGTGTTGTAACTTGGATCTCTTCCTTAAGTGTTTGGGGTTTGAGTTCTGGTTCAGAACAGGGTTGTTTAGTTGCTGGTTCAGTAGAAGCTGAAGTGTTACTTGGCTCGGTGGTTGGACTTGTGTTTTCGGGGTTTTTAACAATATTATTTGATTTAGTCTTTAGTGCAGTTGACTCTTCCTGAGTATTTGGTACAGTGGTTGTGTTTGTTTGCACTTTGACAGATTCAGTTTTGGGCTCTGTGCCGGACAGAGCTTCCACATCAGGAGGCAGTGATGTCATAATCAAAGACCGTCTAATTGGTTTTGGTGGCACCTCTTGGTTGACTCCCGATTTTGGTTTGGGCTGTGATGGTTTATCGAGATCTACAGCCTGGCTCTGATTGGACTTTACCGACCTTAGACGAACCATCTGCAAGAGAGACTGGGTGACCACTGGACTGGAGGTCTCCTCTTTGGTCGGTGAGGGACTGCCTGTCTGTTTCACTGTTTCTGTTGTCTCTAGTCTGTCCTCCATTTTTACATCAGTAGGTATTGGAGGAGGAAGAGGAACAGTGACTTGTTGAGATCTTACATCAGTGGGTAGTGGAGGAGGAGGTGGAATAGCATTGATTTGTTGAGAAGTTGGAAATAATGCTACTAACACATTGGGTATTGAAGATTGGGATTCTTGCAGAGGGGGTGGGATTTTCTGTGGTTCAGAAGGTGGTGTTGGTGGAGGTGGAATTTCTTGTGGTGGTGGCGGTGAAACTTCTTGTGGTGGTGGTGGTGGAACTTCTTGTGGTGGTGGTGGAACTTGTGGTGGTGGTGGAACTTGTGGTAGTGGTGGAACTTGTGGTGGTGGCGGTGGAACTTGTGGTGGTGCAGGTGGAATTTGTGGTGGTGGCGGTGGAACTTGTGGTGGTGGCGGTGAAACTTGTGGTGGTGGTGGTGGAACTTGTGGTGGTGGCGGTGGAACTTCTTTTGGTGGTGGCGGTGGAACTTGTGGTGGTGCAGGTGGAATTTGTGGTGGTGGCGGTGGAACTTCTTGTGGTGGTGGCGGTGGAACTTGTGGTGGTGGCGGTGGAACATCTGGTGGTATTTGAGGCATTATAAGTAAAGACCGTGGCGAAAATGGTGGGGGTGGCGGAGGGAAGTCGGTATCATTTGGCACAGCAACAGGAGTTTCAGAAGCTGTGCCTACTGGAAGCGCCGGAGGTGGAAACAGAGGAGGTGGAGGGATCCAAGAAGTTAAGTCCTTTATAGCTTTGGCAACAAGCGTAGGAGTTGAAGGAACAAAGTCTGGAGGGGGCAGAGGAGGTTTGGCTTGGCTGATGTTTGGCATTGGTGGGTAATGTTCTGGGGGAGGTGATGGAGACGGGGTGATACTGGCGACTGGTGCTAAGGATTTAACTTTGGCTTTTAGCTCCACTGCCTGTAAAACTGATGCTGCGTCACCATTTGATGAGGTCATGTCTGGTTCATCCATAATTTTAAGACCTCTCTTTTTAGCCCAGCGTGCATAGTTAACTGGGCCAGGCCCACACAGCAGTTTGAAAGTAAGCTGGTTGTGAGCCCAGGTCTCTGGAGGAGGAGCTGGGGGAGCCAGTACTTTGGGATGGTTAGGAATGTCAAACAAAGACCGGAGAGCCATTACAGCAGGGGAACATTTGTTACCATTAATTAAGCTTGCAGACAGAAAGATATTATTCAGTTCAGTAAGTTTACTGGTGCCATTAGTGTATGAATGGGGTGCGCCAATGGAAGGCTTTTGAAGATTATTTCTGTATGTCTTTAGCTCAACTGGAGTGGGTTTTTTTACAGTGGGGTGTGGTGATCCATCTGGAGTGCTGACATCAGCCAAGTAGTAAGGATTTTCAGATCTCTTGGTCTGCTTCCCGTGTAAGGAGTATGACCTGCTGGGAGGAGCTGGAGGTATCTTGCTCCGTTTAATCACTGATAAGTTACGTGTGAAAGCATCAGCAGATCCTGTTTTTCTGCCGTCCTGCTCTTCTGTAGAGTCCCCATTTCCATGAGTAGTTTTAAAGGGAGCATGGGAACCATGGTTGTTCAGCTTGACTGGTCTAGCCGGGTTCTCAACCTGACTTCCCCTGCTGGCCACACGGGGAGTGCTACTGCTGGAGATGGTGGAGGAATCAGAAACTAGTGTCTCTGATGATCCTGAGCTGCTCCATCCAGAATAGTTTGAGCGGGCTGAGTAATAATTTGAAGAGGTTCTGGAGGATGGACGGGTGGAGGAATAATTTGAAGAGGCTCTAGAGGATGGACGGGTGGACGCTGGGCTGGCTGGCACTAGGCTGCTCTTGCTGACGGTTCGAACACTGCTGCGACTTCGGCTGCGACTGAGTTCCACAACATCCACAGACGGTGGAAGGACAGCATTTGGAATAATTTTAGACATGTATGTGGCCTGAGGTGAGATAGACATGACTGCACCGGTTGGGTTCTCTGTCCAAGGAACAAATAGAGAGCCTGCTCCGAACTTTTCTGGATCTACATAATGATTTAAGGACCTTTGGATTATGTCATCTTTGGGTATAGCCAGTGCGGGAACCTCTGTGCTGTCTTTCTTAACTGTGTGCAGATTCTCTTTGCCCTGTAGATGGTCTTGTACATTAGCAGAAGCACCATCCACAGTGGAAAATATGGTGGGTATTATCATGTCTCCATTAGACAGCTGGCTATTAAGAGGATTGGTGGTGATCCATTCTGCCCTGTCCAAACCTTCAGATATGACATATTCAAAAATAAAATAAGTCAATATAACATGTTTTCCACTCAATAACTTAAAGCTACACTGTGTGATTTTTACCCCCATCTAGCGGTGAAAAGGTATATGACCATCCAGTGAATATTAGTTTCTGTTCCTCTCAATTCCGATTTCGTTTTAACTCCTACGGTGGCCAATGTAGTCCAAGATTAACTTGGCTTCCAGTTCGACCTCGTCCATGAGTGTTAACTCAAACGTAAACGCGAAAGGCGAAGCTTGAATTAACGGGTATGTCTCTCTTTGGCTAATGTACTTTCAAGATGGAGGGGCAACATGGCGACCGACATTAGAACCACTTATCCGTATGTATTTTCAATGGCATATTATACACTCACGAGAATACTTTATTACTTGAACGAAGTAAATATACATTAATGAGCACATATATTTTTGAAAGAACTAAGTGTTTTTAGCTAAGAATAAACTAAAAGAGTTACACAGTGTAGCTTTAAATACACAATGTACAATACAGAAGACTGCAGTGAAACATACCCAGTTCTCTCTGGATGTGACGAGGAATTCCTACAACAGTTCTCAAGTGCTTTCTACGAGACTTAGTCCTCTCAGCAGTCTTATCCGGCTTCAAAGGTCTAAATGTTGAGGCTGGAAAAAGGAAATGGAAAACAATGTTGCTGTGACATTGCATATTTTATATGAATTTGTAAAGCGCTTTATGAGGATTCCAGGCCATGGTCTTGTTGTGGAAAAATTTAGTATTAACTAAATGAATAATAGCTATCATATGTTTCTCTCTCTCTCACACACACACACACACTCACACACAGAGTGGTAGAACAAATGGCCCTGTTTCTTATGTTAATTATAGAGCCCTGGGGTGGCAAGGAGGGGCATGGTCACCTTTTGAGACAACAGATGTGGAAAGTTACAGAAACTAGGAAGGAGGAGTTTTACTGTATAAAATGTCATGTTTGTGGAAATCAAACAGGTCTTCTGGTTTTCCGAGCTGGGTAGCTGCGGCTCTGAAAAGAGGCCTCCTCACAAGAATAAACCTTTTCTCTTTATTACAGTTTGCCTGTTCGGAAAGTTTCTTATACCTTTGATGCTGTTTTCATTAACCTCTAAAACTTGCCATTACAGTCTTCTTATGACAAAAATGGATATGACTGATAATGTGCAGTGCTCATGTGTGAATGTGTCACCTTGGCGTTTGAGTCCTGAACGTGTTGATCGTGAAGACATGGAGGAGCACATCGAAACAGAATCAGCAGCTGTGCTCTCAGATTCAAAGCCTCTCAGTTCACTGAAGGCCATGCTTTCTTCAGTCTGTGCTGTTACTGTTGACTAAAGTAAGCAGCATGATTAACCCTCTAAATTTAAAATCAGCAATCAGCAATTTAAAAGTATATAACAGTTTAGGTACACAAGCATCAAGCAGGCTGTCACTCTAATGGGAACATAATTAAAAGCAATCGTAATGAACTTAGGGCTGACTGATGCATGGAGGAACACTTACAATCATACTTTGGTCATCAGGGTAGTCCGTCCCATTCCTATCATCTGGAACATAAAACATCCTCTCTTATCTCAAATAAATTAACTGTTTAAATATTTAAACAACTGTTTAAACCCAATTAAATTAACTAAACTAAAAAATTAGGAGTTTCGTTTTTCTTACCCTCTTGCTGCTGTTTTAGGCCCTGCTGGGCCTCTGTGTGCAGGTCTAACACATATTTAGGCCGATCACCCTCCACAAACACATTTTCTTGAAACTTCTGAAGAGAAACGGCACCTACAACTTCCTCTTTGGGGCCTGCAGAGAAACAGAAAGTAACACATTTAATATCTAATGGAGTCAATTACTGTATCTCATTCACCTAGGGTTTTCTAGGGTTTCTCTGTATTTGTGCGGTATCCTGTTATGACACTTTATCACACTTTATGCTTAAATTATCCATATGGCCTGATTTATAAAGTGTCATAACAGGATGTTTTAAAGTGAATACTGGTACATCCTAAAGAGGGCGCTAGCACACAAAAAGTGTTTTGGTAATCCTGATAAATCCAGATAAATACCCCGTAACACATGTACTAAAGCAAAAATATGGTATAAATTAAGTCTTAATTTCAAGATTAAACCAAGGTAGCACAGAGGAAAAAGGTAGACCAAGCGTGTAACTGCATAAAAAAAGATATGAAGAACCTTTAGGTAGGTTATGGATTATTTACGGTTTCTTGTGGTTTAAGGTTTTAAACAAAGCTTTCACTGAATATGAAGATAAAGCCTCTGCCATACCACCAATACTAACTATCTATGCTATTTGACTCAAGATTTCAGGTTATAATTAAGAAAATAAAAACAATGATACACACTGAGTAGATATGAGCAATGTGACAAGCTTTGAATAAGGTGCCTCTTTCATATGTACTACATTTATGATGCTTTTATGGTTCTTTTTTTTTGGCCCACATTGTATAACATTTTATGTTTCATGGAAGAAAACAACATACAAGAGGTGAGTATATGATGAAATTTCCATTTCTGGATGAACTGTTCCTTTAAGACAGCTGTTCAACGTGTTCATTTTCTCAACACTATGGAGAAGCCTATTAGAAAAAATAAACTGTGAGGTCACAGGTATGCTTAAAGAGAACAAAACCTGTTGCTCAACCTGGAGGAGACCATTTGTTGATTTCCCAACAAATAACAAAGTAGTATATCAGCAAATATCAATAAAGAAAAAATCATTGTAAGTAACAGATCTACATTTTAAATAGACTGGCCCTTCACACAAAACCCAACCTCAGTCCATCGCAAACCAGGTCAGACATGTTATCATTATACAGCCCAGAGAGACCTGCCCACTCATACGTCACATGACTGGCCTTCCTCACCCACCAACTTCATTAATCATCGTAAGAGAAGATGACCATTAAGATCTGCAATCATATTTTAAATCAAGCAGCATCAGAACAAAGACATTTTGTTCTTTAAATGTATTAAACATTCACCACTTTTTAAAATAAATTTAAGTTAAAAAGTGCAAGAAAAAGGAAAGAAAGTGAAACTTTTCTGGTCGTTGAGATTTCTAAGCATTAGTAGAGTATTTATGTATGTCTCACTGCAGCGTCTTTAGATGCAGACAGCCAAACCACAGATAAAATGTTCATGCAATGGTTTTGGAACATTTCAAATAGTTGGACAACCACAGAGTTCATCTTTTCAGCCCTGAGAAAGATAACATGCTGTGTCTTATATAGTAAAGAGAGACTGCATTCTTGTACCTTACTGCTTGACATTTCATAAATCAGCAATATAATAATGTTCAATTTTAATACACAAATCATATCATAAATCCTTCTCCAGTCCAGAAAGACGATTTTAGACCAAAAACATTTATGTTACATGACCACCTGCATGTCAGGTGTGCATTTATCAATTTTTTGAACATGGCTAATCAATTCAGAATTTATTTGAAGTTATTTGTTTTATAAAACTACATTAGTGATAAGAAATGCTCTAATCTAATGGTAAATACTTTTTCTGGGTGTTTGTGTGTGCATAGAGTATTGCGTCGATGACTAAAGGTTATATAATCTGTACCATGACCTAAATTGTTGTTAAATGCATCTCAGAAGTTCAGAGACATTCTGAAAACTTGATAACCTTCTGAGAAAGCAAAATAAAAGCAGCACAGAATAAGAAAGACTCGTACATGCCCGGACTTGTTGAGGGCAGATGTCAGAACAGCTGAAAGGAGTCTTGACTGGAATAAAACTCACACATAGACACAGATTTAATAGTTTGAATTTAACTAAACCTCGTGTTTCATGGTGGTTCCACCTTTCTATCAAAACCAAAACCCATCAAACAAAGCAACAGAAAAACATCAGTTTATCTCAGTTCTGCGAATGAAACATTGACTACGTCACTCGACAGACTTTATTCAGACTGTCATTCAGAATAGATTTAATAAAGGTTATTCATTGTATAGTAATCAGTAAAGTCAAGCCAAAGGTGAAAAGACAAGAAGTGAGGAAGAAAGAGGAACACAATGTGCTAGAATGAATGATAGAGATTAGCATTGTAAACAAGCACAGTTCAGTTCTCATCACTGGCAGCTAGATCCCATAGGCAATGTGTGTGCTGGCAGGAGCTCAGGACTGCCCTGCCCAGACAATGCCTTCTGTGTTTTTGGACAGCAGGGGGCAGCATTTCGGGACTGTTTTCATAGCGTGGTGCATTTATGACGTCACTTTGTAGGCCATCCACCAGTTTGCATACTGAATTTTGGGGAGATTCAAAATAGGCTTTTGGATTATTGCTAAAAACAAGGTCTGTGATCAACAAAAGTTTACGATACTTGCATGTTTCATAAAGATAATCAAGATAATTCCATCAAGATAATTATCCCAGACGGACACAACTTTTATGAATTTTGAAGCCTAAATGCAGAGGCCAGAAGTAAAAAGCTAAACGAATAACTCTCTTTTAGTTTTTATCTAAAAACATTTTCCCATAAAGTTTGAGTTAGAAAAGTTTTTAAGAGCACAATTATAAGCATAATAATGCTGTCAAAGTAGACAGAGTTTACTTGTTTGGTGTGATGGTGTAGCATCTGTAGCTAGTCCCATTTAGCCACTTGTTAGCAACCGCCTTTTTCAAGACACGTAACAGCTTCAAAAAATCACAAGTCGGGTAATATTGATGTGTTTTGTGTCGTAGAATAAATCGTGAAGTGTCTTGAGCTTGTGCTTAAATATAAATTATTATAAGTGTTTTGTAAACTTCAGAAATCTTTTCTTCAGCAAATTATCTTTAAAAAACAACGATTTACTGTAATAGAGCTATCTGTATTGTCATCAGTACCTGGGTTATTGGCTTTAACAGTGCCGAAAGAAAAGAAACAAGGGATATAACTTACTGACTAAATTGTGAGTGTGACAGAACTTAAAGGGATTTCTGATTTAACACATTGAATTCTTTGATAATTACTGTGTAAAATCTAAAATGGTTAGAAGTCGTACCTTGAAAACAAACTTGAATGACGTGAAATCTGTTTTACAAAGGGAGGGGGCTCACATTTGCATCCAAATGTTAAATAACTTATGCAGAACTCAAACTCCAAAGACCATAAACTGCTTCAATAGTCAATCAGACTTACTGAACGGAAAGCGTTGTTTGTGTTGTCTCTGACCTGTCCTAACTCGCATCAAGCCTGACAGACATCTTTTATCAAACAATGGGTGACTCACTCACTCCATATTTTCTGTTGCTTCAGAAAAGCCTGCAGTGCAGTATATTACAAAATATTGTTTTACTAAAATGCTTAATGCAGTTTCTGCTGCGTTTAGTTTAGTGAGTGAAGCCCAGCAAAAGTAGGCTAAGTGTTGAAACATTATTTAGAGTGCCACACTGCTTAAACGTGCAAATTGAATGCTGTAACCTGTTAACACAAGCAATGCAATGAAAACATGCTTCTGCAGACAGGAGATGTATGAAACAGGCCTTAAACCTAATCTGCCTTGGAAAACTGTCCATTGCAGAGGCGTTATCCATTCAAAATGCAGGTAAAGGTTAACTGAGGCAAACATCCCTGCATCTAAAGCCAATACAAAAGTCTTTGAAAAGTGCACACAATCTGTTTCGATTTTTAGTGATTTTAACAAATGCGTAAGAAAGGCCTCTGCCTGCCACACCTATATCACATAACAGTAACATAATATTTGCTAATTCAGCAGTTAATCAGAGGTACAATTGCTGCATTGATCGATCAATAATATAACATTTCTTAAAATCTTACGGCTCCCAAAGCTGATATCATGGAAAGCTGCAGCATTAAAAGCCATCCATGTTGTCAATCACTTTAAATTTGATCTATGCATCTTTAAAGCAAAATTTATTTGAGATTGTTTTCACACTAGTTTTGAATTCATGGTGCAAACTAGAGTTTAATTCCCAGTGGTCACAATGCTTTGGGTCACTTGCCGCATTCAAATTATCATTCTAATTTAGAAATGTCTTCTTTCACTTTTGCCCAAAAAATAAAGTTCTAACAGGTTACAGTACCACTGCAGTGTAAACGCACAACATTGAGAACAGATAATCAATCTATACAGTCTTTCAGTCCAATTTAAAGTCATGTCAGACGCTCAGTCAAAATTCCTCTGTAGAGTAGCGTACTTGAAACCCCTCGATACAGAAAAATCTTTGCTATAAAACAGGCAAGCTGAAACAGATTTGACATCAACACTTTAAAACCTATGGCTTGAAGGGGCTACACACATACCAATGGATGTTGAACGTTATCTAGAAAGATTATGGCTTTAGAAAAAATTGGAGGCAATGAATAATATTAAGAGTCAGCTTGAATCAGTCTAGCACAGATCCTAGTTCTGTTCACAGGACTATGAAACAGAGAGAGAACCAGTTTCCCAACTTTACACCTGTTCATTGTGTGAGAATCTCCAGGGCAAAGCTCAGGAAGGCAAGGAATTCTGCACAAACACGCCCACGCGCAACAATAAACAACACATAAAGCACATAAACTTCATCTGTATTCAACTCTAAAAAACTTCCCTTATGTTATATATGGTGTTGAGGAATGACTGGCATTTCTCATGATGAGTTGAAAAGGAAAGTCAGAAGAAAGATCCGGATTATGGGTAACCCCCTAGAGTAAATTTACTTGAGTACTGTCCTTAAGGACACTTTTTAAGTATCTGTGCTTTACTTGAGTTTTACAGGGTTCCCACATCTTGTTTAACTTTAAATTCAAGGACCTTTCAAGGACTTTCCAGGTTCAATACCCTGAAATTCAAGGACTTAAAGTGGGACACATCTGTTGTCCGATAAATAACATTAAGGTTCCATCGTAGTAGTTTTGTGCGCACGTGAACGCCACGGCAACCTACCACTCAAAGTACCTCACGCAGAAAACACTTAACGTAGCGCGTAAATGCGCGTAACTAATGTAAATCAAGCAAGCTAGTATGTAAAAGCCATGAAGTGTTGGCAAAAATATTAACATTATATAAAATACAAATAATGTGGATTTTATTCCAGAAAACTTCTTGCACAAAACAAATTCAAGCACTTTCAATTTTTTTTCTGGAAACTTTTTACTTTAACTACATTTGAAAGACAAATATTACTTTTTACTCCACTACATTTCTGTCAAAGTCCTTGAGTAGAAAGTAGTTATGTTAGTCAGGGCATGATTTTTTCCATCTCTAAAACGTGATTGTTTTTTTTTTTTTTTTGCAGATGACAGACAGCCTATCAGTAATCACTCCTGTAGGGTCACATGTCGTGAAGTTTGACGATTAGTACAATTTCTCTTTACTAGTGATCTGTGAGAGACAAGTAATGGCGTCACAAGCAATGGTGTGAAAGTTTTATTTTCATGGCAAATAAGTATTTCTGTTGTGCTGTTTGTTAAAGCAGTGTTCCTGTTGGGCAGTTATACAGTTGTGGTTGTATAGCTAGGGTTTTTTTGTATTTACAGACCACTTGATTCAAATGTGCATGAAAGGATACACATAGATGTGTACTACTTTTGTTGGGATGGTAGGAGTGTTAAATAACTAAAAAATGAAGATGATTGTCTTTTTTTCCTCAATTCAGTTGTTTAATTTCTATAGGTTTTATGACATTCTAAAAGCTCCACACTACAAAACTACAAACAGTGTATTCACGGGGTTGCTTCAGAGGCATAAGGTCCTGAAATGCAAATGCAAAAATAATATAACAATGCATTGATTAACATTTACTTTGTACTTTTGATACTCAAGTACTTTTAACAAGTGCTTCTGTACTTTTACTTCACTAAAAATCAGTCTTTACAACTTTTACTTGTAATGGAGTAATATTTGATCATTAGTATGTGTACTTTCACCCAAGCAAGTAAGTTGTGTACTTGGTCCACTTCTGCCTCTGGCAAGCATGTCACTTCCAGGAGAAGTCAAAAAACTTTGGAAAGAGCTGTGTGTGTGTGCACGAGTGTGTGTAGGTGTGTGTCAGCGGAACATTTCATGAGAAACAAGTTTAAAGTAACAGCTCTTTGTTCAGACTGAACCGGCAACATCCCACAGGAAGTTTTGACGTTGCAAGGTCTGGGATACAGGATGCAAAACAATATTATGAGTGTGTTCTCAGTAGCTGTGACCCTCTTATTAACGGTGCTTGCTAAAGTAAGCAGTACTTTTACTATTGCTCATACTTCAGGTATGAACAACCCCTTAGCCCTAAATATTAAACAATTGCTATATAACTTGAGCTGGTTTTGGGGGCCCTCAGCTATATAATGAAAACTGGCCTCATAGGTACAAACCTTTTCATAGCATAAAACATTTAAAGGGATACTCCACTTTTTTTGGAAATAGGCTCATTTTACGACTCCCCCAGAGTTAAACAGTTGAGTTTTACCGTTTTCAAATGTATTCAGCTGATTTTCTGATAGTTAGAGAAGAATATCAGTAACCAGACAGTTTCTGGTCTCATTGACTTCCATAGTAGGAAAAAAATATATACTATGGAAGTCAATGAGACCAGAAACTGTCTGTTTACTGATATTCTTCTCTAAATATCAGAAAATCAGCTGAATACATTCGAAAACAGTAAAACCCAACTGTTTAACTCTGGGGGAGTGGTAAAATGAGCCTATTTCCAAAAAAAGTGGAGTATCCCTTTAATGAACCACTAAAATATGGTGTGGTTTCTTTGTTTGGGCACTAAAATGTCAAAAATTTAAATATGCAGTTGTTAACTAAAAGCAGTTATTTCTACCTGATCTGGCCAATAAAATCAATGACTTCTGCGAGTGTAAGCCAATGGAGTCTGGTCAATCCAGTCAAATTTACAACAAACGCACTCTACGCACATAAATTTGTTGTAAATTTGTCTGAATCAAGCAGACTGAATGCATGCGCACGTGTTGTGAATTAGGCAGAGATTTTTCGTAAGAAGTTCTCCTGTACGTACAAATACGAAATAATTCACGCAATTATTAGTGAATAAGACCCAATGATTTTATAAAAAATTTTCAGCTTAGCCATCACAGGAATAAGTTACATTTTAAAATATATTACAATAATATTTCACAATGTATAATGTACTGTACTTTAGATCAAATAAATGGAACCTTGGTCAGCATAAGCAAAAAATTTACCAGCTTACCGACTGCAAACATTTGAACCATAGCAGTTTTTATAATAGTAATCATAAAAAAAAATTAATGCATGTTTTCGCTTTTGTATTCTAATGATTATTTAGTTACTGTGTCAAGCAGAAATAAACAATTACGAAAAAAATGACAAGACAAAATTGAGCTCAGCAATTTACCCAAACAAACAAGTTTCTAATCAGTTCACTTACTGAGACTGAATGTCATCATGGCCATATCAGAAGGGAGCAGCACTAGATAAACTTATCAAGTTACCAAACACACTGTAAAGATTTTGTGTTTTTAAAGTAACACATTTTTAAAATCAACACAGGGTCATTCACAAGAACCCAGAATGATCAAATCACAGATGATAAAACACATAGATAGCATTTTAAAGCATCAACATTGCACTACCAATACAAAGCAAGTTCCAAAAGGCAGCCGTCTGTATCTGTCCTTCATGGAGAAGGCAATCCCATAATCCACTGCAACAAGCTCAGCGAAACAGCTCCCAATATGGTCAAAACAAACGAAATGTTGATTAAAAATATATTTCATTTAATACTGAAATGTATTAATAAATCTTTGCGTTATTAAAATACACAAACATTGGCTAAAGAAATCAGTTTGAGTACCGTACTGCCACATTAAACTGTATTGCAATCAACTGTGTGAGTCATGTTCTCCAGTGCGTAATGCTATTTGCTTAATGATGGTCTGCATGCCGCATATTTAATTTCAGCTAATAAGGGCGAGTGTGAGGTGTCTAAATAATCCATGGGCTTTTTTGTACCGTGTTCAGCAGCAGGCAGTGACCACACACGCCCTCTGGAGAATCACATAACAACAGCTGTTTATTTTTGGTGGTTATGCACCATATCGATCATTAAGCTGCAGTCTGTTCTGTCAGCCCGGCGTGCATGTGTGTATTTGAGTGGATTCATGCTTCAATACATGGGTGGGGTTGAGGTGTGTTCTCACAAAGTTCTCCCTGCCATTACAGCCCATGTGGAACCTTCACATTCATCAGCTCACAAAGAAAAGCACACACACACACAAAAAACATAAGACAATTCACATGCATCCAATTCTTGTTCTGATCCCAAGCTAAACCGCAAAATGTACTGCACACTTTTAAATAAACATTTGAGACTTGTACACACAAAGCAAGCACTTAAAGTGACCTCAAGTAGAGGTCAAATTTTATCTTCCTCGCATGTTGAAATTTCTGCTCGGAAAACTCAGACTTTGCAATAATAAAGGGCAAGGCAAATGTTTTCCAGTCTCAGTCTTGGCACACATACACACAATAATATATAGGTATTTAAGAGACATATCTAAAGATGGTTTGGGGTAATTTGATGCGTCAACCTTCCCTGGTCCAACAAACAAGGAATAAACCACTGCTCATTGCTGTGTTATAACCAGTAATAAAACCAAAAATTCCAGGGAACGCTGAAAACCAGTTACCCAAACTAATGACTTCTAGATTGTAACAGGATTACTCTACTATTACAGTGTCTGAACAGAAATTACTGAATGTCTGAACACATTACCCACAACTGAAAACACATACCCACTATTTACTAGTCAGGCAATACAAGGACAGATAAAGGCCTGGTTTCACAGACAGGGTTTAGATTAAAGGGATAGTTCACTTTGAAATTAATTTTTGGTATGTTTTACCTCAAGGGCATCCAAGATGTAGGTGTCTTTGTTTCCACAGTATTTTCAATTTTGACATTTTTAGGTCAAACCGTTCGTGTCTGTCAGTCATATAATGGAGGTATATGGTCACCACCTCAAAAAGCATGCACAGAGAAGTCCAAATTAAACATGATTTATTGACTCGTAAATGTAAGTACACATTGATGGCCTAAGACACGAAACGAGCGGTTTGTGTGAGAAAACAAACAGTATTTATATCGTTTTTATGATCTAAATATGTTTAGATCTTCACAGTGAAAGGTAACACTTCTGAAATCTCGCCCTCATCCTCAGAGTACTTGGATGTGGCAGTGATTACAAGAGGTAAAAGCGATATAAATACTGTTTGTTTTCTCACACAAACCGCTCGTTTCTTGTCTCAGGCCATCAATGTGAACTTACATTTACGAGTCATTAAAACATGTTTAATTTGGACTTCTCTGTGCATGCTCTTTGAGGTGGACCCCATAAAACTGCATTATAGGACTGACAGACAACACCGGTTTGACCGAAAAATGTCAAAATTGAAAATACTGTGGAAACTAAGACACCTACATCTTGGATGCCCTTGAGGTAAGCTGAAACATACCAAAAATTTATTTCAAAGTAAACTATCCCTTTAAGCCAGCCCAGGATTGGGCCTTATTTATAGAAGGATATTTAAGTACCTTTTATAAACATGCCTAAGAAAAAAAAACATTGGTGTGCATCTTGAGACAAAACAATGACATTGACATATTTTAAGATATGACAGTGCAAGTTGTTTTCAATTACAACAGCTCAAACATGCATTTTAGGCTTAAGCCTTGTCTGTGAAACCGGAGGAAAGTGTTTTAAGATCAAATGCATTTAAGCACTTTAAAGACAAACCTAACTGAATCCCTCACTTTTAGTTAGTGCAGTAGTTAGGTTAGATTAGCTTCATGTTGCAATATCAAATGCTTAAGAACCAGGAAATAACTTACATTTTACTGCAATATACTTATTTGCATATGTCACAAATCCAAAGTATTTTTATATGGCAAAACAGCCTAGCCTAGCCTTAAAGCTATGCCATTAAACAGCAATTACTTCACAGAGAAAACAAGCATGTGTTGACCAAATGAATTAGAGTACAATCATGTCGATTAAAATAATGCTTGTTTTTGTACATTAAAGCTAAAGTGTGTTATTTTTCAAGACTAAAATACCTTCTAACTCAGTTTTAATGTGAACTAATCTTGGAAATACTTCCTGTAACTCACAATACAGCATGCGTTCGATTTCAAGGAATGAACCTTTGAATGCAATGCAAGTCACTTTGAATAGAAGTGCATATGTACGTTTATAGGTGGGTCTATTCGTACTGATGTTGTTGCTGGATTTTCTAAATTAACTTCCCAACTTTCATTACCCAAGGTGCACTTCTCCTTTTTCTTTAACTTCCCTGAGACATATCTGCTTACAGAACCAGTTTACGTTATGATTGATGTGAAACTTGTTTCATATATGGTTAACACAAAAGTCTTCCGAACGAGACAGAAAAACGAAACAAGCCCAACAGTAAACAAAAACGCATACACCATCTGATTCTGAAGAACTTGTATAAGGAAGGAGACAATGTTGTTAGGAGTAGATGGTGGTAAAGTGTTACCTGTTTTAAGTGTGGATTGTGGAAGTTCTACAGGTGATCCAGTGGCGAGCAGGTCTCCACGTATCTCTGCAGCGTGTCGGCGGGATTTCCTGCGCTGGCTCTTCAACCACCTGAACGCACGGCTGAAGGATCCTATCCGTCTCCTGCCCCGTTTATCTCTGCCCCCCTGCCGTTTCTCACTGAACACCTGCAGCATATCTGAGGGAATCAGATCCCCCACGGAGTCACTGCCAGAAGACATCGTGCGGCCTACCACAAAAACAGAAATAATAATGATTCACATTGTTTTGTTAAACTTGTTTTCTCTGGTTTGTAAATTACCTGGACACTAGACCGACCAACCCCTGAAATAAACTGCTTACTCGTTCATGTTTAAACATAGAGTGCAATCCACTTCATAGAGAATGAGTGAATGAAACATTATTTCACACACTATATATAAGTATAATGAGCAAAAGCTAAAGAGAAACAAAGACTAGCATTCATGTCCTCCAAAACACATCAAACCTTCTCCCAGTCTGGCATTGCTGGAAATACAACCTTAGACTTCAGTGATGTAGAATGCAGTTCTGAGGAATCACCTTGTCACGCGTTTCGGTTGTGAAACTTATCAAAAAATCAGCTGTTGATTGGATTTTGTGATGTGGCCATTGCATTCACAAATTAATGCAATCTTGCAGTTGATTGTAAAAAAGGGACAGGTTTAAGCAGACTGAATGATTAGAAGAATAGATTGAGATTTTCTAATTAAATCATTTGATTAAAAAGGACATGATCAAAAAGAATAAAAAGAAACATACATGGATGAATTGCTCACAATAAGATGATCCATAACATGCATTTACAAAACAGAAAGGGGGAATTATAATTTCATGCTGACTTTAGGTTACAAAAAATCTAAAATGATAAATCGATCTTTACTTATCTGAATACTACTGTTAGTAGCAGTCTTCCTGAAAAACATAAAGCACGGTTTCATTTATATTTCTGTTGTATTTTTGGTCGGTTATGTTTGTAATTAGTTTCTTTGTTCTTATTGTATTGCTGACTGTTTACTTGTCCTCTGTTTTGAGGACTTTTTACTTGCATTAATTTGCCTACCATTGGTTTTTGCTTAAAGGATTAGTTAGGGTTTTGGTTACCCAAAAATGAAAATTATGTAATTAATGACTCACCCCCATGTCGTTCCAAGCTTGTAAGACCTCCGTTCATTTTTGGAACACAGTTTAAGATATTTTAGATTTAGTCTTCTAGTTTTCTGTCCCCACTATACTGTCCTTATATAGACATAAATAAAGACATCATCAAAGCAGTCCATGTGACATCAGTGGGTTAGATAGAATGTTTTGAAGGATCGAAAATACATTTTGGTCAAAAAATAACAAAAACTAACTTTATTCAGCATTGTATTGTCTTCCGGTTCCGTTGTCAATCGTCGTTCAGTGACGCTGGTGACTTAAGACGCTGCTGACGTGTATCTGGTACGTCCGTGTATTCAGGTTCAAATAAATATGGCTGGGCAAAAAAATGCAAGTCTTCCTCTGTGTGGAAATCCTTTGACATGTTTGCGAAGATTGTTTTGTTTACAGCGTGCGTCTCCCTCAGACTATGAACGAAGCTCGGGCACACTGATAACACGTCATCAGCGTCTTACGTCACCAGCGTCACTGAGCATGGATTGACAACAGAACCGGAAGAGAATACAATGCTAAATATAGTCGTAGTTTTTGTTATTTCTGGACCAAAATGTATTTTCGATGCTTCAAAACATTCTAACTAACCCACTGATGTCACATGGACTGCTTTGATGATGTCTTTATTTCCTTTCTGGACAAGGACAGTATACCGTGTATACATTTCCAATGGAGGGAAAGAAAGCTCTCAGACTAAATCTAAAATATCTTAAACTGTGTTTCTGAAGATGAACGGAGGTCTTACGGGATTGGAACGACATGAGAGTGAGTCATTACTCACATAATTTTCATTTTTGGCTGAACTAACCCTTTAAGGAAAAACTAATGGTAGGTTAATTAATGCAAGTAAAAAGTTCTCAAAACAGAGCTTTACTAGGATTTTTTCTTTAATCTTAAGAGTAAACGCCCACATTTCAAAGAATTTTGCCACTAGGAGCAACTCTTTGCACTAAGATTCTTTATGAATAAAGAATTCGGGTCCTGGTCTCTGTATTACAGGTAATCTGGAATAAAAAATATTTGTAAAAATTAGGGGGAAAAAAATATTTTATTATTTTCAAATGGCAAAAAAAATGGATCATAAATATTGAATAAATATTATTAAGTAACATAAAATTCTCTCATAATACAAAATTAAAAAGAAGATTTATTATTGAACAAAAATAAATTGCATTGGTTTTACTGGGATGGAGAAAGTTTCATTTTTAGGCATCTGATCACATCTGACTGGGAAGATAACAAGAGTGAGAGCAACTCCTTTTAAAAATATCTTTCTTAGGGAACCAATTGACTTCAGCCAGCTCCTTTGTTTCCTGTCTTCCATTATTGGACAAATTGATTAATTCAGGTGTGCCTGATTATTGTTGCCATGACTACTGAGGTCAAGCACACCTGAATTAATCAATTTGGCCAATAATGGCAGACAGGAAACAAGGAGCTGGCTGAAGTTCAGGAAGTAGTGCAGCTGTGCATAAAGCCAATTGAACCACGACTGATACTTGTGTCCCCTCAAAAAAAAAAAAAAAAAAAAAAAAAGTTCTAGAACACAAAAGAAAAGAAGTCGAATTCTGTGCTTAGTTTAGAACGAAATTGTTGAGGAATTTGGTGGTCCTTCAGGGTCTGGTCCTAATGATGTGCATCGCACACCAAAATTGAGATTGAGTCTCATTCCTGAACACATAGTCACCAGCTCCACCCCTACACACACAGATACTGACACACACCCTTACACAGCACACATTCATGATGTGTAAAACTTTTAAACAAGGCATTATATCTTGAATAAACACACCCAGCAGATGTGTTTACTCAAGGAGGTCATTTTACTCAATTAATAGAGTACAAACAGTCGCACAAAGAACAGAACTTCACATTAATTCACAAGGCATAAAGTAAACAGCAACATGAAAATGATGCTGTTTAACATAAACAGCTCATTCAAAGAGGGATAGCTAGCGAGATGGATGTTGAAAAAAAAGTACAATCAATGACACTAACACAGTGTAAAAAATGAGAAAACTGGAGCTGATTTCACGTGTGTGAGTGAAGCTGAGAGCAAGACATCCTCACGTGGCTGCAGAGTTTAATGTACCAATCAGAGTGCAGCTTTCTGACTCAGTCCATCACCATGGAAATGCACAAAAACAAACAGCAGAACCTGCAGTGGTGCTACAAAGTTTATCCACTCCTCACCGTAATTACATCAGTTTGATCCAGGATCAAAGTTAGAAACACAGACTCACATGTTCTCTGCAAGCTGCACATGATTCATTTGCATTTGGTTACATAATATTAGTTATTATAATGTACATGTTAGGAACTCATTTGCATGACATCACAGGTCTGTTTTGTTTGGATGATCTACTCGTGGTTTAATCCACACATTCACAAGCGCGCTTGCAGACAATTAATGCACACACTCCCATACAGAAACTCTCACAGCGCTGAGAAAAATGCACTGTAATTCCGAGAGGCATGTATATGTGTCATGTGATTCAACAGTTTTAGGGTGGATTCAAATGTTGCACATAAAACAACAATTTTTTGTGGTATTCCCCAAAAAACTGAAACAGTGCATATTATGCAGAGAAAAACATTTCAAGCAGTAGTATGTTATTATCTTTCTCACATGACATCATTAAAGTTATAATCATAATTTCAGACTGTTGCTTTGCGTTTTTAATCCAATTCAACTCAGTCCAAACAAATCAGTCAGGGCAAATTAATTAAAAGATAACTGTTTACTGTTTGTGTGTCTGGAAATGGAAAGATGAGTGCACTGGATAATTGGATAGATCTGCACTAGTATTTTAGGTGTGCTGTACAACCATACTAATTACTGTACACAGATGACCTACTACATTAGCCAAAATGTGCAGTATACAATGGAGATAATTGCAAGATAAATCTCACAATGCAATGGAACGAATCAACTTTCATTTCCAGTGTGGAGGTTGAATCAAAAATAATATCAGATGTGACTTTTAACATAAAATTGGGCTAAAAAAAGTTATTTACAAGAAAAGCTGTACACTTACGGAAATCATGTGACAACAATTTAGGCTAGCATTCTAGCGTTTGAAACATTTGTGGAAAAAATGCTATTACTGTTTTATTAAAAAATGTTGCACATTGTAAATGCAAACTATACATAGTATACACTACCGTTCAAATATTTGGGGTGAGCTGGATTTTTACAGTAAATTACAGTAAAGTCTCTTCTGCTCACCAAGGCTGCATTCATTTGATCAAAAAATAGCAAAACAGCAATAATATAAAATAATTTTACAATTTAAAATGTTTTCCATTTTAATCTATTTTAAAATGTAATCATTACTTCAGTATTCAGTGTCACATGATCCTTCATAAATTATTTTAATATGCTAATTTGTTGCACAAGAAACATTTCTTATTATTATCAATCAGACAGACAGACAGACAGACAGACAGACAGATAGATAGATAGATAGATAGATAGATAGATAGATAGATAGATAGATAGATAGATAGATAGATAGATAGATAGATAGATAGATAGATAGATAGATAGATAGATAGATAGATAGATGCATAGATAGATGCATAGATAGATGCATAGATAGATAGATAGATAGATATAGATAGATAGATAGATAGATAGATAGATAGATAGATAGATAGATAGATAGATAGATAGATAGATAGATAGATAGATAGATAGATAGATAGATAGATAGATAGATAGATAGAGGAATAGTGGGATAGCATGCTATTCCAAACATTGCTACACTCTCTAAGTATGAGGTGTGTACAAGAGATAGAAACCTGGCTTAGCACACCTGCACACACTATAGCAGAGATGATAAACAGTAGAGGGTGTGTGTGTGTGTGTGTGTGTGTGTGTGTGTGTGTGTGTGTGTGTGTGTGTGTGTGTGTGTGTGTGTGTGTGTGTGTGTGTGTGTGTGTGTGTGTGTGTGTGTGTGTGCGTGTGTGTGTGTGTGTTCTTGTGGGTTACAGGAAATGGAGGTAAATCTAGAAGGTAAAATGCCTTGAGGTGTATTAGCCAGGAAACTGTGGTTACACAAACACACACACATGCAGGATTGAACCATGCTTGGCCTTATTTGCAGTTTGATTCTACTTGTCTTTCATGGCACGGTGCTGCTCACCAGGTGGATGGAACAGACAGATATTCTTAAACACGTACACGTCGTGAACAGGGGCTTTACACTCAAAGAAATGAGACATTCACTCATGATTCATGGACAATACATCTTGAATTGGTTACACATAAGACATAACGTGCACAACTATGTGCAGAGTCACAACTGTGTGAGACAACTGTCTCTGAGAGCACTTTGGAAAGGTCTTTCTTTCTCCAAGCCCCAAACCGAAGAAATTTAGGGTTAAGGAACTGGATTCCTCCCTAAGCGTAGAGGGGAAGTGCTGGGGGTCATTGCAGTGCTACTAGGGAACAGTGAGGGAAAGCGCTGATAGCCGTCATGCTAACTGCACATTATGTCCTTATGGGAGTGTCTGTCTTTCCTCACAGCTACCATTACAGTAACAGTACATTAACACAATAACACCCAACAACACAGAATGACACAAAACACATGAATCTGAGAAGACCACCCGAGGTCTGTTTTTATATCAGATATCCGTGTGACGTTAAATAAATCCAGTGGAGAGAAGTATATTTTTTATGACGATGAAATACAATCACTACCAAACTTCAGAGGTGTGTGCTGACATTCATATCAGATTTCAGTCTGATTTCATCCTCACAAAAATCTGACGTTTTGATGCGATCTGTTGTATTGTTTAATGTGTGTGTGTGCGTGTGTGTTTTCTGGGGCTTTGCAGCAGCTTGTTGAGAGCAGGAGTAACATTCCTAAACGACTGATAATTGTATAATTCCTGTGGGTTCCTCCTCCAGCTCCACCTCTTCTTCCATCATTGTCTTCTTTCTCTCATCCTGTTTTTCCTCAGCCGTTCTCCCATCAGATTGCTGATGTTTAGGTTTTAATGGAGCTGCTTGAGTCTCACAAACTGTCCAGTACTGTTTAACTATGTCATCTTTATATAATCTGAAACTGTCTCACTGTCATCTACATAAAGTTCAGAACTGCCTCACTGTATAATCTTTCAAAAATCCAGAACGGTTTCAATGTATTATCTTCACAAAATACATCATTGTCTCACTGTCTCATCCTTATATAATCCAGAACTGCCTCGCTGTATCATCTTCACAAAATACATAATTGTCTCACTGTATCATACTTATATAATCCAGAACTGCCTCACTGTATCATCTTCACAAAATACATCATTGTCTCACTGCATCATCCTTATATAATCAAGAACTGTCTCATTGTATCATCTCACTGTATCATCTTCATAAAATCCAGAACTGTCTCACTGTATCATCTTCATAAAATACATCATTGTCTCACTGCATCATCCTTATATAATCAAGAACTGTCTCATTGTATCATCTCACTGTATCATCTTCATAAAATCCAGAACTGTCTCACTGTATCATCTTCATAAAATTAAAAACTGTCTCACTGTATCATCTTCATAAAATTCAAAACTGTCTCACTGCATCATCTTCATAAAATACATCATTGTCTCACTGTATCATCCTTATATAATCCAGAACTGTCTCACTGTATCATCTTCACAAAATACACCATTGTCTCACTGTATCATCCTTATATAATCCAGAACTGTCTCACTGTATCATCTTCACAAAATACACCATTGTCTCACTGCATCATCCTTATATAATCAAGAACTGTCTCACTGTATCATCTTCATAAAATTCAAAACTGTCTCACTGTATCATCTTCATAAAATTCAAAACTGTCTCACTGCATCATCTTCATAAAATCCAAAACTGTCTCACTGCATCATCTTCATGAAATGCAGAACTGTCTCACTGTATCATCTTCACAAAATACACTATTGTCTCACTGCAACATCCTTATATAGTCAAGAACTGTCTCACTGTATCATCTTCATAAAATTCAAAACTGTCTCACTGTATCATCTTCATAAAATCCAGAACTGTCTCACTGTATCATCTTCATAAAATTCAAAACTGTCTCACTGTATCATCTTCATAAAATTCAAAACTGTCTCACTGCATCATCTTCTTAAAATCCAAAACTGTCTCACTGTATCATCTTCTTAAAATCCAGAACTGTCTCACTGTATCATCTTCATAAAATCCAGACCTGTCTCACTGTATCAACTCACTCTATCATCTTCATTAAATCCAGAACTGTCTCACTGTATCATCTTCATAAAATTCAAAACTGTCTCACTGTATCATCTTCATAAAATTCAAAACTGTCTCACTGCATCATCTTCTTAAAATCCAGAACTGTCTCACTGTATCATCTTCATAAAATCCAGACCTGTTTCACTGTATCAACTCACTCTATCATCTTCATTAAATCCAGACCAGTCTCACTGTATCATCTCACTGTATCATCTTCATTAAATCCAGAACTGTCTCACTGTATCATCTTCATGAAATCCAGACCTGTCTCACTGTATCATCTTCATGAAATCCAGAACTGTCTCACTGTATCATCTTCATGAAATCCAGACCTGTCTCACTGTATCATCTTCATGAAATCCAGACCTGTCTCACTGTATCATCTTCATGAAATCCAGACCTGTCTCACTGTATCATCTCACTGTATCATCTTCACAAAATCCAGAACTGTCTCACTGTATCATCTTCATGAAATCCAGACCTGTCTCACTGTATCATCTTCATGAAATCCAGACCTGTCTCACTGTATCATCTCACTGTATCATCTTCACAAAATCCAGAACTGTCTCACTGTATCATCTTCATAAAATTCAAAACTGTCTCACTGTATCATCTCACTGTATCATCTTCATAAATTCCAGAACTGTCTCATGCTGATATAACCCAAACAATTTAACTTTCCTTAAGTCTCACAAAACTATCCTTAAACACTAATTAGGAGTGTCTCACACTTATATAATGAATAAGAGCCTGTTTAATCAAGAGCTTTAGATTAAAACTATTTAAGCGCTGTACTAATATAATCTTCTACAAACACACATCAGTGTGATCAAATCTCTCAGGTGCTGATGAAGCTATCAGTGATCAATCAGCTACATGGTTTATGACGGTTTACTGAGGGTTAATTTACAACCAATGAATGATGCCCCGGAGCAAAACCAGCCAATTGTCAGCCACTTTAACCTCGCAACAGCTGCCAAAGAAAACCAGTTTTAATTCCCCCTGAAAAAAGCAACATTTGAAAACAAGCGTGGGAAAACTATCATCAACAACATTACCTCAAAGAGATCTCTCTCTCTCTCGATTTTGCATTAAAGGTGCTGTAAGAGATTTCCACAGTTTTGCTAAATTCAACAACACACCCTCAAAACCTCACCCCCTCCCACTGACAAGCAGATTTTTATTTATTTTTTAATCACAATAAAATGGAAGTAGCGACAAATCTTGTCTTTTGAATTGTGACGTACACTAGAGAGTAACAGATTATCGAAATAGAAAAAAAAAGTAGGGCAGTGACTTGTTATATGTCATTTTTTGATTGGGTTTTGAGATGGGATTTAAGCAGGCTATATGATTGGATAAGTCCTACATATGTCATCAGAGAGAAGTCTGTTGTTTTCAGAGATCCAGTTATGAAATTGATTGAAGGTCAAAACATTTTTTTTTTTAAATTAAGAAAGTGCATGGATGAATGGATCACAATAAGATCTATAATATTATCAGCCAAAAGTTTATTTTGTCAATTTTTTTAAAAGCACACTATACTGAGGGCCCTAACACAGCAGACATGGACTAAAACTGTGAAGTGATGGGTCCTCAACGGGCCTGTCAAAGACATACAGTATATTACTATATGTAAATATTCGGGTCCGTCTCCCTCAGAGTCGCATTGGCACTCATCCTCACACACTTCAAACACAACTCATGACCATGACAGCTGGCTTTGACCTCACCACGTGGCTGTACAGATGTGTGCAAGTGTGATGGATTCAGATAAAGCAAAAGCAAAACTAAAGTGGCTCTCTATTAAATCAGTCAGTAACTTAATTTCCTACAGTTGGGCAGTGGAGAACACACACACACACACTTCTGCTTCTGCACACACTTGCGCAACTGATCTGGAATCTCTACAGAAACAAGCCCCAGCATGGCAGCCTGACGGGTACAGGGACACACCCAAAATCAACAATACCTACAATCTCCTTTCTTTCTCTCTCACTCTCCCACAGGTCACCCATGATCGACAACGTACTACCTGAGAACATTAGAGCAGGAGTCCCTCTGTCTCACTCCACCTCCTCCAAACCCTGCAGGTCTCCTATCTGTTTCAGGTTAATGTACAAACCTGCTCATGGTCTTTGAGCTATACACGTGTTGAAAAGAAACTCTCACGCCGCAGAAAAACACACATGCAGAACTGCTACAGATTTTCCAGAGTTTGCCTAGAATTGAATGATTTATTGGAACTCAATTACAGATAAGAATGTCTGAGATGATACAAGAAGGGGGGAGGGGGGAGGGCATTTTACATGTCTAATGTCATGTGGTGTAACCCACAAGTAAAAAGTAATAAAACATTTTCCATGTACACTTGAGTGTTAAACATTATTTCCCAAAAAGAGTTTTTATTTCATTTATACTTAAAAAAAAAAACACAAAAATAAAAATGTAACCACAACTATCATTAAGGTTTCATAGGTTTACTTTATTTGACCTTATCTAACCTTAGCCTTTTTGTCTATATTAGTGTTAGGCAACGATTATTTGCAATTAATCGCATCCAAAATGAAAGTTTATGTTTGCATAATATGTGTGTGTGATTATGGTGTATAATTATTTTGAATATTTAAATATACACATGCATGTATATATTTAAATATATATATATATATATATATATATATATAATGTATACATTTTATTTTATACATTATTTTATTTTATAAAATGTTCTGTGTGTGTGTGTGTATATATATATATATATATATATATATATATATATATATATATATATATAATATATTAATGCAAATATTTCATAAAAATATATGCATGTGTGTATTTATGTGTACAAAATAATTATACACAGTACACACACATATATTATCTAAACATATATATATATATATATATATATATATATATATATATATATATATATATATATATATATTACTGACATATTGACAGCCATGAGGGTCCACAGGGGTCCTCTCCATGATATAATTTCCTGTGTATGGTTGTCACATGACAACAAATGGTTTTCTGCACAATGGTTGCGCCATACTGACATTGATTTGGTAGACAAAAGTTTTAAAATATGAATCATATTTTACTTTATGTATTATTATTTTCTTAAGGAAATAAAAAAAATGAAATATAATGGCAAACTACTTATGCCAACATTTTTTTTTTTTTAAGAATTGCGGCATTTTAATTACCCCCTCGCCCTTTTAGTCTTTGTTTTTACAATCTCCCAAAAGTTACACCTACCCTATATATTTTTTTAAAATATCTTGTCATTCAGTAATTCATTGTCTGGGTGAATTGCTTTTATGTACCTTTTAAATAGACCATCTCAAAACATCACTGACTTAAATATAGATTTAGGAATATATGGGGTCAGAAAAAAATGAGAACTTGCATAAAAAGGTGAAAGAAAGAGACATACTGAAAGTAAAACCCACATATACTACAACATACCATGGAGCACAAACTTTTAATCATTAAACACACTGCATGGCGCTAACTACGAGTAAATAAACTTCTAACTTCAGTTGTGAGTTTGCGTTATAGCCTACGCATTACACAAGATTTGAAGTCATGTTGGCAGACTGGGTAGGGCTGTTACCTGTAACTTCTGGATCCCTCAGTTTCCTTGTTCGGCGCTGTAAAATCCTTTACATCGGACAGTCCATATGAATCTGGTCTGGAAGGTTCAGGTGAGGCATTTCCACATTATTCCAGTTTTCTTAAAAAAAACTCTTGTTCTTTAGAGAGCAATGAGTCTTGAACAGTCCATGCAGACTGTGCTCTCCTCTGCTTTCAGACACTCCTCTCTGTGAATCCACAAGAGGCTCCAGGTGAGAATTTTAAGGGAGTTTCCATCCAAATACTGTCAGGTTCTCAGAGACGCCACCCCGTGGCCACAGGATGAACACTCACACTATGGCAAGCCGTAGCTATATTGGCATATAAAACTAAGTTTTGACTGTCCATAAATATATTTTGGATTATTACAATTGTATTTCGAGTCATAATTCTAATTCAACTAGTCAGAATGATATTAGAGATATCTGCAATTATAATTGCACTAGTAAGAAATCTGATTCAAGATATCTCTATACTTTTATGACTAGTCAAAACTCTATTAAAGATATCTGTAAAGACGTTGTAGATATCTTCAAATGATGCGTCACACATGCAGATGTATTTGGAGATATCTATTTAATTGTCACTAGTAAATTGTTATGCCTAATACAAAATCAAGTAGCGAGATCTTTAACTCGTCAAAACTCATTTCAAGATATATTTTCCAATGGAAGAATATGACTAGTCAAAATAGCATTGTAGATATCTTAATTCCAATTACAACGAGTAAAAATTGGAATTAATCAGGAATTGGAATTTTGATTAGTCAAAACTAAATTATGATTAGAACAGCCATGGGAGTTTAATGCTAAACAGCTTGCCACACTCACTCATCCTGGAGACATGATTAGGTAACACACTGATTAAAGGCTGTGTGATTGATTTATATGTCATTAATGACTTGCAGGATGTTTTGCTATAGAGATGCTTAGTCATGCAGGACACACAATTTTATGAATCAAATTTAAATTAAATTAAGTAAATAAATAAAAATAACTTTACAATCAGGCCTACTGTGCATTTAAAAAGTGACGTGAAGGCCAAGTATGGTAACCTATACTTGAAATTTGTCCTCTGCATTTAACCCATCTGAGTTAGTGCACACACATTAGAAGTAGTGAGTAGTGAACACTTACACTGCAAATCGCTGTCACACACACACCTGGAGCCACCTGGTCAGACATTTTGCTGTGGTGCCTGGAGAGCAATTGGCTTTATGCACAGCTGCACTACTTCCTGAACTTCAGCCATCTCCTTGTTTCCTGTCTGCCATTATTGGACAAACTTGATTAATTCAGGTGTGCCTGATTATTGAGGTCAGACACACCTGGATTAATCAGTTATGAGGAACCATAGTTATTTCAACAAAAATACATAAAATGTGAAGTGTCACACAGGGAATTGTAGGAATGTCAATTTACGGTGTTCCACTGTAAATTATACAATATACGATTTGGTCTTTTTCACTTTCAAAAACTGTAAATTTAACAGTATTTTACTGTTAAATTATTATCACAGTTATTAAGACCTTATGCACCAGAGAAACGTGGGCGCCGTCATCTTTAGAATATTGTCTTTGAACTTCCGGTTCTGTATAATTTCTATGGTGGATTTACTTATTGTAGAGTTAACAAAAGTTATCATAAGCATATCATAAGCGAACGGGATTTTTTTTACGATTTTTTTTTTTACAATTAACAGTTTTGCACTGTAGCATTTTTACAGTATTTTACCGTTAAAATTGCGGTTATTTTTTTACAATATCAAAAGATATGTTGTATATTAGTGTCTTTCATCAGCAATTAGGTCTAATTTTCACTTACATTCTGTTGTTTTTAGGTGTGTGGGTATGTAGACAATACAGATTTAATGTAGGATTTAGTAAGTCAACCTGCTATTGCCATTACCACATCATCAAAGAACATGTCGTCATTCCCACCACAATTACATTCATGATTATGTTGCATGTACAAACACAATCCCAGCATGATGAACATTGTGATCTTGTGGAAAACCACTGTGAGTCAAGTTTCCTGACTAATGAAACATGCTGTTTTTTTGTGAGACTTGTAGGAGCAGCTTGTGTAGGAGTTGGATTTTACTTTGTTCTTGAATCATCACTTTCTGGTTTTGGATGGGCAGATCCAGCCCCTACATGCCTGCAGCCCCTACTACTATTGGTTGCTCTGTGAAATATATTATCATTCAGATTCAAGTGCACAAATTTCTTGGGACAAAGGAGAGAAAATGCATAAATATCTAGATCAGATGTTTTTTTACAAGATTGGCTAAAATAGACCTCAAGAACATTAAGTGCCGTTCACACCTTCGGAAAACCTTTTTCTGAACGCGTTTCACATTTTTCTCTCTTGTCAGATAAGGTGCACGATAAGTTAAACGTTTAGTAAAACGTTACATTACGATTTCATATATATATATCATTCTTATGTTCTAAATTACCAGACAACAGATACAATAAAAAAATCAAAAAGAAAGCCTGGTTTCAAAGACAGGCGTAGATTCAGCCAGGATTAGGCCTTGGTTCAATTAAGTGGTTTTTCAACGTCTTTAAAAAAAAAACATGTGCATCTTTAGACAAAACAATGGCGCTGATATATTTTAAGATATGTCAGTGCAAGGTTAGATTAGGCTGGTCAGTGAAATGATGTGTATTATGTAAAAAGTGAGCAGCCTTCATTCGAATTTGAAGGTTTGTTTTCAGATAACGAAGGATATGCAGAAGAACTGCAAACATTGTCTTTACTTTACCAGTAAATGTTATTGATCACAACTTTACAGCAAAAAGACGAGGAACAGGAGAGAAAAGCATCGGAGCTGAATTGGACAAAATTACAGCATAAATTTTGCTAATAATCTAATAAAAAAAAATCTGACCTGCAGTGAAGTTCTGTTCTTTACTTTTTGTAAAATAGATTAAATACATTTGATTTTATGTGCAAAAAGTTCCCCACTACTGAGCTTATCTTTGTTTTATATATATGAAGAGTTCAGATGCAAAAGCCTCTAAATGCCATTTGAAATTTTCTTCTTTAATGATGATTTTTATCAAACTTGTATATTTAAGTTCAGTAATTTCACTTAAATAACAATTAATAGGTAGAAAATTCTAGAAGAAAATTTCAAATGGCACTTAGAGGCTTTTGCATCTGAACTCTTCATATATAAACAATTAAACAAAAGGTGTAATTATTTAAAATTAATAAAATATTTTATATAATATATAATGTATTTGTTTGCAAATTTCTCACAACTGAGTTTTTTTGTTGCTACAGTATATGATACAAGAACTAATTAAATAAAAATGTCAATCTAGTAACATCTATTCATTTGTAAAGAGAAACTTGGACTATTACAAAATAAAATAAAAATTGCATTCAACAAATTTCACTCAATTCAGGTTTATTATTTTATAATCAAAACTCACACCTTAACAGATTATATATTGAAAAGAGGTCTGACAGTATAGTTCAGAGTATTGTTTAGCCCATGTTGTCAGTGCAAAGTCACTTTTCCTACAGGGCTCAATCTCCAGCAAACATCACACCTCCCTTTAGTTCAGTGGCTTGAGGACTCAATTTGCTCTAAACAAAAGGCATTTGACATAATAGCACAGCCTGACACTTCGACCATTACACTTAACACAGTAGCTCATTAACTGCTCAAAGTGCAGCGGTTCTCAGTTATTTAAGACACTTCTTAAATATGACCACAAACTTCAGGTAGAAGAGTTTGTTTTCACTTTAGTTTGATAGGTTTGCATTTAATATCCAAACAAGAGCTTCTAGAATTCACTACTGCAGAGAAATTGGGTATACTGACGGCTCAGCAAACAAGGTGATTAACACCGGCTTATAAAAAAAAATAAGAAAAAAATAAAAACGGTTGTGCAAAAATGTAGCTAAATGTGTCTAGCTAGTGTTTTATCCTGTAAGACTGGATTTCATTCTCGAACTGGACATTTAAAAGTTTGGTTTCCAAGCTAAACTTATTTTTATTGTGAACATAACAGATGCCAAAAACTTGGCTTTCATTCTTTTTTTAAGTCATTGTGTCATTCTAAAGCCGTCAATCTCATTGATGAGGCATCCGACGAAGAAAAAATAAAAAATACACACGATATAAAAAGTAAACCGCCCAAAGTGTTTGTCAGGAATCGCCGGGCAGTATCTTAAAGCATATTTCTTTTTTAAAACAAAATAAAGATCAGTAAAACTCCACAATTATTACTTTTAAAAGTGCAAATCCTCATTAAAAGAAAAATTTTCAAAAAGATCCAAATCAAAGCAGTGTACAGATTTCTTCCATAGTCAAGTTCTTATGTGCAACGTGTAGTTCGTCCAAAAAAAAAATCCTCTTTGGCTCATGTTCACATTTCTACTGCCTGAAGTAACACACATCATCCATGGCTGCTGTGATTCTGCGAGAATGGAGAGATTTAAATCACAAATAAAATAAACCTATTGAACTCTCTTTCACATCCCGTAAGACATCTTTACATAACTCGCTGGCGCAGGCAGAGGGCGCTGTTTATTACGGAAACACATTTCACAAGCACTTTAATGCTTTATTGTTTATGAATTTTACACATCATAGTCTAGCGATAAGTAAAAGTGATAAAAAGGAAACGGGTGTTTTTACCTCTGGGCCTGGTATCCTCCCTCACACAGGTTCACTAAAGCATACAGGTGTCTCAGAGCGTATTCATACTGCAACAAGAGAGAAAAGAGGTCTCATACACACAGTATACCCCAACTAATAATGTTGCAAAAATCTTGAATGTTTGTACCTCCTGCTGGTGCCAGTTGAAGCAGTGTTTCTTGTAGTGCTTGACAGCGGTTTTGTAACATTCATACTGTGTGAGCTCTTCACGTCCATCCAGATAATCCCTCACTTCCTCTTTGTCCTGGACCACATGCTCCACGATCTTCTGCATAGTGTTACCAAGCAGCTCCCGCGTCTACAGAAACAAAAGCTATTATAATAATGATACTCTTGACTGAAATATATCAATCTGACATCACTTTTAGTATAGCAAGTAGTGTCACATACACTACCATTCAAATGTTTGGGGACTGTAAGATTTTTTATTTTATTTTTTTTAAATAAGTTTCAGGTTCACCAAAGATACATTTATTTGATAAAATAAATAATATTGTGAAATGTAATAAATCATAATAATTTTTTAAAAATATTTAAAAAAAAAAATTTATTCTGAATTTTCAGCATCATTAATCCAGTCTTCAGTCACATGATCCTTCAGAAATCCTTCTAATATGCTGATTTGCTGCTCAAGAAATATGTGCTGCGTAATATTTTTGTGGAAACTAAATAAAACTAGATTAAAAAGAACAGCATCTATGTGCAATAGAATTTTTTGCAAAAATGTTTTTACGGTCACTTTTGATCAAATTAAATGCATCCTTGTTAAATAAAATGATACATTTATTAGCAATAATAATCTTACGGACCACAAACTTTTGAACAGTAGTGCACAACTTAACACTTAAAATAAACAATTATCGATTGAAATAAATAGTTAAAAAGCTGTGCTACAAACCTGTAGATGTTTATGGATGTCATTCATGAGACCAACAACAGTCTCGACATCATTAGACTTGGCGAGTTTTCTCTTCATGATTGCGAGGGGTACATCAGGGCTGCTCATGAGGTCATGTTCAGTGATCACAGGCAACGATACCGGCTCGGCCACTTTATCAAGACCTTTAGAGTTACCCTGGAAAGCCTGCACCTTCATGTGGGACAGCGTCTAAAACAAACAAACCAAAACAGTTACATTTGTAAAGTACTGACATGCAGACGCTACACAGAACACCATTTATGCTTTCATCAGACACTAACTTGTCAATAAAGTATACATGCCTTTAAATGGAAACTTCTGGAGCTAGCTGAGAATATATGACAGACGCTAGACCAAGAATGAACATGCAGCGCATATCCATCATATAGTTCATAAACTAATCCATATTCAGGATGCTGCTCACAGTTGCTAGAGTTTAGGGAGCATTCAAATGAGCCATGAGTACAGAAATATATATTTTTATTTACACAGTAACTTCCTTCCATTCATGGTCCTAAAATTCATTTTTGCAACAGTTGGAGCTAGTAAACTGAATTTACCGGCCATTAATGATTATGCATTATATTTAAATGCAATGCAATTTCATGCAACATCTTTTTTTTAGCATTACATTTAAATTTGTTCCTATGCCAATAAATAAATAATCACTTTGCAGCACAGATAATTATGCCTTTCACAGTATCACTGATGCGAATCAATCTAGTGTATAGACAGTGTGCCTTATCTGAATGCATTCCTAATCTTTACTGAAGGTCTTTCATAGACAGTGTTTGTGAGTGCATTACCTTGTTTCCATACTGCATCACATGGCTAGTGTTGGTTTTGGCCTTTACGATCTTGAACTGCTTGGCCAAAGTCTCTTTGCTCAGATCCTCCTAAAGAAACAAACACACAACACCATTTAAAACACCTTCCCACAATCTCTATTGTGAGCTGCCCTGCTCTCATTATGATCAGGCGGTTCATGCATTGCAGAATAAATGCTTTTCTCTTTTTCTTAAATTTGGACCTCTGTCCCAGATGCGTGTACTACTAACCACATCGGAGTCTTCCATCCAGTTGACACTGTACCAGTCTCCCAGGTAGGTGTCTCTGGCCTCGTCATAGTAACAGGCATATGAGGATTCATCAGGGTTGGCAGCGGTTGTAGCGTAGACTGGGAAACACACCCGGATTATACATACTATGTTATTTACACACAGCAGCATGTGTGATGAACTTAGAAAAAAAACTCACCATTAATGTCAACAGGCAGAGGCTTCATCATAGAGCCAGATTCACAGGCCTCAATATACAACACCATCTATGTGTGTGTTCGCAAAAGGGTTAACAGAAAAAAAAGACAATAAATAATGTTTTTTTGACAGAAATTATGGATTGCATCATCTTTTTAATGAACACTTGTAACACTCACCTTCTTGTATTTGTTGTTTTGGTGCATGTACATGATGGTTTTCATCAGGTCATCTACAAGAAGCTAAAAGTAGAGGCATGATTTACTGCAAGTTTCTAGATATAAAAGCAGTTCATTTACACCATTCACATTCATTTATAAACATGTCATGGATAAGGAAGTTAAGCAATAACTCCTCTACCAAGCTGCTCACACACAATTCCTTAAAATGTTGTCGTTTCAGCAGGTTGTCGATAAAACTCATGGCTAAACTTAAATGCGTTACTCATTATATGACAATTTTCTATGTCAGCTGACCTATTGCTTCAGTCTCTTCAATGGGGGAGATCGTTTGGGATGTTTTTGGTTTAAATGAGCTTTTTCCCCCCTTATAAACTTTTCAATTATGTTGATTATATCATTGTAAATGACAATGAAAAATACACAATAGATGCATTTACACAAGTGGAGAGAACTGTAATGTGCGTGAGAACACCTGAAAGGATCTGATTCAGCTAAAATGACCACAAGAAGTAAAAAGTGCTTACATCATCATTAGGGAAGGCCAGCAGACCTGGTGCGCCATGATCGGTGAAATACACAAACACATGATCATTTGGACCACTGCCAAGAGGAAGAACAACAGAAAAAAAACATCACAAGACCTGTTTTACACATGTGTCTCAACATGCAAAAACAGATAGAGAGACTATATTTTACAGGAACTGAAGGCAATAAATTGAGTAAGACAGTAACCAAGTTAGTAATTTCAATACAAATGGATCAGACGCGTATAAAAATTTGAATGGAAACTAGCCTTTTCAGCACTTTTCCAGATCCTCCCTTCACACCAGCAGAATCACCCTTCAACACCGCCAGGAAGTTCTGAGGGGTCACGTCCTGTATCACATACACACACAATATTAGTGAACGGATGCCAAACACGCTGCTTACCACTTCAAATCTCAGACACAGAGTTACACGTATTGACTCACATCACCAATGTAGTCCTTCAGCACTCCTTTGTAAACATCTGTTCCATTGGGTCTGTTTATGATCACCCCTGGAGTTGGGTTACTGGACACATAAAAACAGTCATATGAACCTGTGTACTGAAATGGATACAAATTGGTGCTAAAACAATAATTATTAAAAGACAAAAAACAATAATAAAAAGATCTCTTTCTGCACCACTTTTCAAAGTAGGTTTAAAAATGTACCCCAAAACATATAACATTTCTTTCTTTCATCGTTTAATTCAGCCGGAACACCTGACCTACATTTGAATTCATAATCAAGTCACTAAAGCAATAAATGTTACAGTTGCATAACTTTCAGTTCAACAATAAAATGAAGGTACAAATTTCACCCTTCCCTCTTTTTTATTTATTTAAGAGTAAAATGCAAAGCGATTTGTGAGATTCACCCAACAAATAAACGAACACACCGGATACAAACATGACACAAGCATCTTTAATGCCAGTCATTGTGACAACCATGACATGAAGCTACTGGTGGTTAAATTAGATACTTGTGACTTCTGCAAAGGACCAGACTCAAAGCTCTGTTTGTGTGTATGTACATGTGTTTCAGCTAAATTATTTATGTGTCTGCTTTTGGAATACAGAACTTTCCCAAAGCGATTTAGGGGAAGTGATAATTTTGTGTTCAACGACAATTATTTATTTATTTTTTTGTATCTGAAATAGCTAATATATCAAATTTTCTGCAATGTGGGTTAAGTGCTTGTTCCTCTAGCACCATTGGACCTTTGAGCTAAGCAACACCAAGTCCTAAATCTTACTAGCCTCGATCCAATAACTCTTACCAGCCTCAACCAGGGTGCCGGGCCCACTCCAATAAGTCTTATTTAAGAACTTTACATTCAGTTTCATTTTAATTAACATGCTAAAGATACTGTAAACTATACACTAAAATAATTGTGCAAGACTAAACTGACTTCTTTTTATCTGCTTAGATAGAAGGGCCTTTTGGGGGGAATATTGTTTTGGACATATGAAAACCATAAAGTCATACTCACTCAGAATTCTGAGCAAGATCATCATACATCATCACCACAATCTGCTCATCGGGAATTCCGTTCTTATGGACAATCTGATATGCATGGCACACATCAGCCTATAAACACACACAAAAGAATAAATGAATATCTAAAGAGACTTCGGATAAGACAACTGACTAAACTCACTTGGAAAACCATGTACTTTCTCCACCTCAAAGATCACTTCCTTTCTCACCTGATGTCTGTAATTGTACCAGCCATTAGATCCGGCCACAATGACGACCCAGTGCTTCCCATTGTCTGGCTGCTCGGCAGGGAAACCACTCACCACCAGCCCCAGGCTCAGGGCGAGAAGTGAAACTGCCACTCTCTGTGCGATCATCTCTGCAATCTACTGACAACAGAGATGGAAAAATCAACCAGAAAAAAAAAGCCAAGTGTGCTTTCAAAATGTTAAAGGTTGTAAACTTCCCTAAAAAGGCAAAAGAATTTGCAAAACCACATAGAATACTTAATGTGATGAGGACCTTCATTTTAATAATTTAATCATATTTATAGCTAATATTACACTATGTTTTTGCTCTGAAATTAAACCAGGCCTTTATGTACATTTTAACATATTTGTGATTCTCTCTAAAAGAAAAAAAACACAACATATGCTCCATTTCCTAACATGATACAAACATCTTAACTGCAAGTCACCATTACAGAATGTAACTATTTATATAAATATATAATATATAGCTGTAGTATAGACTTTAACTCAGACACAGTGTGTTTTCTTGATATTATTGTAGGATTACAGTAAGGCTGAGATAATATAGGGTGAAATTATAATTCTTTTTTAGCTTATTCCAAATGTCCTCTTACACATGTTTATCTTTATACCCCATTTCTGCCAACAGTTCCAACAGTTTATTATTACTACTGTAAAACCCTAATACAACTCCTTAAAAAGAATACGGTAACAATATGTAATTTTGTTGAATGTCTCTTTTGATGATAATGGTAGCAAATACCGAATTTAATTGGGGTACTAAAGACTGTAGCAATTTGGCCGGTAAACTGTGTTTGCCATGATATATTTTTGCAAGTGGTCTCGTGACCATCCCATTAACAAACAAGGGAATCAGGGATACAATAACAACAGGCCATAGGGGGTTTTAAACTAGTAACCTTTTAGTTGAATTAAGTATTTAACCTTGAGGTTAATTAAATATACAAAACACAACCAAACAAAATGAGTAGACTTTATACTAAATAGAGACATTAATAGTTTCTGCGCTTACCTGCTACTGTAGCGCTGACCGAGCTTCCGAGCTGGAGCGACGCGACGCTTTATTGCAACCTGTGAGACGGGGACGCATGTGCAGCAGCCAATCACCGCTCGCCGACTCGATGCTCTAACCAATCCGCTTAATACGGCTCAGCGCACCATCCAATCAACTTCGACCCATGGGCGGAGCCTCAACTGACCACCTGACTATTCGTCATGTGCCATGAGTTTGACTAAAAACCAAAAACAAAACAAAAGGAAAGGAAACTTTGTACTTTTTTATATTATAGAAATAGATTGATGCATTGAAGTGGTCCGTTGTGAAAGTTAAGGGGAAATGCCCCTAAGTTTAGTAGGGGATTTAATCATTTGTTAGAAAGAAAAAACGTTATAAATACTTGTACAGGAAGATCAGCATAGACACCCGTCTTTCTTTTTCATTATCTAGGCAGAATATATGGGAGCACATGATCAGATCATCTGTTTGTCATATGACTGCTATTTCACAACACCAACGCATTTTTCACCAACGCATTTTTTTTTATCTCACCTGTTCAGGTGTTGATTTGTGAGAGAGATAACAGAGTATGCCATTATGTAAAGTATCTCACTGTAAGCAGAGAATTTTTTAGAATTATTTAGAATTTAGAATGTTTAGAATTGTTATTGTAGTTTATGCTGATTTAAACATATCTCACTGTTGTTTTAAATCAATCTATAATAATCTGTTGCTTGACCTATTTTCTGTTGTTTTCTTGGGAAACCCCTCTACAGTTTCTAATTTACTGTGTAATTTACTACTTGTGTGACAATGTGACATCTCAGTTTTTAAGTCAATGTATTGAGAGAGAATTGTTGAATTCCAAATTTCATGTGTTTGTAATCATAATACCACAAAGAAAGTCTTATTATTGTTCATAATTATAGACTGACTTGGATGACAAAAACCATTCACAACTAAACTAAAACCTTTGACACCAAATGTGCTTTTTATCTTAGCAATCATTTATTACACCAGTATTAAAGTCCCTTCACTCAGCCTGTTAATATTAGAATTCATTGTAAATTGTTCTGCAGGTGTACACATGTTGACAGCCACACAGGCTTGTTCCTCAAAAACAAGCATACAGTTTTCCCTGCTGTTCACATGATCTCTGATTCTTTTAATCAGACAATGAAACCAGGCAATAATGACCTAAGCAAGATTTTTTTTTAACGCTGTTAACAAAGTTACGGTAATAATGTTGCTTCATGTATGGTCAGATGTGTCATTATTTGACCAAAATCAATCTCAAATGGAGTTACAAATTGTTTCACTTGAGAATTTTTTGCAAATTTCATGCTCTCAACTTTGTGGGAACAGTTTGGGGATGGCCCCTTCCTGTTCCAACATGACTGCGCACCAGCGCACAAAGCAAGGTCCATAAAGACAAGGATGAGCGAGTTTGATGTGGAGTCCCGGCCTCAACCCGATAGAACACTTTTGAAATGAATTAGAGCAGAGACTCGCAAGTCTTCTCGTCCAACACCAATGCCTGACCTCACAAATGCGCTTGGTCAAAACCCTCCATAAACACACTCCTAAACCTTGTGAAAAAGCCTTCCCAGAAGAGTTGAAGCTGTTATAGCTGCAAAGTGTCTGCCAACACCATATTAAACCCTACGGAGCAAGAATGGGATGTCATTAAAGTGCATGTGCATGTAAAGGCAGACGTATCCAAACTTTTACCAATATAGTGTATTAGGGTGCTCCGTTATTTCTGTCATTTGGCCAAAATCTCATGTTATTAAAGACAAACAGCTACACAGAAGCTACAAGACAGTATTGGCTATGACACTCTACTATGCTCATCAAATAGATAAACATCAGCCTTAGTGTTTCTTAGGTAAAGAAAACACTGTACTTATTCAAAGAGCAGATCTTTATTTACCTGTGCATTGCAAACAATCAGTGATGGTTCAAACTGAGTGTGGCAGGGTGGAGTTATGAGGTTATAAAACGCCAATGGAGTTACAAGATTTAGTCACAAGCTCTTTTTAATACTTTTTTGGCTAAAAACTTGCAAAACCCACAGACAGACATAAAGAGTGACCACCAATAGTAATTATGTGTGAAAAAGTAAAATAAGATAAGCAATATGGAGATTCGAGGTTTTCCGCAACAACGACAATAATGAATTAAAGTTCCATTACTATTTACTGCTTGCAATATGAACTGTTACGATATCTCGTAAAGTAAACATAAATGTCAAGAAACCTACAGGACATGATTATCATTTGTTATATAAAGAAATTCATATATTTCCTTTCGGTCTTATAACACAAAATCAATGAAAAATCACCTTCAAATATAAAAGGAGACACTGTGACTAACATTTTCCCAAAAGCTCTTTTTTATTTTAAGATATCGGTTTCATGTACAGTGGGGCCAAAAAATATTAAGTCAGCCACTGATTATGCAAGTTCTCCTACTTAGAATGATGAGAGAGGTCTGTGATTTTCATCATAGGAACACTTCAACTATGAGAGACAAAATGAAAAAAAAAATCCAGGAAATCACTTTGTAGGATTTTTAAAGAATTTATTTGTAAATTATGGTGGAAAATCTCTCATCATTCTCATCAATCAGTGGCTGACTAAATACTTTTTGGCCCCACTGTATTTACTGCTTTTCTTTAACCTAAAGCCATTGCACTGATATACAGATTATGCCAGTGATCACAGCCAAAGCAATGAATCACTGCACTTAATTTATATTAAAAAAACATTACTGATTGGAAAACGGAGCCATTCCCTCCCTGTGATCCAGTCACTGGTATGGCTATTTTAATGGCCCGGAAATTTCGTTCCCAGATCAAATGAATATGAGTTCATGCCACAGAAAACACCATGCACTCTTTCTCATAAAAGAATATCATCACTCACTCAGGTACAGGACATATTTATGCATCGTCTTTATTTATCCCGTAAATGAAAAACAATATAACAAAATGTAAATACAATAATAAATATTCAAAGCCAAATCTTTATACAGACACTTTTATATATTCATACATACCTACACGTGGTTAAAAACCACTTCTGTCCTCAAGCTAAAGAAAAAAAGTCAAAATGGCAGAAAAGAATGTGTCGATTTCGTTCGCATTTTGCATTCCAAAGGCAACGGCAACCATGGCGATTTAAACCGTGGAGGAATAAATAATGTGTGATCTTAGAAAGTAGTGCACAGCTGCAAATCAAAAACAAATCATAGTGCAAGTTTAAGTTTCTCATAACACCTGTCTCTTTGCTTTCAAACGGATCCTCAACAAAATAAATGAGGATAAAAAAAATAAAAATAAGGATGACATAAGAGAGCTCTGTACTGGAAGCACCTGCTTCCGTTTTATTGTCACCACAATCTTCTGTCTTTCTTGGCAGCTAGTAAAACAGTCTGTCACAAGATTCACTGCATGTCCAGGGCAGCACTGTGCACCTGACTTATTTTGGCAGAAAATACAAAATAAAACTTGATTATAGCTGTAATAAAAAAAGCTGCTTTCTCTGCACGTACATCAAGCTTGGCTTTAGTGTTCCCTGTGAGCTTGCATGTGTTTACAGACAACTGATGAGATGCATAGAAACCAAGAAACAGAATGAGACCGCAGCTGCTCATAAAGGAGAGAAACAGAGAGAGAAGAGTTTACAGGAGCTGATCTCTCATGCAGCATATCCGAGGAACACAGAGCAAGGCAGCTTTCTGTCCAGATCCGAGCAAGTGTGCTTCTTACAGCGTGCGAGTGTGTGTACGTTTCTCCATTTGCACGATTCCCTGGATTCCTGCGCCCGATCAGCAGCTGGAAGTGAGTGTGGCCTCATTCTTCCTCTGGACTGACATTAGATGAGTGTGTCCTCACACCTCTGCCCCCAGTTCAATCACTCCCGTCTCTATAATGGGAACCAGTTTATCATCCACCTGGACCAGCAGGATGGTCTTATCAATGTGAGACCGGCTAACCGGATCACGACTGCAAGGCACCCAACGATGAACCACCTATGGCGAGAGAGAAAGACGGTAGTGGGAAATTAGGATAGTGGTAAACTTTTTTCTTTTTTCTCAAAATTAAATAATATTTTTTCCAGAAGATAATTAAGAATTCTGGGGAAAATGTGCTTAATTGTCATCAATATATAATTATATAAGGGGTGTAACGGTACAGAGGAGTCACGGTTCGTCACTGTGTTGGAATTGTAGAAGACTGATGTAATGTATCATGTTACCTTCGCCATGCTCCTACTCCTTTTTGCTGGTGGGATTCTCTCTGAAATTGGTCTGAGATCTTCCCGGCCGTAATTAAAGCATATTCGAAGCCAATCGTTTCAATTATACCAGATGACGTATGTAGAGCGACAGAAATGGGAAGACGACCATGGGTTCGAGATTTATGTGTACACGATGGCGTGTATCTAACGGCCGTTTCACACCGCATGAGTGAGCGGCGCGTGTTTTTCAGCATGTATGTTAATTAATGAGTGCATTCACACTGGGAGCAGGAGCAGCGCTTGAGCAGCAGTAAAGCCGGGGTTTCGCGCTGAATCTGTTTTTGCTGCACTGCTCACGCTAAATTAAAGCACAAGCACACTTTTGATGGACAAATATAAATATGATTTCACACAAAAAGTGGTCAAAATACACAAAATAAGCATGTCTAGTTTTAACGAGAACTTGAGTAGGCAAATAAAAGAAAATAAAGACTCAAAAATATTTCTAGAAGATTTAGGTTACCCGGTAAAAACTGTTTTTGTTTTTTTTAATTATTCAGTTTGGGTGAAAGTTGTGTATTACATAAAAAAAACTAAAGTAAACTATCCAGAAAATATTATTTATAAACATTCTTTTAGTTTATGTAACACACAGACAGCTACATAGGATAGCACAACCCAAATCAAACCTGAGTGTGTGGTTTATTTGTGAGTTGTGTTTTTTATCCGTGAGTTGTGTTTTTTATCCGCAGAGTTGCAGTCTTGTAAACATATCGAAAGTATGACTGAAACTATATATAGTTATAATAGATTGGAGCTATTTTCTTGGTTGTTTTGTTGTTTAACATTATTATTATATGCGAATGTTGTGCACCTCCCCATTACAAACTTTCAACACTATCAAGGCAGTATGGGGAAACCAAAGCTAGCCAAAAGCTGCTCTTTTTTTCAAAATAAACTTGAGTTCTTAACTACTTAGAACAATATTTAAGGCTGCATCAAAAGGTAGCTTCGCGTCTGCAGCCACGTTGAATCCAGGTATAAATATAAATATATAATCCAGGTTGTCATTGTCTTGCTTCTCCCTCCCCGTTCTGTGATTGGTTTCCTTAGATGAGGCGAAAATAAGGACCATGGTTTCCATATTGCCTTACAGCATGAATAAAATCACGCTGGGGCAAGGCAGTATGGGGAAGCCCAGGCTAGGAGTCGTAGAGTACTCCTACAGTACATACTGTATCTCGGTTTTGGGGTCACGGTTCGGTACAACAGGAAGAAGCAACAAATCCCCAGAGCTAGGTTTCTTTTCATTTATATTGAACAGAGAGCTGTGCAAATTACAGCTTGTTCCACCTTGCTGAATTTATTCCCCCCTCAGGTAGCCTATCACCTTCAAGTTGTTTAAAACCGTATGATTTTTTTCTTATTTCCTGAACACAAAAGACGATGTTTTGAAGAATGTCGGTAACCAAACAGTTGATGGACCCCATTGACTTTCACAGTATTTTTTTCCCTACTATTGAAGTCAATGAATTACATCAACTATCGGGTGACCGACATTCTTTTAAAAATATCTTCATTTGTGTTCAGCAGAAGAAAGAAATTCAAACAGGTTTTAAACAACTTGAGGGTGAGTAAATAACAATTTTCCTTGTAAGATGAACTTCAAACCATTTTTAATAGTTTTATTTTCAAATAAAAACACTGTTGTGAGATGTACGCACATGACCCTCCATGCCTTCAAGGGGACTCCACTCTCTCCAGAAGTTACGTCCAGATCTCAGTCGCATGCTCTCATCTGGCCACACCAGCTCCTTCCTCTTTGGATGATTCATCACGTCCAACACCTGACTCACATCAACAATCTACACACAAAAAATGCATCCATTTCATGATCACAACAAATTTCACAAAGAGCCAAATACATGAAAGTCAGATGCTCACCTGCACCCTGTATGAGATGTCGTCCCTCCTCAGACAGGACAGCGAGGGGTTGTGATGATGATGGTGGATGTAGTGAAGATGATGATGGGGGTGAGGATGGATGTCCGTCCCCAGCCCTAAGGCTTCGTTTCCCAGCAGGCCAGCGAGTGTGTGGGCGTGTCGTTTGCAGGGCGGGATGGAGTGGGCGGAGAGAGAGCTGGATGGGCCGGGCGTGTCGGGGTTGGCGGCTGAAGCGTTGCCCAGGCGGAGTTGCAGGGAGGTGGGCAGCGTACGGAGAGATAGCTGGCTGCTGGAGGAGCGTCTGCAGGGCTCAAGACCCGTGACAGAGGTGCGGAGTGAAGACTGGCGGCTGCTGCTGTGGCGATACGAGGACGACTGACTCACGACAGATGCACGAGCAGGAGACTGACGCACCAAACCAGACTGAACAGACTGAGAACTCTGACTTGTACCTGAAAACATAGAGAGAGACTGTTACTTTCTTTATTATTTGGCAATATTTACCCATCCATCCGTCTGATTCTGTCTGTCTGTCTGTCCAACAAGATTGAAATTGCATAAGGCATAAATCATTTTCAGAATCTTTTAATTTTCACAAAATGTTTGTTGTCATGTTTAGATGACCTTATCTTTTCTAGTTTTGTTTGACTGTTTCAAATACTTTGGCAATAAACATACACTCACTAGCCACTTTATTAGGTACACCTTCCTAGTACTGGGTTTGACCCCCTTTTGACTTCAGTCCTGCCTTAATTCTTCATGGCATAGATTCAACAAGGTGCTGGAAAGAGGTTTTGGTCCATATTGACATGATAGCATCTGCAGATTTGTCTGCTGCACATCCATGGCTCCCGTTCCACCACATCCCAATGGAGCTCTATTGGATTGAGGTCTAGTAACTGTGAAGGCCATTTGAGTACCGTGAACTCATTGTCATGTTTAAGAAACCAGATTTGCGCATTGTGACATGACGCATTATCTTGCTGGAAGTAGCCATCAGAGGAGTACTAAGGGGCCCAAAGTGTGCAAAGAAAATATCCCTTACACCATTACACCACCAGCAACAACCTAAACCATTGATACAAGGCAGAATGAATCCATGCTATCCATGCTTATAGCTGTATATCTCACTTTGCATGTAATGAGTCTATATAATATATTAGTTTCACCTTTTAAGTTGAATTACTGAAATAAATCAACTTTTGCACGATTTTCTAATTTTTCGAGTTTCACCTGAATGATAGGATTCCAATCGGACATTAAAATTTGTTCACATTCACATTTCTTCCACATTCTGATGCTCAGTTTGAACTTCAGCAGATTGTCCTGACCATGTCTACATGCCTAAATACATTGAGTTGTTGCAAAGTGATTGGCTAATTAAATATTTGCGTTAATGAGCAGTTGAAAAGGTGTACCTGATAAAGTGGCCGGTGAGTGTATATTATACCTATAAAGGTGTCAGACACATCACGGTAAACCATGGATTTGCAAATATCAACTGGGTGAGGTCTCATTAGAATACAAATTCATCATCATAATTATATGCGTTTAACCAGTAAAAGACGCATCAACTGTATGTTTACCCAGAGAATGAGGTGTGTAAGCGTGCAGGACTGTAGGTCCTGAGCTGTGCTGGGAATCACTTGCTCCAGTCCCAGAATTCCCAGAATTCCCACTACCACACGACAAGCCACCCGCATCACAATCTTCAACATTCCCGCCACTATTACAGCCAGCACCGCAACCTTTACGCAGTCTGCAGTGAGAGACATAGGTGCCATTATTGTGACATCAATCAAAAAACGTCCATTCTTTCTCATTCAACCACACACACACACACACACCTGTGCCACGTGTTGACGATAAAGTTTCGTATGTTGGCGATGCTGATTGGTCCTCCCAGTATGTGTCCCACCTGGGGGTGTGTATTACAGTATGATGTTGTCAGGGGCGAAACATAAATTGGGTATCCGATTGGCTGGTCGCACGAAGAGTTGATCATGTTGCGTAGTGCTTGCTTGGCATTCTGGATGCTTCCACGCTCCGGGTTTCGGTTTCGCAAAAACACCAATTCCTGCTGCTGCCCCGCCCACAGGCCGCGCACACACTCCTTATTCACCTAAGAAAGCACATGCAAAAACAGACCTAATAAAGTTGTCTTTTCCCTGTGAGTCTATTTTCCTTTATTTTATCCTGTCTTTTTGCCCTCACCTTTATGACCCTGAAGCTGAGGTAGCGTCTATTAAGCATGATGATCTTGTATTCGTTGGTGCCTTCATCCAACACGTGTCTGAGGGCGAGCAGAGAGGGAGAGTTGGACAGGACAGCACTGCGCCAGGCCGGGTCGCCCTCATGAGCGATCACCAGCGTCTGCTCGTGTGAAGAAATCGCCTCAAACAACACAGATGATTCCTCATACTCATCAGGGGAGGTGAAGTGATCCTGCAGAGAGAGATGAACTCCGGTTAAATTGTATCCCACATTTCACATTTGATATGACACAGACAACAGATGACATAGAAATTCGTCTCACAAGCATCTCACCTGGTGCAGTTTGAGTGACATGCGAATTCCAGGCACAACCACCTTCCTCAGCAGTTCCATGTCAGTAAATATCCATTCATCTCTCACAGATGAGATCCGGAAATCTCCCTTAAACAAGGAATGCAGCCCATAGAGGAACGACTCTAGATTACTGGAAGAACCCAAACACACACCATCAGCAAACAGTGTCTGTCTTCGTAACAATCTTTTTGGAAAATCTCCAGCACGGTAAAGGATTTTTGCACCCTCACCTGGACATATGGTGAGATGCAGTTCCCAGAGCTCTCCTTCCCAAAACACACAGACCATAACACAACAAAACCAATGGAGAGTCTTTCTCACTGTCTAGTGGCTGAAAGAAAGAATGAGAGAGACAGTAGCAATGTAAAATTGTGTTTACAAACACTTCCATTAAAGGTTCTCTAAGCGATGCTGGGCCAAAACATTTTTTGTCACATACATCAAACGTCTCCTCACTATCGGCTAGCTGCCTGTCCCCTAAACACACTGTAAAAAAACGCGGTCTCTGTAGACACCACAGGCTCCACAAACGGCAACAAAAACAATCATGTCTCACCCGGACCACGAAACCTAACAAACAGTGTTCCAGCCAATCACTGGCAAGAAGTATTTGAGGGTGGGTCTGGGGGGTTAGTGCGCGTCACATGAAGGGTGTGTGAAGGAGAGCAGCGAAGCATCAGAGGGAAGTTTGAAAAATTACCGACACACGACCAAAGAGACGTCGTTCTGAGGAACAAATTAAAAAGAAGAAGGAGTCGGATAAAGAACGTGCGAAGTTCCGAATTTACATCGGTAGCAAAGCTTTTGAACGATGGCGAGAACTCCGGCGGCAGAAGGGTTTCCAGTACGACATTCAGGTTGCTCTGTTTTTGCTGGACAGGTGGGTAACGTTAAATTGTTGTTTTTCCTCTAAATTGACGCTTATGTTCGCCAAACCCACACAAGAATATAATTAGCTAGAACTATGCATGTTCACAATTATTTCAGGAAGCACGGAAGGGAGGGGGAGGAGATGAGAAGCGGAGGAGGGAGGGTCTAGCTCCGATTTGTTTGAAAATATTCGAACGTCAACACCCAGGATCGCTTTGAGAACCTTTAACCCTCTGGGGACAGATTGGCCGGTACCGCCCAAAAAGACATACTTTTACAAATGTGTACTTATCTTAAAAACCCGGCTTGTATTCACACCGTCAAAGGCCAATGAAATTTATGTTGTTTGGCAGATTCACAAGCAACAACAACCAATGGAAAAATTGCCGATGTAGAAATATTTTTCTTACCCAATCAGGGGAAGGTTACCATGACGTATTCTAGCAAATCGGAGTACTCTGTAGCCTTGCAAGGGGTGGTACTATATAGTAAGGGATACGACGCAAACAACGTTGAGTGGAGGAGACAACAGAAAGCGTACGGACGCGTCGAGTATAAACAAGGCTTTACAGAGCGAGAGTGCGCTGAGATTTATATGAGAGAGAGACAGAAGAATTATATATATATATATATATTAGGGCTGTGCAAAAATTAATTGCGATTAATCGCATCCAAAATAAAAGTCTGTGTTTACATAATATATTTGTGTGTGCTGTATATAATTATTTTGTATATATAAATACCTATGCATGCATGTATATATTTAAGAATTATTTGCGCTTAAATTCTGTATATATAAATAAATACATAATCTATATTATATAAATATAAATATTTTATATATGAATAACACATTTTTCTTAAATATATACATCCATGTGTGTGTATTTATATATACAAAATAATTATATACAGCACACACAAATATATTATGCAAACACAAAACACAGACTTTTATTTTGGATGCGATTAATCGCAATTAATTTTTGCACAGCCCTAATATATATATATATATATATATACATACAATTATAGCATTATTTATTATTTTAGCACTTTTATGATGGCAAGCAGTAAACGATTTACGGTGGAACAGGCTCTGGAACAATTACTGGAGAGTGACGAGGAGAAAGCATTGCTTAGAAAATTCTAAGCATTCCTAAGAAAAACGCCTGAGACTATTTTTAACAATTACACATGACTGTCAAGCAAAGGCTTTGACAAATATATAAACACATTACATGCATGCTTATGTTAGCTTAGGGTCTTCTGAATCCATAGATACCAAACACATAGTGAAGCCCATAGAAGCCCAAATGTAAAAATAGAGAAAACGGACCAAAAAGGGCTTAGTCCCCAGAGGCTTAATAGGTTTAAAAAGGGTCAGTAAGAATGATATTTAGATTTTTTTTTTACCAAATTAATTAGGGCTGTCAAACGATTAATTGCAATTAATCGCATCCAAAATAAAAGTTTGTGTTTACAAAATGTATGTGGCTGCACTGTGTATAATTAATTTATATATATAAATACCCACACACATGCTTGTATATATTTAAGAAATATTTTCATGTATATACTGTATATAGATTTATATATAATTTATATTATATAAAAATATCAATATTTTATATATAAATAATTTTTTTTTGTTCTTATATATACACATGCATGTGTGTGTATTTATATATATACCAAATAATTATACACAGTGCAGCCACATACATTATGTAAACACAAACTTTTATTTTGGATGCGATTAATTGCGATTAATCGTTTGACAACCCTAAAATTAATACATTTATTCAGCAAGCAAAGGATGCATTTAATTGATCACAAGCATGTGTTCACCTTCTCTCTCCGTGAGTTGCAGTACTGGATCCAGCTGAGGTAGACGGAGCAGAAACTGTCTCTGGAGATTCCAGCCAGTCTGTGATCATAGTCTTCATCAATATTGGGGTTAAAGGTTGGATCCAGGTCAACATAGTTCCTCTCTCCGCAGCTCTTCAAGCCCTCCAATAAGGCTTCGTTCGCCAGCCACTCCTCCAGTTTAGGAGACGCGATGACATAGTAAATTATGCCCTACACTCATACAAACACATATACTGTACAATAAATAAATGTTGAAAGAAACACAATTTCAGAACATTAAACCTCACCTAGCCAGTTTTTAAGTACAGGATAGCAATACTTGTGTGCTGACCTTAACGTAGTAGGTGGTGAGGATTCGCCGCAGATCAAACACCTGCAGCATAGACGCGGCACTGTTATCGGTGATGCTGTAGCCCTCCAGAGCGTATTTAGTGACCAGAACCTCCCAGGCCAACCAGCGCTGTCCAAACGCAGCATTAAAGGACAGCAGATGGGGAAGGTGACCAGGCTCACAGCAACAACAGCTTTCATCTTCTTCAACTCCTTCTGTTATCGCCTCCACCTCCCTCTGCTGGCAATACGTCCCTAGGATATGAAATGTGACAGAATCATTTAACTAGAATCATATAATCATTTCAACATTAATAACTCCTTTAATATGTTATATTTTTTCCACTTTTGTCAACTTAAAATCCAAATGTAATGATTCCTGAATGTTTTTGTTGCTTAATTTCTTCAAATGGTCAGGGTGGATTGGGGAGAGAACTTTAATTTCTAAATTTAGAGTACAAATACAATGAGCAATTAATAGCTTGCAAAATCCTGTTTTACATAATATATTACATTTCAAAGAACTATAACTTTTTAAAAATGTACTCTACCGTTCAAAGGTTTGGGGTCGATGTGATTTTTCAATGTTTTTGAAAGAAGTCTCATATACTCACCAATACAGTAAAAACAGCTAAACTGTGAAATATCATTACAATTTCTATTTTAACATATTTTAAAATGTAATTTATTCGCTTTCAGCATCATTACTACAGCCTTCAGTGTCACATGATCCTTTAGAAATCATTCTAAAATCCTGATTTGCTGCTCAAGAAACATTTCTTATAATCTCATAATCTCTCTTTTTGTCTTTTCCTCTCCTCACCCCTGAACTCAAGTCCTCTGAGCTGGAAAGTGATCAGGCCGTTGCCGATCTCGACAAGGTGAACGAGAGCATTGAGGTAATCAGATGCCAGGATGAAGCAGTCTCCGGTGCTGTAGTTTCCCCAGCGGCCCAGCTGCAGATCTCCACACAGAGAATGCTGCAGGGAACGCGTCAAATGCTCATAGAAGATGGAGTTCAGGTTATTATCATCTGAACCTGACAACATGAGAGATGGGATGAGACGGCACAGGTTTAGAGGCACAAATCTAGACTTCAAAGGGCAAGAAACTAAATTAAGAAAGATTGAACATTTATAACAGAAGTACCTGGGTTTCTGTCGAGCTGCGAGGCAAGTCTAGTGTTGGAGTGATCGACTCGCTTAGTACTGAAACACACATTAAAATCAACAAAGCATTGTGAGCTAGGCTAAAATGGCAAAAGAAAACAGAGACATTGATGTACACTTGAGTGTCTTACTTGTATTCTCTCTCCCAGAAGCGCACAGGTCTTACATAGGAACTGATGAAGATGGCACTGCCAAGAAAAGGGTTTAACGGAGTGGAGAACACAGCAGACACAATGGCCTGCACGAACAACATGGCAGAGTCTGGAGGAGGGCGGAGTCAAGGAAGATGAGAGGTTTGACAAAGCCTAAAAATATGCTAAATCTGAAACACAGTGTGTGATAAGGATACGTGGCACTGCAAACGGTTGGGCGAAGGCATGGAAGGCAGAGCCCCAGGTAATCTGCCACGGCGCGATGTAGGTATAAACAAACTTCAACTTATAAAAGAGCTCCCATAACTACAAAACAAAACACACAATTATACAACACGGACTTTGCAAAGTATCTAAAAAAACCCAACAAACTTTACAATATGCTGCTTAATATGGCTTTTTAAGATAAAACAAAATAAAATATTGATTTCAGTTATAGAGAATAATTAAAACTTTACATTATGCTGCTTAATATGGATTTTCAAAATAAAGTAATAAAGAGAACATACAGGGATATAAAAGACAATTTGGCTGCCTGGTTAAACAGTCATCATTCATATTCAAGTATTTGATCGATCAAAATCAAGTATTCCAGAGATCTTTCTTATCTGATATCTGCTGGTTAGTAATCAATCTACCAATTTGTCTAATTTTTTAGGATTCAATAACTAACAGAATCATACAAGTGTCTTTAAAATTGTGTCTGGAATGACTTTGACATGTTGGACAACTCTTCAACTCTGTAATTAATCAGAGGGCATATCCAAATATCAAACTCCGAAAGAATAAAAAGTCAAGACAAAAATCGATTTCTATAGGAACGAGGACTGACCTTGCTGAAAATGATGGACATGATGAAAAGGTCCAGCAGCAATGTCTCGGAGAACTGCCGGTAATCAAACGTGAAGAACAGGACCGTGAAGAGGACAGTGACATACTGATATGTTGGACTACTGAAGGAAGAACGCAGCAGCTTTAGCCCAGCGACAGTTATCACTAGAGCTCCGACCCTGAGAGAGAGAGAGAGAGAGAGAATTCATTGATTTCTTGTAAATGATAGTGCAGAGCAATGTTTAGCTAATACATGACGATCAGATGCAGACAGTCAATAAAACAACAACCTTAACACTGAATACAAAAGGACACAAGGCAGGAGGTCATATAGAAGAAGGAATACTGACTCTGTGTTGAGTTTCTTGGGGCTGGCGAGCTCCTGTGCGCTGCCACTCAGCTCATTAAGCACAATGAGTGGATAGAGGATGTTTTTCTCCACAAACAGCAGCCATACATGTGCACGCTCAAACCACATGACATGGGCAGCACCTGAACACAGAAAACACGTACTCAGTACAGGTAATCCTAACAGAGTCTCAACAGAATGAGAGTTATGCATTTGTATAGCAGTAAACTGAATTTTTTAACGTCTGTAGTGTGACTCACCCCTGATTTCAAACTGATAGTACTCCCTGGTTTTGAGCAGAGGGTGAGAGAAACAGTACCAGGGTAACTGCTTCCTCATCTGGGGCAACAGGTAGTGAGTTAACAGCCCAACTGCCCCAACCAGACCGTACAGAACATAGCTCAAAAATGGCTAGAAGAGAAGACAGAGGGACAAAACAGTCTATAATTAATATTTATCTGTAGTTTAATTATGATACAATATGTATTCTTGGAGTTTGATTTGCAGCTGAATTATGAAGTGCAGGATGATCATATTTAAGGATACACAATATACTGCTTAAGATTACTAGCCGATATTAGAGTTTTTTTATTATTTATTGGCAGATTTTGGAAAGACACTAACGTTCAATCATTTAGGGTTGATTTTTAATGCTTTTAAGAGAAGCCTCTTATGTTCACCAAGGCTGCATTTATTTGATCAAAAATACAGTAAAACAGAAATATGGTGAAATATTATTACAACTTTTTCTGTTTGAATACATTATAAAATTCTATTTACTCCTGTCATGGCAAAGCTGAATTTTCAGCATTATTATAGTATAGTCTTCAGTCCTTCATAAATCATTCTAATATGCTGATTTGGTGCACAAAATACATTTTTTATTATTATTACAAGCAGTGTTGATTAAGCATTTGTGTTACTTAATAGGAAACCATGATATGATTTTTGAATAGAAAGTTTAAATAAAGCATTTATTTGAAATAGAAATCTTTTGTAACATTATACATTTCTTTACTGTCACTTTTGATGAATTTAACGCATCCTTGCTGAATAAAAATATTGATTTCTTTAAAAAAAAAAAATAAAAGTACTGACCACAAACTTTTGAATGGTAGTGTATGAGCTAATTTTGGGTATTTTATTGTGTATTCTTATTTACCTTTTAATTTTGCCTTTGCGGTCATTTAACATTAGTTAAAATTAATCTTTAAAACATTAACCATTTAAAAACCCTGTTAAACCCTTTTACTTTTTAGTGGTTTAATTATTATTATTTTTTTAATGAATTTTGATACAATAAATGTAAAATATTTTTTTATATTTCCATGTATTAGTTTTTGTCCATAACATGCAAAGAATTATTGCCATATCAGTATTGGCCAGAATTTTATAAGTACTGTATTTATATTCAGAGTGTTTTACCTGTAAGGCGATGAAAACGGTGCTGACATGAATGGCGAAATACAGGACAGCAATGACGACACACACAATCACATCTGACTGTAGTCTCTCATTCTGTACCCAGAGAGAAAGAGAGAGACACAGACGCATCATTCAAGACAGAAGAGCCCATGTGTGTTTGTGTCTGTTTGTGACATTTATGCATGAATTGCTCACCACAGAGCTGCGGAGTTTCTCTGGTAACGGATCCTGCACTTCAGAAAGGGGATCCTCCGGATTTTTCTCTTTTATGTTAGGGAAGACCTTTGACTGCACTAATGAACTACATATACAGAAGACAGAGTTAAAATCGACAAAATACAAACTATCCACTGGACTAAAAGTTCCTAAAACAAATAATAAATACTCAAAGAGCTCAATTCAAAATACTTAAAGCAGGAAAAAATGCAAGAAATATTTATCAAAAGCACAAACCCACACACTCGCAGAAAAACTTACATGAGAACTGAGGGGTCACTGCTTTGGCGGCTGAGGTGATATGAAACAGCAACCAACAACCCACAAAACACAGAGAAAAGCACAGGAATGTGCTGAGGATCCCACGAGTCCTGAAAACATACATAATATACAGAGGAATATTCAGCGTGCTTTAACAATCCACACAAATACAACTGAAATCCAGAAAGAATTCAAAACAAGTGATTCATCACCTTTAGGGCGCCATAGCAGAACCCGTAGAGCATCGCTATGGTGACGACACTGCGAAGAACACTATAGAGAGCTGAGAGCAGACTGGTGCATGCTGGGAGTGAAGACAGACATTACAATGAGTCTCTAAACGGCAATCTCATCACACAAACACAACAGTTTTTACAATGGACACATAAGTTACCGTTTCCTCCGAAGGCGTGAATGTCAAGTTGCTCAAGCAGGTACATGACAAAAGTGTTAATCTGAGGGAGCAGCCCAATGAAGAAGATGATGGGAAAGCACAGGGTAAAAACTACAGTGAAAAAGAAGAAAGAGAGAGATAATGTAAATCCGGAGTCCTCGAGTCCCGTCAGATCAGCAGGATTTTCACAGGAATGCAGAGGGGAAAGCTTCTGATTTCAATAAAAGAGCAAAACAAAAACCACTACATATTCATCTGCAGGGAATTTATGCACAATGCTCACCAATGAGGAGATCCCGCGCTTGAGACAACAGGATGGAGCTGGTGAGAGCGACTCCATATAGAGACACTGCACTGGAGCTGCTGTTTACACTCCCATAGTGCAACAGCCAGATCAGCCCACAGCACAGACAGAAATACACAGGCCTGCTGTAGGCGATGATACGATTATGACCCTAAACACACACAGGAGGGAAAGAAAATCATTGCATCTCTGAATTTAGACCCCAAATTTTCTGTTTGCAAATGTTAAAATGTTAGATTATATTAATTAATTAATTAATTAATTTATATATATATATATATATATATATATATATATATATATGAAGAGTTCAGATGCAAAAGCCTCTAAATGCCATTTGAAATTTTCTTCTTTAAAGATGATTTTTTATCAAATTTGTATATTTAAGTTCAGTAATTTCACTTAAATAACAATTAATAGGTAATTATCATTGCCATTTAAGTGAAATTACTGAACTTAAATATACAAGTTTGATAAAAATCATCATTAAAGAAGAAAATTTCAAATGGCACTTAGAGGCTTTTGCATCTGAACTCTTCATATATTTATATATACAAACATGAATATACACAACCATTCAAAGGTTTGGAGTCAGTTTGATTAAAAAAAAAATGTTTTAAATCTCTATGCTCATCAAGACATCATCAAAAATACAGTAATACTGTGAAATATTATTTTCAGTTTAAAATAATTCTTCAGTGTCTCATAATCCTTCAGAAATCATAATCTAACATACTGATTTGGTGAAACAGTTTATTATCATCAATGTTTTTTGAAACAATGATTTTTCAGGATTCTTTGATGACTAGAACTGCATTTATTTAAAATACACATTTTTTGTAACATTATAAACAACTTTACTGTCAAATTTTATTTTGATTTCTATCAATTTAATTTGTCGTTGCTGTATAAAAGTATCAAGTTCTTTTTAAAATCATACTGACACTAAACTTTTGAACAGTTGTGTATTTCCAATTTGAATTCCCAAATTAATGTAGAATCTAGTATATTTTTAATACTTTTTGTTTAATTACACCTTTTTAAACATAATCTTGAGATGTACAGATTATCATTATTAATGCACAAGTCCCATTAATCACATAATTGTTCCTGCACTAATTTATATGCCTTTGGCTCATAGTAATGGAGTGTGTTACTGTATTAGGAGCGTGTGCGTGTTACTCACATGTCTGGGTGATGAAGAGTCGGGTTGTACACTCTGATAAAGGGATCAAAAGAAAAATTTTCATTAAAAATGATTAATTAGATCAGTGTGTATTTTGAAAAGTGTGAGATTCTCACCTTCAGCAAAGAGTACTGGCAACTGGCAATAACGAGGCAGAACTGAAAAACCCAAATGTCAGTGAAGAACCCATGAACTAGCAGCACAGAACCTAGAAAGGCCACGAGAACCGCCAGAGCCACGGAGAGCATGTTCTCCAGAACCTCACGGTTCCTGATAAACACACACACACGCACCACCATCAGGATCCGAGATGAGACATATCAGTAATACACATTCGTGTGTGTGTGTGTGTGTACCTGTCGAAGAGGGCCAATAGCGTGAGTCTGTCAAAGTGCAGCCCGACCCACAGGTATGGCAGCAGCCAGAAGCGGTAGTACTGCTTGGTTTTGAGCGTGTGCGCATGTGAGTGTGTGTGATTATGTGTGGAGCCCTGTGTGGAGTGCGCCGCCTCCTGCAGGTCAGGACTGCCGTCAACATCGTGCTGTTCCAACAGCTCTGGGTCCATGGACAGCAACCGATTCAGACGCATCTGAGGAAATGAGAACTAAGCCGGGGTGAGTTTACACACACAAACACACACAGAGACTGAGCTCATCATCTCAACTAGGGGTGGGTGATGTGACTAAAATCACAATATGAGAAATGTTGTTTTACAATAATATATATCGTAATATAGTTATTTTTGTGATTATAAAAATAGAACAAAGATACAAATTGAATAAAGTTTTTTTAGGTTCAGGTTTTTAGGTTTTAAAAAAATCAAACACTGCATAGTCTTCCCTGTATGAATTAAAAATAAAAACAAAAGTTAATTATGGAAGCTTGTTTCCGCCACTTGCAATTGCGAGTTATAGTCCACAAAGTTTATCTCGCAATTCTGAAATATAAAGAAGATGCAATTTATGTCTCAGAAACGTGCAATTGTGAGAAAAAAAAAAGAGTCCAAATTTTGAGATATAAAGTCAAAATGTCAAGCTATGGTAGCTTATTTCCACCACTGCCTAAAAGAATATAAAGGATATAAATAACCTAATGGTTATAAAAATATAATATATATAAAAATATAAATAAACTAATGGACAAATCTAATATACTGACACGTTGAGTTTTCACCCAACGGTTTAGGTTCACTAGATTGCCAACAACTTAATGTAGTACTGTGCACTGTGCAATGCAGATATATTTACATACCGTGATTAAATAATATAGCAAAGTTTCTAAATAAAGACACTTTTTATTGTTGCCATAATGTATATTGTCATATTACCCAACCCTAGTCTCAACTGTGCTGCATCTCACACAAGCACTATTGTGCACAATACATAATTTCATACTGTTTGTCAGTATATTTCTCACAGTCTTTATATTCTCTCTGTGTGTGTGTGTGTGTGTTTGATAGCACTCACCAGGTCATGAGGGTAAAAACGAACTGAGGTAGAACTGGAGAGGTGAGAGTCTGTTTCCCTGCAGAGAGAGAAAGACTGTTAGTTGTTGGATATTCAACAAGGGATTCTGGGTTCTGGCTGTACGTGTGCTGTAACTCACCAGAGGTTGTTGGAGGCTCGTCTGGTTGCAGGTTCAAAGTTCACCAGGGACATGTCACATCCTCCGACCTCATAGAGAGGTGGGGTCAGCTTCCCTAAGTCACACAAACACACAAGAGGTTAGGGGTCACCTAACAGACATCGCAGGGTCACATGAACGTGGACAGATAGGACACTGCCCCCATAAAACCCGCTGGTCTGCACTAAGTTTTCAGAACAATAACACCTCAATCTGACAAGACCGACGCCAACAAAATTAAATCACTCCCTTTATAATCAGGAAAGCAGTCTATACTGAAAATGCTCTTTTTAATTCATTTCATATGTAAAGATTTTAGTTGCACAGTGGCCTTTATTTTGCCTGTCTATCTACTATGCAACAATTTCATTTGTATATTATGCGTGATAATTGTTTGCTATAAAGTTTATTTGTTATACATTCAGTAAGCATTTTTTAATGAATAGAAAATTCAAAAGAACAGGATTCTTTAATGGAAATCGTCCGTACCATTATAAATGTCTTTACTCTCACTTTTGATCAATGTAATGCACCCTTGCTGAATCGAACTCGGGCACCGGAGGCGCAGCTGCACTATATGTCGGGACACTGCACACAAGACTAACGGCTCTGAAGTTCTTTGAGTGTTATTGAGTCTTAACTGTTATTAAAACTAGGAGTATGACATTACAGTTGAAAAGGGGTAGACGAGAACCACTGAAAATGCGACACAATAGCATTCGAAATTCTTAATATAATATGAATTCTGAATATGAAATAGTCAGAAAATAGCCTGTAACAGTCATTTTGTTATAATTTTTTAATTTCAAGTGATCCAATCACCAGTAGACAGCATTAAATGCAGATGTAAAAGAGGTCCAGTGTTGGGACCAATAAAACGTAAGCTCAAAAATACTGTACATGCGCATGGGTTAATGTAACGTCTTCAGTTAGATTAATACCAACGCTAAACCAGGCGTAAACAAGACAAATGTATGAGCCTTTTAAGCTGATTAAAACCCACTATACACACTAATTGTCTATTCAAAAACAAGAGATATTTATAGATATATAGATGCACTATTGATCCCGAGAGGGAAATAAGCCAGCATGTTCCCTGACCGGAAGCAAACCTTAACCACAGCAGTGAGAGCGCTGCATCAATCCTTCTAGACCCCCAGGGAAGAGTTTGACTGACCAAAGAAAGTCCATGCCACGCACACATGCAAACCAAATGTGAAGTAAAGTCATGATGTTAACTGTATAATCAGTGTGATCCCAAACATCCTAATGTTTCCAAAAATAAAATCCCATACACATGCAGAAAAATAAAGATAATACAAGACTAACTCTCACGGCCAAAAAAAAACCTACAGATGCACACTGAGTGAATCTTGATTTCAGAAAATGACATGCAAGTGGAATTAACAGACAGCATGCAGATCTGACGAATAGTACTTGGTGTGACAGACAGCATGCAAGTGCGAGACGCACAGATTGCAAATTTAACAGGCAGGTGTGACGGATGACAAGATGATGTGACAGACAGCAGGCAATTTTACAGTGCATACCAAAGTCATCCTGCAGACTGGTCACGCCCACAGTGGACGCCTTATCCGGACAGCCCTCCAGCTGCGCACTTCCATTCCTGACCAGCAGGGAAGCGCTAGTGCTCAATACCGTCACTTGAGACGGCGTGCGGGATGGCTGACCTCTGACCTGTGACCCTGAAGCTTGAGATACCTGACTCAGAGCCTCCTGCAGACTGGAGGAGTAGAAATATGCATGATTCGTGATGAGTAAGAGACTGCGCATGTGTGACACAACAAGGATGGACATTTCGGTCACTTTGTGCACTCGACAAAGTCAACAGAGTACTCAGGGAGAACCTGAGTTCATTGAAGTTGACACATGTTGCACACTATTCTTTCAGTGCATTGTGTCCAGTGTTGTTATTGTTAACTACTAATATTAAAGGGTTTTTTGGTGATTGAAAAATCTGGAAAAAAAAAAATAATAATAAAAAAAACTTAAACATGTCAAAATTAGTTCTAGTGTTTTGGAAGGTGAAAAAAGTGTCAGTCATTTGAATATGCAAGTCTCTAGAGTGAGAGTAAGTGTGTGCGTTTTTGTGTGTCAAAAAGATAAGGGAGACAAAAACAGAACAAGATGCTGGAAGAAAGTGCAAGGTCACATTTATAGAGAAAAACAGGCAGATGGTAGTGAGAGACAGTAGAATGAGGGCTCTGGAGGTGTTATGGGAGCTGACAGGAAGTGTAAAATGAGAGGAGTGCTAAACGGGAAGTGAGGAGGATGATTATTACGATTTCACAAGCAGAAAAAGCAAGATAGATTTTGAGATTTGTGTGTGTGTGTGTGTGTATGCGCAAGCAAAACATAACTAGGTAAAAACAGAGAGAGAGTGGAGATCTAAATCCAGTATGTTTTTTTTATCTAATTATTACAGAGAAGTCTATATTTTGAAAGTGACAAAATCATATACGTTTATTTGGTGTTGATTAGTTGAACATTCACTGATGCAACTATTTAAAAATGTTGTTTTGCACATTCCTAATATCTTCATTGGCTGCCACAAAAGCCCCAGCAAAACAAGTGGCATAAGAAAGTTGCTGACTGTCATTTTGGAAAGAGATGACGGAAAAATGCTGAACTCATCAGTGCGTCATAAGCATTAGAGGCATCATTGTGTTTAATAGACAATCATGTGGATGATGTGTCTGTAACCTACACTTGCTTGATCATTCAATGACTACGTTTACATGCAGCCAATAACCCGTTGTCGCAAACGGCCATGTAAACACCAGCAAAAACCCGAATATGCTCATATCCCGGATTTTAAAAACCGGAATATTATTCCTGGGGTACCCCTTTTCTAACCTGAATTTTTGGTCATGTAAACGCGTATCAGCATATCCCCATAGTGATTTGTGTTCTGCGCATGGTCTATTCGCAAGGAATCTTGGTCTTTTAAGTAGAGAAACTTCTCGGCGCATACAAAAATCCACGTGCAGTATACCGGAAGTAAACATGGCGAGACCAGGCGAGACACAGCACAGCATACTTTTGGAGCAAGGTCAGTAACGTTACCAGCATCAAAGCGCAAAAAAGGTGATCGCTATCTGCCCCAAACTATTCATTATCCGCGTGCTGCTGTTGTTGTTGTCTTTGGATACAGGAAGAAGAATCGGAAATGACGCATATTCCGTCTTAAGGTTGTCCGTACCATAGACATATACACTAGACCTCACCTGGGGGTTCTAAGCATGCGTCAAAACCGCCGCCATCTTGGAACAGGGGTCTTGTCATAGGAAGTAGCTTGGTAACGCTGCTATCTCTGCCTTTAAGTCAAATTCATTGATGGTGGCGGACTTTTGTGCAGCGTATGATGTTCACGGATGAAATCTGAACTAGGAAGAATGTTTAAAAAAAAAAAAAATTTCTTTCTGGAATAAATGATAAATACATGTCTGACCGTTGGAACAAACCAAAAAAACAAGAAAAATCGCATTCATGATGATTTATGGTGATTTTATTTCTGTTAGACCTGTGTCTACTACATTGACGTTGATGCATTAAAGTGGAGGGGCTCCCCTGTTTCAAGATGGCGGCTCTATTGACGCATTCGTTCCAATGAACTGCCGTAGCCAAGGTGAGGTCTAGTGTATATGTCTATGGTCCGTACCATATGGTCCGTACGTCTAGACGCTAACCGCGCGTCGCCGTTTACATCGGGATATTGCAATTCCATTTATACAGGAGAAACTCTCTCCTCTCAAACATGTAAACGGGTTATTCCTAATGTTTCAGAAACCCGAATAGTGACCTTATCCCGTCCATAACCCGAAAATTGGCTGCATGTAAACGTAGTCACTGTTCAATACTAAATGCCACATGTGACTGTAAATGAGGGATTTCAGACAAAGATGACATCATACATCCTGAAATATATATATATTTGAAATCAGATCTGACAATTTATAACACTTCTCAAACAAATATTCTGAATTGAACATTCAGACTAAACCTTTCTGAAATTCAACCAGAATTCAAATCACAAACACTATCGTTCAAAAGATTGGGGTTGGTAAGACGTTCTTGAAAGAAGTCTTTTTCAAAGATCATAAAATACAGTAAAAGGTTATAGTGTGAAATTTTATTACAATTTAAAATAACTGTTTTATATTTGAATATATTTTAAAACGTAATTTATTCCTGTGATGGTCGTGCTACTTCATATTTTTGTGGAAACAATTTTTCAGGATTCTTTGATGAATAGAAAGTTAACAATAACAGCATTTGAAATATATTGTCACAATGTAAATGCCTGTTCACACCGGGACGAATGTTATTCGCCGACGTTTAACGCCTCGTGACTAAACCAAGGGCGCCAAAAAGCGTCATTTTTTAAAAAACGCCTCGGGTTCGTTTTTTTGTTTGACGCACCGCGTCAAAAACTATCCGACCAATGAGATTGGCGCTTTTGCTCACGTGTTTGGAGCTTCTGAAGTTACAGTAAAACACAACTTGGGGGCGCTCAAACACAAAACGGTCTTGCCGAGCACACATATGCAATGGCGAAGAAGATATACGCGTCGCCGTCTACACGGCCAGGAAGAAATAAGACGAGGAAGATGCAAGGCAAGATGACTGTAGAGCTGCTGTTCTCGTTGGTGCTAGAACATAAAGAACTATATGACAAACGCAACAGGGACTACACACATCTTGATAAAAGAGAACTGTTATTGCAGTGCAAATTGGTGCCATCTAATGTCAGGGAATGAATTTGCATGTTCACTCGGCTCATCGTCAGCGAAAATCGCTTGGGTGTGAACACAAAAAACGCGTTGAAAAACTCGAGTAACGCACGCTGATATTCGTCCTCGGTGTTTTATACGGGCCTTAAGAGTCTTTACTGGCACTTTTGATCAATTTAAAGGGATAGTTCACCCAGAAATGATCATTTATTCAAGTATTTTCAAACTTGTATGAATTTATGTCTTCTGCTGAAAACAAAAGATGATATTCTGAAGAATATGGGTAAAAATATCAGTCAATGGGGTCCATCAACTGTCTGGTTACCGACATTCTTCAAAATATCTTATTACATTTTTGGGTGAACTATCCCTTTAAAAATCTTACTGACGCTAAACTTTTGAATGGTTGTGAATGGATGAGGTTTGGATTAAGTTTGTAAAAGTAAAACCCCACATGGTTTTTGCTCTCATCATTATCCTTCAAGAGAGACAGATATGCTCCAGGCCTGACGATGAGACAAAGCACTCAAACACTCTCTCTCTGTCTGAAGCCATCTTGATGGCAAGGATGGCTGTGTCTGGGGGTTATGGACAGATTTAGCAAGTGAGACAAGGGCACAGTGACGGTTACTCTCCAGGATACAGTAGTAGAGACTTCAGAAGCAGCATGTGTAAGACAACTTCACGTGGTTACGCGGTTTATCAGAACAGGATAACATACATCCCCAAAAGGCCCCAAAAAAAATAGACATTGGGAAAAAAATAAACAGAACTCATGCAAGAACAAAAATAAGACATGAAGTGAATGGAAAAGGCAACATGCAAGAACGTTGGCTTCCGAACCAGCACATTGGTACTCTGAGGATGGGTTAAAGGTCTGTAAAGTAGTAAGAAGAGGGAAACTCAGCATTAAATTTCATGCAGTGCCCAAGAGAAGCGTGGAAATGACAGTTAAAGTAAGTAAACGAGGAAGGAGAATAATGACGTGGACATTAGAACAGATGATTCAAAGCTGTCGTTCTGCCACTGGCCGATCAGTCCCCGGCGAGTCGTACCTGAGCGGGGATCCGATGAGAGAGGCGGGGGGTGTGGAGTTACTTCCTGCGTTGTGCCGTCTACGCACTGCTTGCCGACGAAACGTACTACGTTCTCGGCGAAATGTGACTGTGTCGTCGTTCCCAGGGGCTAACGTAAAAAAGAAAGGCAGGAGGAAGTCCATCAATAGGGGAGTCACCAAAAATAAGCTTTCATTGAACTAGCAGCAAGCAATGCCGCATACAAGCACAAGCTGCACTCTTGGAAGACAAGTGTAGACATAAGAATCAAACACTAATGCAAATATAAAGAGCCTGGTGCTTACCCATGTCATATTTAATGCAAAACAAATGGAGTTAGCTCTATGGAGTTTATTTATAAAAAAGTATGTGATGTATATATATATTATTTCTTTGAAGGGGAAGTACATTGTGTGTGTGTGTGTGTGTGTGTGTGTATATGTGTAAATATATCAGAGGTATTTTAAAATAAGGAGGCAAAGTCCTGTAGCCCTATATCAAATGTAAATTTATGTCTGTTACACTTTATTTTCCAGTTTAAATAAACATTACACAAAAAAGAGAGACTGAATACAATTTTATTTTATATTTTTGGCAATAATTATGTAAATATCAATTTATCAAAACCAAGTATTAATTTCATGACTTTGCGCATTTTAACATTTATTCCAATAATAACTAAAGGCAGTAACAATTTAAACAATGTATATTATTTGAGAATTAATGTTTAGCTGTTCTTTTTATTTTTATTTTCAGGATTCATTAAGCTTGTAGACACTGGTCACAGAAACAAAGATGTACCTGTTAGAAAGGTAATTGCTCACTAAAATCCCCCATAGTCATCATGTTTTCAGCCCATTTCAAGTTTGATTTTTACGCGACAAAGTGGTGAAATGGCCGAGTTGTTTACTTACTTTTTAATTAATCTTCCCATTAACGGCCTCATTATCTTCATTCAGGCAGATGAGAACGCGCACAAAAGGTGGGAATTATCACACAAACCAATCATTTCCAATCATAGCATGATGGAGGTATATATATATATATATACATATACAATGGATTATTTTATATATAAATCGAGAATGAATGAGATGCACCGATTGATCGGCTGCATCTCATTATTTTGTCCATCAAAAGTCTGCCGAGTGAAAGCACACTTTTGATGGACAAAATAAATGTGATTTCATCCAAAAATGTGCATGTCTGGTGTGTTTTAACAAGAACTGAAGTAGGCTAGGCTATGTCAGAAAAGAAAATGAAGACTTTTAAACCCATTTTAAACCCATTTTAAACTTGTTTTTATTATTTCCCAATTGTTTCCCTGCACATGCTCCACTTGTCCTGTTTAGCCTGGCTGGACAAGTGTCAGATGAGAGTTGAATTGTTTGAGAAATATAACTTGCCATTGATGTACAAGTGATTGCAATAAACCTGTGTGTGAGAGAGAAATAAGGCTATGTTTATTTTAAATAAAATGCTATTTAAATGCTAAATAATTATTTTTTTTTTTTTGGATTTATTGGATGTGAAAAGGAAATGGTTTTTCCATAACACTGCACTTTAGATGTGTGTGAATTTCCCACACCAGGAGTAATTTATATAGTTCTGTTTTATAGCAATTATCTGTTCAAAATGTTCTATGCAAATTGTTCTATTAAAGAGAAGATAGAAAATACATTTTTGTGTCTGTTGTAAAGTGGTTTGAAAAAATGAAATCGGTATCGGCTAAATCGGTATCAGCAGGTCAAACAAAGGAAAAATCGGAAATCAGAATCGGCCTAGAAAACTGTAATCG